>NC_091703.1:48422196-48725227 GCF_041296265.1 Equus caballus | reverse complement strand
AGCTTCACCAGGAGGTGACTGTCTCCTGGAGAGCAGACTGCCCTTCCGCTGTGCACTGAAGCTGCTCCACAATTCCAGTCTGCTTCCGTAGTCCAAGTGTGGTCCCTAACAGGTTCTTTTCAAATAGCATTTTATCAAAAAAACCCAAAAATTGAAAAACTGATTGCCAGTTCTCAGGACTTAAGTTTTTCTTTCTCCCTCCTTCCCTTCCTTCCTTCCTCTGCCAGTGCCAGGTACTTGATAAATTATTTCAGCTACTCTTCTTTCATAGCCCTAGGAGAAAAGTATTACAACTTCATTTTCTTGGTGAGAAGAAGAGGCTCAGCAAAGGTAAGGGCCTTGCCCAAGATCTCACAGCTGGTTCCGAATGTGACGGGTGCACTGTCTGCCTGACTCCTCAGAGGTGACCGAACAGCTCCCTTACTCTAAGCATCTACCATCTTTATGATGATGCTGGTCTAACAGATTTTATTCCTCCTTCCCTTCCTCTTCTCTCCACTTTCTTCCTTCCCTCCAATTCCTCCTCCACCTCCTCCTTTCGCTCCTTCCTCTTCCTTTGCTCTCTCTCTCTCTCTCTGTCTTTCTTTCCTTTCTTTTCTCCTTTCTCCCTCCATTTTTCTCTTACCTTTCTTCTCACCTGTGTTTATTGAACACCTTATAACTGCCAGACACTGTCCTGGGCCCTAGGGAGAACAAGGCACTCATTGTTCCTGTCTTGAGCTTAGAGTCCAGAGAAAAAGACAATAAGCAAGAAAACAAATAAATGTATGTATAAAATGACAACTTGTGTAAGTGCTGTAACCAACAACATGCAAAAGCAGAGAATAATGGGAGAGGCAGGGTGATCATGGATGTCCTGAGGCAGTGACATTTAAGCTAAGACCCAGCATAAAAGAAGAAGCCAGGCATCTGAGGAGCTGGGGAGGTGCTCCGGGCAGAGAGTGAGAAATGAAGAAGAGGCGGATGCATGTGGTCTGTGGGTGTGGGCAAGTAGAAGAAGATGAGTTTAGAAAAGGCAAAGACTAGATCATTCAGGGTCTTCTAGGACATGGCAAGGAGTTTGGATTTTATTCCAAGTACAAAAAGAAGTTATTAACAGGTTTTAAGTAAGGACCAAGATGGTTCAATGTATATATATATATTTTTTTTTTAAGATTTTATTTTTTTCCTTTTTCTCCCCAAAGTCCCCCAGTACATAGTTGTATATTCTTCTTTGTGGGTCCTTCTAGTTGTGACATATGGGATGCTGCCTCATCGTGGTTTGATGAGCAGTGCCATGTCCGCGCCCGGGATTCAAACCAACGAAACACTGGGCCGCCTGCAGCGGAGCACGTGAACTTAACCACTCGGCCACGGGGCCAGCCCCTTCAATGTATATAGTTTTAAAAGATAACTTTGGCTTCTACACAGAGAATGGACTGAAGAGAGGTAAGATTGAAAGCAGGAAGACCGCTGAGCAGGCTATTGCCCAAGTCCAGAGAAGGAAGGATACTGGCTTTGTGTACTGGGCAGTGGAGATGGAGAGAAGTGAATGAAATCAAGGATTATTCAGGAGAGAGGATTAACAGGACTTGTCCATAGATTAGACATTGAGTAGCTGGGGAAATGGAGGAACCAAGGGTGATCCTTGGGTTTCATATTTAACCAACCTGATGGTAATGTAGTGACATTTGGCAGTGTTGTGGTGACTGAGGGAGGGCCATGTTTGGGTAGCTGAAAGGTAGTTTAAATTAAATGTTCTGTTTTGAATGCAAGTTTGAGATACTTGTAGGACATCCAAATATCAAACAGGAGTCCAGACTTTTGTGACCTTTGGGCTGAAGATCCGCATTTGGGAGTTGTCAGCATATAGGTGATATTTAAAGGGATAGGTCTATGTAAGATAAGCTAAGGGCAGCAGGTACCGAGAGGAGACGTCCAGCATTCCGAGATCTGGGAGCAGAGGAAGAATTATCCAAGGAGACTAAGAAGCACCGCCAGGGAGGTAGGAGGGAAACCAGAAGAACACAGCCTCAGAAGCTAAAGGAGAAGAGTGTGGTTGGAAAGAGAAATGGCCAACCACATCAAGGAGAGCGGAGTTTAATGAATGCCTATTATAAGCCGGAAATGATGCGCATTAGACCCCATGCCCACCCTCAGAAAGCTCAGTGTCTCATCGTGGTTTTTAAGCCTCGTAACAGTTCCAGTTCAACTCGATTTCATTCAACAAACATTTAATAAACAACTAGTGTGTGTTGAATGATGCAAGGACGGAGATCCACCCTCAGGACACTGGTAATCTAATAAGGGGTAGCTGGTAGGAAGCTGTAGCTGTTGCCATCAGCAAACGGCATGTATCTGGGGCCGCACCCCCTTCTCCATGTCTCCTTCCCCTAATTATAGCTTTCTGACCCCTAACTCCTTGACAAACCAGGGGCTGGCCAGGGAGTGAGGCAATCAAAGGGAAAGAACCTCGAGATATCTCATAGATCAAGAGTGAAGGTGAGATACTTCCATTGCATTAAAAAAAATGGAGAAATGACTAAAAAAGGGTACATTTTGAATCTAAAAAAACTCAAAATTTTGACCAAATGACACACAAGTCTACAGAAAAAAAAGATCAAGATGAATCCTGATCTTACAAAAATATTAATTCTTTGTACACCCCAAGTGGTAGGATCTGCTAACGGGATACTCAGTTTGTGTGGTAAATGCTTTTCAATGGTGTCAGTGCGATCTTGTGACAGAATGAATAACTTCATCTGGGGTTAATGTCAAAAATCTTCCCTTGAGGGTCTCTTATCTATATGCTGGGCAATATCTGTGGGCCAGTCATTGGTCTTTGGTCACGTTGGCTCAAGCAGTGACACTAAAATTTCTGACTGAGGTGACTCCTGTGAAGTCTTTTCTCCACGGCATCAAAGCCACTCTTAGATCAGGAAAGGACTCTAGAAACCAAGATCCAAAAATCGTTTTATAGATCAGAATATTGAGACCCAACTGAGGGGCATCCCTGCACCCCTCGGCCCTTCTACTCATCAATTATTTATTATTTATTGCTTTTAGGAGAAAACCTCTATAACATTTTAACAGAAAGCAGCAGGTCAAGAATAATATATAGATACTTCTTGATCATCCAATTAACCAGCAAACTTAGAAGGATGATGCATATATATATTTAGACAAAGAACTGGAGGGAGAAGGAAACATTAACCAAATAGAGGCCATAAACCTAATTCGACATCTTATCTGGGCAGGATTCCTTTCTGATTGTCTCAAATGGGACTGTGTGCTCCTCCATTAATTAACTGAAAAATATCTTGAAAGTTACCTGCAGGTGGTCACCTTCTCTTACTATATCTAATTTTCCCGGGAGGTAGTGCCTCCCAAGCAGCCACCCAAAGGAGTGAAAACTGGAGGTTAAGAAAGGAAAAGGAATGAAGGGCAATTAGAAGCAGCACAGGTTTCAGAAGTATATGAGGGGCCGGCCGGTTATTCTTCACCAAGGGGCGACCCTGCACCCCTAGGCGTTAATCGGCTGGACCCTGTCAAACAGCCGATCAAATGATGTAGCCACGGCTCCCAGCAAATTGAGACCCACTGACATTAATTTATTTAATTAAAGTCACGCTACTACTGTGTTTTAGTTCATCTCTGACCACCTCCCTCCTCCCTAGTTGAGCTCAGCGTACAGAGTAGATGCACAGTGACTGCCAAGTTCAAGTGTGGGCTGGGCAACCTTGCCACTCCCTTGCATTTGGACTCTTTACTGTTGACCCTGCTTGGGACACTGGATTCTCTTCTCCCTCCTCCAATTCCAAAGGAGACAATAATAACAAACCTGTATCGGCTTTGTTCTCAGGGCTTTAACATTCATTAGCACGTTTAATCACGTGAGGCAGGTATAATTTCATCCCTACTTTACTGAAGAGCAAACTAAGGCACATAGTAATCAAGTAACTTGCCTAAGGTTACAAAGCTGGTTGTTGGACAACCAGGGAGTTGGGTTGCAGTGTCCATGTTCTTATCTCCTCTGCTACATCGCCTCCTCAGATGGTGAGTCAAAGTCACATGCAAAAGTTGTTGAAATTACGGCCTCTCTGCCTGGAAAATGATGCAATTCCATTCCAAACATATACTGTGAAAGAGGCAGTACAGTGAGGTAGACGGAATACAGAATGGTGATCTGGGAACTATGAGTGGCAAGAAGGAAGTGAAATATTTGTTGAATGCCTCTGTGCATCAGGCACTTTTCTTAGTGTTCTGTGGATATTATCTCATCAATCCGAATACCAAGTCTGAAATACGGATAGTTTACAAGCAAGGAAACTGAGGCTCAGAGGGCTTAAGCATACTCAGACCAGGTCTGTCTACTTCCCGTTGAGAGTTGAGAGTGAGAGGGGTGATCAAACTCAGTGCCTGATGTTGTTACTATCAGGGCCCAGATCTCAGGAAAGTTCCAGGGTTTCCTGTATCCTGGGACTGGGAAGGTGAGAGTTGGGTACCATTTGTGACTTCCGGGTCCTTTTGCCTACATCCATCTTGCAGGAGCTGTCACAGAGCTTCCACGGAGGTTTCTAGTCAGGAAAGAGGACCTTGTTGGACATCTTGGGCCATCCCTGGGATCAGACTGGAGAAAAAAGATGGCTGGGTCTAAGATACCAGCATTACTGTTGATCGGAACAAGCTTGAGATGCGTGCCAATCCAGCATGAGGCTTTTGAAATCTTGTCCTGGAAGTTAGGATTTCCAGGTTGGCCATGTTTTCTCTAAGATGTTATTTCGCCATCTTGTATCCTTCAGAGACAAAGCTATGGTTCTTCTCTCAGCCTCTACTGGGTGCTGCACAACCTGAATATGGGTCTGCGAAGCTCCCGCCCATGCTGACTTCTGGGTGGGGCTTATGTAAGGGCTCTGAATTGCTGTTTTGGTACCTGGTACCCCTTCCACCGGGCAGCCCTTATCCAGGCATTTCGTCTTTTCTACCATCTCCTGTGGGCCTATTGCCTCTGGTTCAACTTCCTTGAGGACGCTCCCTCCATTTGTTCCATCAGACCCACTCTCTGCTATTCAGTACCCCGGAGGCATACCTGTGTGGACAGTATCCATGGGCTCCTGTGCCCTCTAGCTTCCAGATGGGCCAGGCCAATTTCCAGCAGGTGATTGGAGGGTGGATGGAAAGTGGGCCTGGAACATTTAGTCCTTAGGCTTCCTGCCTAGTTGTCAGGGCTTTGCTGCAGAGGTCACAGCTCCTGTCAGGAGGCCTTAGAATTACCCTCATCAGGTCCGCATCATTGCTTCTCCTCTTGCCCCTTCAGGCCCCTGCATAGCAAGGGCTCCCTGGTGCTATTTGCTTAGAGGCACAGCCCACTGCCCTTGTGGGGTCGCCTAAATTCTGCTCTCACCTTTGTAAACAGTCCCTTTATCAGACACTCATCAAATAATCCAGTTAAGGATGCCACATGCTTCCTGTCAGAATCCAGACCAGTAAAGTAAGAATTCTACAAACAAAGAGGATGCCCCAACATGGAGTCCAGATAGTCGAGTGTAAAGGGAGTTGAACATGGGAGACCTAAATGAAAAGGAGTTTGAGGCCAGATCTTGGAAGGCCACTAATGCTGTGTCAGGACATCTGAACTTTATTTCTCCCTTTATAGAATGGGAAACGTTGACACTTTCTGAATGGTGAAGTAAAATGATTATAAGTTCATCATTTACAGTGACGTAATTTTGCCACAAGAAAGTATAATGATTTCTGGGGTGAGGGACACCCCTGGAGAAGGAAGAAAGACTTAGAAGGCAATAAAAATGCACACACATTGACTCAGAAAATCCATTTTTCAGAATTTATTGCAAAGAAAAAATTAAAAACATGCACAAAAATTTAACTGCAAGGATATTCACTGAAATGCTACTTCAAAAATTAAAAATTGTAAATGACCCATATTTCTAATAAATAACCCAAATTTCCACTAATAAGGGAAATATTATATAGGCTTTTAAACTGACACTATAGATGTGCGTTTATCGGCTTGGTAAAATGTTAACATTATACCGCTAAATTTAAAAAAATCTTATCAAAATGACCAATAATTTAGTACATATGTATGCACTTATTTATGTAGAGAAAAGCTTAAAAGATATACATTGAATTTGTATGAAACAGCATTTTTCCTATAATGAGCATGTACAACTTGTATAAACAAAGGAAACATTTTGCAATTGTCCAGGGTAGAGGTTTTGAGGACCTTGATTAGCATGGTAACAGTAGGAATGGGAAGGAGGGAATTGATGACATTGCACGTGTACAATCAATTAACTTGGCAACTGGACAGAGGAGCCGGGTGACTGTGAATCATAGTGCTGCTGAGAGAACCCTGGGAGTCTTGGACCTGGCACAGAGCCTCCCGCATCTTGATGGAGGCCACAGGGGCGTTATCAAGGACTTGGGCAAGGAAAAACGTCCTGGAGACTGGTTTGCTAAGCTAGATCCTAGAGTCCAGTTACTGAATGCATAGAGATAAGTCAGTTGTGGCATCCACAGTTCCAGGGTCTCCAAGTAAACCAACTCTACAAAAGGCTTTAAGACACCATCAAAGAGCAGTGAAGACTAAGCCTGGCATTGGATAATGAATTTTGGAATTGGTTAAAATATTGAATAAAAGATTCTTCATCTTCTCTCTACTTTAGAAACTTAGAGGCATGACCATCTGGAACCTGTCGTCCTGTGGAAGTGTTTCCCCTCTGAAGTCTTATGCTTCAAATTCCACTCTCCAACTCTGACAATCTACCTTTCCACTTCTGCCACTCTGCCTCAGGGCAGGTTCTTCCACCCCACTCAAATCACCAGCATTTTTCAGTCCTTCCTGATTATATGTGTTATGTGTGTACGTGTGTATTTATATACATGAATTCTTTCTCATAGGTGTGTGTGCGTATATACATATATATGTGTATGTTTCTACACGTATACACATGCTTATATGAAACTCTTGCCAAATATTGTTCCAAGCAATTTACATGCATTATCCCTTTTAATCCTCACTGCAACCCTGTGGTATAAATGCTATTCTTTCCATGTTACAGACTAGGAAACTGAGGGATTAAAAGGCTATGTAACTTGACAAAGGACGTAGAGCTAGTAAAGGTAGGACTGGATTCGCGCCCAGGTTTATCTGACTCAGTCCTCTTAATTACTACACTTACGTCTGGAAAAATATCTGGAAGATGTGTACCAAATGTTAAATAATTACCTAATGAGGTTGGGGATATTTTTATTATTATTTTTTATTATTTTTCTATTTTTATTATTTTGTTTTGTTTAGGTTTCTAACGATACAAATATATTACACCTTAACTAGAAAAATAACTCTTCAAATTGTCATCAATTCCCTCATTTTCTTTGCCTTTGGCCAATCACTCTTCTAGTTCCCAAGCCCAAATAACCCCCTTCTCTGGTCTTGTTCCCAGACTGACAAACATCACCAGGGAAAGCATATCATCAGACAGACTAACTCCATGACTAACGAGTGAATTCCAGCCAGCCCCATGCTGGGGCTCAGAAAACTTCAAATATCCTCAGGCAGATCCCATGACCATCCCCCAGATTTTCACCCTCCTAATGCTTTCTCTCACTCAAGCTACAGCCATGTCGCTTTCCTTTCCTTCTCCATAAAATGTCTTAAAAGTAGTCTATACTTATCATCTTTGTATCCTCAGCTCTACTCCTTACTGACTCCCTGCCTTCATCCCTCTATTATATTAAAATTGGTTTTAGGGTCACCAATGCCATCCTAAGTGCTGAATCCCATAGCCCTTTCTTCAGCCTTCATCCATTCTGTTTAATCAACAGTGTTGACCGTCCTTATCTTTAAAAACTCTTTTTCCTCTTGACTTTTGTAGAGCTTCTCTCTTTGTTTTTCTTCCTCACTTTGACCAACCTTTCACGATTTCATTCACTAGCTCCTCTTCCTCCTATCTTCCATGAAAGTGATGTTCTTTAGAATTCTGTCTTCTACCTCTGCTCTCTTTAAAAACTCTCAATGGCCAATCCTATGCACTCTTGGCATTTTCACTTCCAAACAAACAACTTCTGCCCAGGTCTCTATACTGAGCTTAAGATCTGCATAACTACCGACCCATGAGATGATTCCGCCCAGAGGTACACCAGCTCACAACAAGGGAAGAAAGTTCCATGTGGTAGTGTTTGCTGATTTCTGTGGCATGAAGTCCCCACTATGGCTGATTTCAAGCTATCAGCGTGAAGTCACTGAATACAGAGTTGGAAAGAAATGTGCACAAGTGGCTCTCTGGAGCAGGAGTAAGATGACTCCACACACCATTTGTTCTGCCTGGTATCCAAGGGCAAAGGCTCTCATACATTTTTTTGACATATGGTAGAAAATATGTTTTATGTCAGTTACATGCATATATACGCAATGGAAATAAAAGTTCCATGAAACAACACTTAACCTTACCATGTGATACACTTTAAAATTTATCACGTTCCATTTCATTAAAAGTTACTTGTCTCAACTCACCAAGTAGATTTCAAAAGCCATTAATGGTTCAAGACCCACAATTTTTAAAACGTCATCCTCGGGTCTTTCAAACTCAATATACGCAGAATTGCATTTATTAACTCACTTCTACAACCTGTTCCTTTCCCTTATTTACCTTTCTCAATAAATGGCTCTATCATCTACCAGGTTTCCCCAGCTAGAAATCTCAGGGCCATTTTGGACTCATCCCCCTTCTTTATCCTTCACATCCATTACAGCCTTATTAATATCTCTCCAGTTGATCTTCCAATCTCAATTCCCACTGTCACTGTCCTGTTTTATATCATCACTTTTCACCTAACAGCCTCCTAATTCACCCCCTGCTTTTGGTTTCCCTAACCTCAACTCATCTTTTGTCAGTACAAAATTATCTTTCAAAAATAAGTAACACTACTGCTCTGCTTGAAAACTTTGACGGCTCCCTGTTGCCCCCAATGAATATTTTTCATTCATTCAGAAAACATTTATTGGGCAACGACTGTGTGTTAGACTCTGTACTGGATGGCAGAGTAATAAATGTGAGTAATTCCTGTACTCAAGGAACTCATAGTCCAAACTCCACTGCATTCCTCAGAAGACTCTAGTAGCAGTCCCAGCTCACCTGCCATCCTTCCCTCCTGCTATACCCTATCTATGCTCTTGCCACAGTGGAGAACTTGACATTCTCAAGGCATATCGTTCGCTTTAGTCCCCTGTGCCTTTGCTCATTCAGTCTCACATTCTGTAGTACGCTCTCTCCTTCTCTTTCTTCCAGATGAACTCCTACTCATTCTTGAAAGCCACTGTCTCGGCTAAGCCTTTCTTTTCACAAATTCCTATTCTTAAAAAGTTTTAAATATTTAATCAATATAATCATGCACATACTCTGAATAGTTAAATAGTACTGAAATACTAAAAGAGTCTCCCATCTCAGTGGACCCCAATCCCAGATCATTGCTCCAAAGATAATCACTCTTAACGATTCCTGTTTTTAAATTTCTGGTTGTGATCTCCATGTTTCCAAAACAATATGCTATATTATTACTTGTTGGTGTATCATCTTAGGCACTATCTATCTCATTTCTGCTAGGAGAATGAGCATTTGACTCACATACACACTGGTCCTGTCTTTTCTCGTCCCTAACCCTCCTAATAGATTTACATTTCTATCCTCAGGCCCTCTACTGCTCTCTTTTCTGCAGTGTTACTATGCATCAAGACCTTTATTTCCTGTTCTACCAACTATAGACAATATCTCTTGACCCTCAACTTTCTAAAATGACACCCTTAGTAACCAAACCTTCTCTCCACCCTGCTCCCCACTTTGACCTCCTTCTACCTATCTTTCCTTTTTATTTAAAAAATTGATCATATTTACATTCCCTGATATAATTATAGCTAATTCTTCTTTGGGTTCTTTGATTCTAAAAATTGAAAGCAATAAGCAATAACCATGAGAATATGTGACTGTTGTTTCCTGCAGCCTAGTGGAGTGCTCTGATCATACTTTCTTCTCTGGGGCATATTTTGGATTTCAGGTTTAAATGTAGTCTCTGTTTTTAGATACCTCTCCATAGCTCAAAATCAATCCACTGTAAATTGCACCACACTTGCATCATGCCTCTTAGACATTTCCCCCTTGGAGTTCCTAGTTTTAACTTTAATTTTTTTAATTTTAAATTTAAGTAATTTAATCTTTAATTGTTTTCTTTGTATTCTGTCACCTCGTAAGAATCTCAAGGGTTTCCAAGTTCTCAATCATACTTTCACTTTCATTGAATCCCATTTTTTCCTCCAGTTTAATTATTTCAGTCAGGATGGGTTAGTTTCTGGGCCTAGGCACAGCTGTCACCCTGGGACTTCCCTCCTCTGCTTTTCTGTATTGGAGTCTTTTTTCCTTAAATCCTGTGCAGTGGGGATGGCTTTGACTTCCACCCCTTGCAAGGACAATTGATAACTGACTTCTCTGAACTCCCACAGTCCTGTATTTACCTACACAGAATAGCACTCTGTGTCATTATTTCCTTAGCCTCCAGGGCATAGACTGTGTCTTATTCACCCTTGCAATGGTACCTGACATACAGTTGGCCATCAACAAATGCCCTGGAACACTATTGAGCACATGATTACTATTTAATCCAATATCATGATTGAGAGGAGAGGCATCATTTTTGCTCATATTAAAGAGCCAATAAGCACTTCTGTGTTGATGAGAAGTGAGAGTAAGAGTTAAAGAGATAAGAAATAGCTCAACAAAGAATCAACTTATAAACACGAATACATTATTTTTCTTCACTACATAATATTAAAACCAAACCCATATCAGACCCACCTTATAATTGGTATGTCCGTGCTGACTTGCCATCCTTTTGAAATGTGAGGCCCATTCTTTATTAATTTATTAATTTCACTGGACTAGGGTTGCCAGGTAAACTACAGGATGCCCAGTTAAATTTAAATTTCAGATAAACAAGAAATAATTTTTTAGTTTCAGTATGTTCCAAATATTGCATGGAACATACTTATACTAAAACCTTTTTGTTCTTTATCTGAAATTCAGATTTAACCTGGTGTCAGATTTATTTGCTAAATCTGGCAACCCCACATGGGGCATTTTCTCAAGGCAATAACCTGCTAAATGCCAACCACTCTGAAACCCTCAGAGAATATGATCTGATGATGATGGGAGAAGGTATAGAGCTGCATTGAGAGAAAGGAATAAAATATTTCATCTATGCCTTTAAAGACCTGCTTTCAAAGCCCACCACACTTTTAGGTGTGATGCAGAGTCCCCTGCTTCTTCATCCAGTTCTAAGGTCAAATGGTGGAGGTCCTTAGAGACATATTGGGTAGGGCATAAATGTACTCTAATATTCTGGAGCAATTTGTGTCATAGGAGGGTAGCTCAGGAGCTACAGGAAAATGTCATTGGATTGATAGAGTTTTATTTAAACTTTCATCTATTGTTGGTTTAAATAAGTCACTGCTTCTTTAGAGGTATTAATATCAGATAACAGTGTGAATGCTTTCCACGTGCCAGGCTCCCTTGTCCTAAGCATTTCATATGGTTTTGTATTTCATTCTCACAAGGGGGCCTCTGACTGATGTACTTCATCTCCATGCCACCTAGGAGGAAACTGAGAAGCAGAAAGGATAAAGAACTTGCCCAAGGTCACACAACTAATAAGTGGGGGAAATGAGCTGTAATCCATGCCTTCTGACTGCAGAGTCCTGAGAATAAAAATAAAATTTATTTTACATATATTTATATGTATTTTGATATATATAAAATGTTAATACATTAAAATTTATTCTTAGTATCTACAGTTGTCACCTTACCAAAAAACAAAATTACTATTTAAAAAATACAAACTTTTAATACTCAAGAATAGCATTAAAGATAAAGGGAAGGAAAATACCAAAAACAAAGATAATCTTGTCATTTAATCATAAACTCACAATACAAGGTAGAATAAGATGTGAGAAAAACAACTTAGGAGGGGAAGAGGAAAGGGGCTGAATTAGTTTAAGAAAACAAGAGGCCATCAGAAAACAGATTATCTTATCTACGAGATTTTGAATACAAACCTCATGGTAACCACTAACAAAAAAGCAGAACAGAGACACAAATAATAAATAAGGAGAAAACAAAGAAATACAATATAAGAAACTACATAACTCAATTGGTAGACTGAAACACACGGGATGAAAAACAAAGAACATACAGGAGAACCAGAAAATGAGTGATAAAATGGCAGCATTAAGCCCTCATATATTGATAATCACCCTAAAGTAAATGGATTGAATTCTCCAATAAAAAGACACAGAGAGGCAAGATGGATTAAAGAACAAGACCCAACAATATGCTGCCTCTAGGAAACACATCTCAGCTCCAAGACAAAGACAGGCTCAGAGTGAAGGGATAGAAGATGATACTCCAAGCTAATGGCAAACAAAAGAAAGTAGATGTCGCAATACTTATATCAGATAAAGTAGACTTCAAGAGAAAACAGGTAAAGAGAGACAAAGAGGGGCAGTATATAATGATTAAAGGGACACTCCACCAAGAAGACATAACACTTATAAATATCTATGTACCCAACACAGGAGCACCAAAGTACATAAAGCAACTATTAACAAACCTAAAAGAAGATATTAATAATAACACAATAACAGTAGGGGACCTCAGCTCTCCACCCACATCTATGGATATCTCATCCAGACAGAAAATCAACAAGGAAACCGTGGAATTAAATGAAAAGCTAGACTAGTTGGACTTAATAGACATATATAGAACACTCCATCCAAAAACAGCAGGATACACATTCTTCTCAAGTGCATGGAACATTCTCAAGGATAGACCATATGTTGGGAAACAAGGCAAGCCTCAATAAATTTAAGAACATCTAAATAATAACAAGCATCATTTCCAATCACAATGCTATGAAGCTAGAAATTAATTACAACAAAAAAGCTGAGAAAGGGACAAAGATGTGGAGACTAAACAACATGCTGTTGAACAAGCAGTGGATCATTGAAGAAATTAAAGGAAAAATCAAAAAATATCTGGAGACAAATGAAAATGATATACCATACCAACTCATATGGGATGCAGCCAAAGCTGTATTAAGAGGGAAATTCATAGCAATACAGGCCCACCTTGACAAACAAGAAAAATCCCAAATAAGCAATCTCAAACTACACCTAACTGAATCAGAAAAAGAAGAACAAACAAAGCCCAAAGTCAGCAGAAGGAGAGAAATAATAAAAATCAGAGCAGAAATAAATGCTGTTGAAACAAAAGAGGCAGTAGAAAGGATCAATGAAAGAAAGAGCTGATTCTTTGAGAAGATAAACAAAATTGACAAACCCCTAGCCAGACTTACAAAGAAAAACAGAGAGAAAGCTCAGATAAATAAATTTAGAAATGAAAGAGGTGGGCCCAGCCCAGTGGCACAGCGGTTAAGTGCACACGTTCCGCTTCGGAGGCCTGGGGTTCGCCGGTTTGGATCCCGGGTGCGGACATAGCACCGCTTGGCAAGCCATGCTGTGACAGGCGTCCCACATATAAAGCAGAGGAAGATGAGCACAAATGTTAGCTCAGGGCCAGTCTTCCTCAGAAAAAAGAGGAGGATTGGCGGCAGATCTTAGCTCAGGGCTAATCTCCTTGAAAAAAAAAAAAAGAAATGAAAGAGGAGAAATAACAACAGATACCACAGAAAGATAATGGATAATAAGAGAATACTACAAAAAGCTATATGCCAACAAAATGGACAATCTACAGGAAATGGATAAATTCTTAGACTCTTATAACCTCCCAAAGCTGAATGAAGAAGAAATAGAGAATCTGAATAGACCAATCACAAGTAAAGAGATTGAAATAGTAATCAAAAGCATCCCCAAAAATAAAAGCCCAGAAACAGATGGCTTCCCTGGAGAATTCTATGAAACTTTCAGAGAGGATTTAATACCTATCCTTCTCAAGCTATTCCAAAAAATTAGGGAAGATGGAATGCTTCCTAACACATTCTACAGGCCAACATCACTTTGATACCAAAGCCTGACAAGGACAACACAGAAAAGGAAAACTACAGGCCAATATCGCTGATGAACATAGATGCCAAAATCCTCAACAAAATATTGGCAACCCGAATACAGCAATACATCAAAAAGATCATACACCATGATCAAGTGGGATATACACCAGGGACACAGGGATGGTTCAACATCCGCAAATCAATCAATGTGATACACCACATTAACAAAATGAGGAATAAAAAACACATGATCATCTCAGTAGATGCAGAGAAAGCATTTGACAAGATCCAACAGCCATTTCTCATAAAAACTCAACAAAATGGGGATAGAATAAAATTACCTCAACATAATGAAGGCCATATATGACAAACCCACAGCCAACATCATACTCAATGGGGAAAAACTGAATGCCATCCCTCTGAGAACATGAACAAGACAAGGATGCCCACTATCACCACTCTTATTCAACATAGTCCTGGAGGTTTTGACTAGAGCAGTTAGGCAAGAGAAAGGAATAAAAGGAATCCAAATAGGGAGTGAAGAAGTGAAACTATGGCTGTTTGCAGATGACATGATCCTATATATAGAAAACCTTAAAGAATCCATTGGAAAACTATTAGAAATAATTAACAACTACAGTAAACTTACAGGGTACAAAATCAATTTACAAAAATCAGTTGATTTCTGTGCTCTAATAACGAACTTACAGAAAGAGAACTCAAGAATACAACTCCATTTACAATCACAACAAAAAGAATAAAGTATCTAGGAATAAATTTAACGAAGGAGGTGAAGGACTTATACAATGAAAACTCAAAGATATTATTGAAAGAAATAGATAATGACATAAAGAGATAGAAAGAGATTCCATGCACATGATTTGGAAGATAAACATAGTCAAAATGTCCATACTACCCAAAGCAATCTACAGATTCAATGCAATCCCAATCAGAATCCCAATGACATTCTTCACAGAAATAGAACAAAGAATCCTAAAATTCATGTGGGGCAACCAAAAACCCTGAATTGCTAAAGCAATCCTGAGAAAAAAGAACAAAGCTGGAGGCATCACAATCCCTGACTTCAAGATGTATTACAAAGCCACAGTAATCAAAATAGCAAGGTACTGGTACAAATACAGACACACAGATCAATGGAACAGAACTGAAAGCCTGGAAAAAAAACCCTCACATCTACGGGCAGCTAATTTTTGACAAAGGTGCTAAGAACATACAATGGAGAAAAGATAGTCTCTTCAACAAATGGTGTTGGGAAATCTGGACAGTCACATGCAAGAGAATGAAAGTAGACCATTATCTCATGCCATACACAAAAATAAACTCAAAATGGATCAAAGACTTGAAGATAAGTCCTGAAACCATAAAACTCCTGGAACATAATATAGGTAGTACATTCCTTGACAGCAAACTTAAAAGGATCTTTTCGAATATGATGTCTTCTCAGACAAGGGAAACAAAAGAAAAGATAAACAAGTGGGACTTTATCAGACTAAAGAGATTCTGCAAGGCAAAAGAAACTGGGATCAAAAAAAAAAAAAGACAACCCACCAACTGGGAGAAAATATTTGCAAACCATATATCTGACAAGGGGTTAATCTCAGTAATATATAAGGAACTTGTACAACTGAACAACAAAAAACCAAACAGCCTAATCAAAAAATGGGCAGAGGATATGAACAGACATTTTTCCGAAGAAGATATACAGATGGCCAATAAGCACATGAAAAGATATCCAACATCACTAATCATCAGGGAAACGCAAATCAAAACTACCCAGATACCACCTTACGCCTGTTAAACTGGCTATAATCACTAAGACTAAAAATAACAAATGTTGGAAAGGGTGTGGAGAAAAGGGAACCCTCATACACTGCTGGTGAGAATGCAAACTGGTGCAGCCACTATGGAAAACAGTATGGAGATTCCTTAAAAAACTTAAAATAGAACCACCATGTGACCCAGCTGTCCCACTACTGGGTATCTACCCAAACAACTTGAAATCAACAATCCAAAGTAACATATGCACCCCTATGTTCATTGCAGCACTATTCACAATAGCCAAGACGTGGGAGCAATCCAACTGCCCATCTACCGATGACTGGATAAAGATGTGGTATATATACAATGGAACACTACTCAGCCACAAAAAAAGACAAAATCATCCCATTTGCAACAACATGGAAGGACCTGGAGGGACTTATGCTGAGCGAAATAACCCAGACTGAGAAAGACCAATACTACATGATTTCACTCATGTGTGGAATATGAACAAACACATGGTCAAAGAAAACAGTTCAGTGGTTACCAGGGGAAGTGGGGGGTGGGGGTGGGCACAGGGGGTGAAGGGGAGCACTTTCGGGGTGACAGACAAGAAATAATGTACAACTGAAATTTCACAATGATGTAAACCATTATGAACTCAATTAAAAAACGCAAACTTTAAAACCACCACATATACATTTCAGACTATTTTCCCCGAGTCTCTAACTGAAGCTTTAAATGAGTATGTTTTTGTTAGAAAGTGGATTGAAGAGAAAGCATCGGGAAATGAAGGAGCGAATGTCAGTTAAACCCCAAATAACTGGGATAAACTGAGCTATACGAGATGGCCCCTTCTTACACCATTTCCCAGAAGTCATAAATACTCTGCCTGACTACTTTTCGTTATATTTCCACGGAGAAATGAAACTAACACAGTGGCAGGCTTTCTAATCCGGAGCGTAGTCCACATAATTTCTGAGTTGGCATCCACTGTACAATGTACCAAAATGCAGAATGCGCTGGGCATTTCAGCTTACAGACGGAAGCAGAGCAACTCGGCATTTAGTGAAACAAGCAAAACTGGCTGGATGGGGGGCGAATTAAGCAGAGAACAGATCTGATCAGAACCGAGTCTGAGAACAGGCACTGCGGGGCAGAGCACCCACCCCGGCGCTGTCTGGATCCACCTCGGGGCAGGTTAAGTTAACTCGCCGGTCCAGGTTGCGGAACCCCGGGCTGGGGAGAGTGTTGGGTGCGCTGAGCACGCTCGCGTCCCAAGCTGCCTCTGCTTGTGGGAGGCTGGTGGCCACTCCCTCCTCCCCGGTCCCTCGGTCACTCCTCCCCCAGCGTAGGGAGGAGAGGGTCGGGGCAGTAAGACCGCGCGGGGCGGACGGAAGGCAAAGGCCGCGCCAGCCCACCGCCCGCCGCCCGCGGCCACGGGGACTGCGGCGGCCAGAGGCCCGCGCGCCGGAGCGAGCAGCAGCCGGGCCAGCGCCCTCTGCCGCGTCGGTGCGCCGCGGGACGCGCCCAGGGACCCCGGGTCCTGCGAGCTGCTCAGCCAGCGCCGGGTGAGGAGGGACCCCGGGGCGAGGCGGGAGCCCGAGGGGAGGCGCGGGGACCCGGGAGCGCGACGGGCTGGGAGATGAGGTAGCTGGACCCTCGCCTGCCCTCCGGGCGGGTCCTGGGCTCTGCGTCCCCGCCGCCCTGGGAACCGCGCTGGGATTTTTGCGAGGAGCGTGATGGAACTCGACCCTCGTTCTCCCAAACCTCTTCCCGAGGAAGCAGCCCTAAGAATTCGGTGCCGAGAGGGAGAATCAGGCCAGAGCAACCGGGAACACAGGGAGTTTTCTTCTCTGTGGCTCTCCCGCGGGGACCAAACAAACAGACAGCTCCCTTTGGGGAGTTTGGCTTCTTCTGGAGCCCAGTTTTGAGTAGCTGTTGTAGGACCAGAATTTTAAAAGCAAAGCAATACCACCTCCGCTCAGCTCTCTCCCCGCCACGCCTCCCAGAGCTGCCCGCTGGTGGCCAGATAAGATCAGGGCTGCTCTTCTCTGAGTCAGCAAGGAGGCTTGTTTTTCAAAGGTCAAACAAAACCAGAAAGCAGAGAACATTCTCTTCCCCATAATCCCCTGGAGCTTCTAGTAGAATTTTCTATCTCCAAAAACAAAAAGTTTAGGCTTTCATTCAAGCCTGTGGTTCTTGGGGTTGCTGCAGAGGTGATGAGCAGGGAGGAGAGGTGCGTGCTGCGCATAAAGAGGAGCTTGCCTCCTTTGAGGGACACGGGGGTTCAGGTTGGGGAGGGATTTGTGTTAACCAGTCAGTCTTGCACAAGTTACCTTTGACCCCAATGAAAATGCTGAGCTGGGAGTCTGGTGTGTGAGTAGGAGCTGGAAAATGTACTGCTTACAGTGTTGACAATCTCAAAAGGCTCAGGACCAATCTTGGGCTAACCTGGAACTCAGGGATCAGAGCATTGAGTATTAGCCTGATCCATAAGGAGATGGCCTTCTGGCCACCACGAGGGACTGGTGAGCTGCCAGCCCTGGGAGGAAGCTTTCCTCACAGAGGGAATTCTGATGACCCTACAGAAGCTCGTGAGAGAGCCCGCCGACTTGGTGTTTTCCAGCCTGCGGGCTTCCACTCATTGCCTGTGGGCACTGAGGCTTCTCTCCCTCCCCCAGACTTTTGTGCAGGACTTGCTGGTGTGGACGGTGTGGCACGGCTCTTCATTGAACTGAGCCCTTCGTGCACCAGGCTGACACCACAGTCTGTCACCATAGGGTATCACCAAGGCTGTCACCGTCTGTAGAGCCACTGAGAGAGAAGGAGTAGCAGAGTGGGGAGAGATAGTAATCTGGGTCAGCTACTCATTGTACAGTTGAGAAATCCCTTCTGAGGTGTGAAAGGGCTTGCCCGGCACCCTGAGGCATTTTCTACAAGCAGAACCCTGAGCAGCTGGTTCCTCAGTTCCTCTCTGTGGGATGTCTGTGCCTTTTGCACTTTAGTGTCTTGAGGATTATGCATCCCCTCACCCAGCTGGGTTTGCAGACAGTAACAACTTACCATCCTCCTTGAGGCTCTCTCAGCATAGAGCCTTAAGGAAAGTGCTAACTAGGTACCTGAGCAGCTGGAGTGGGACCCCTGGGGATGTCAACTGGAATTTAACAATCTGTATTCCTTTCCCTGACACCTCAGAAAATGGATATTTCCTGGAAAGGAAGGTGATCATTAGGATATTTATACCTTGGTTCCTCTTAGGCCTGGTTTTTTTTTTCAAGACCCATGAGAATTGGCCTGACTGACCTGAAGTTGAGAAATTTCCATAAAAGTGAAGCATTGAAGTACTGGGCGAAGAGAAATTGAAGGGGAACACTTAGCTCTAAAATCATATTGTTCCAGAATTCTGAGGAAGCTTTGTCGTTTGAAGGGATGGCAGTGGGTTCTTACTGCCTTTCTCTATGAAGCCAGGCACCTGTTCTGTGCCCTCACTGTCACTTTACTCCATTTTACAGGTATGACTCATAACACACTAATAGAAACAGTCTAATGTCTATAGGCTTGTAGTTTATTAAAAGCATAATCTTAGCAGTTGAGGAGAAAGAAAAAGTCTATGATAAGAGTAGATACTTGATTGAATTAAGTGAGCTCGTTGATTCCTAGTACAAGCTTTGTTCATTCCTCCATTGGCTTCAAGAAATATTTATTGAGCACCTACTGTGTGCCAGGCACTGAGCATAGAGCAGTGAAAAGACAGATACGGTCTCTGCCCTCATGGAGTTCACATTCTAGAATCGAAGGATGAGCAAGGTAAATTTAGATAGTACTAGATGTTTTGAAGAAAAGGAAAAAGTGCTGTGGTAGAGTATGGAGTATTGTGATGTGTGTGTGTGTGTGTGTGTGTGTGTGTGTGTGTGTGTGTCTGTGTCTGTGTGTGGAGAGAGAGAGAGGAAGAAAGAGAGAGATGGACTGGTGGGAGGGACCCAGCTTCTTGGATTGGGTTTTGAGCAGAGACTTCTCTGAGAGATGCCCTTGAGTTGAGCAGACGCTTTCAGCGGAGGGAACCATAAGCACGCAGTCCTGGGAACAGGCTCAGTGTGTTGCAGACACAATTGGAAGGCGGAGTGGCTGGAGTGAAGTGAGGGCGGAGGAGAACCGAGGGGTGAGGTTGAGGGGCAGGGGCCAGGTCACGCAGAGCATCTGAGGCTGAGGTAAGCAGTCTGGACTCTCAGTGTGGAGGGTAGCGAAGAGCAGAGGCGGGACGTGATAGATGTACGTGTTTTCAGAGGTTGCTCTGGGTATTAAGTGGAGAATGGATTTTAGGGGGAGAAGAGGAGCGGTCAGGAAACCAGCTCCAGGCTTGTTGCTGATGATCTAGTGGATAGCGCAGCAGTAGGTGGGCAGAAGCTATTTTTGAAGGTAGAGTGGGAAGTTACTTCATGTTTCTCTCTGAGATTTGCCACCTGCATAATGACAATGACATTGCTACATCTGACCCACTTGTCTTATAAAAACAAATAGGCTAGTGGATATACTCTTAAGGGTAATTTAAGATTTTATTACTGTTATTATTTGCTAATATTGTCTTACTTTGAATTCCCTGTGCTTCATTTTCCAAATTTTTATATTAAATTTCAGCATCTTTATTTATTTCATTCTTTTCAACAAATATGATTTATTAGACATAAAGAATATTTTGCTCTGTTCAGAGTATTAGGAAGCCTTAACTAAGAGTTACCAATATAATGCACCAGCATAGAATGCAGTGGAATTAATAGCCAGCTTACTTTTAAAAGTTAATGTGATCAGGTAAAATTCAGAATAGAATATTTGAAGCTGGGAATTGGAAAAAGTACAAAAAATAGTTAAGAGCTTTGCCTTTGTCCTGGAAGCAGTTGTGCACAGGTATCTGCGAGTGCAAAGTTCTGTTGGTAATGGAAAATCGATAGTGGCAGCAGCGTTTCTGGAGAGCGCCGGGAAGCAGAGTTGAATGGGATTGTTTCCCTTAATGAAGCATTCTCTCTCGGATGAAACTCTTGAACTTTTCCTACTTGATCACTAGCTAAATATGAGAGGGCAGGGGAAGAGCTTCGAAGTTGTTTACCAACTAGGGTAGGGGTGACCTCAGCCCCAACTAGGGTAAGACAATTAACTGCCACAGTGAAGCAACCCTCTTTCCTGCCTCGTTTTGAGGTGCAACTTCATAGAAGGAGATGCATCTGTTGAGAATAGAGGCTCTTCCTCATTTGCATCGTGTGCAGTGGAAGACTCAGCTCTTAGTGACTTGATCTGTGCCTTATCTTCTGTCGCCAGACTCCGAATTATTTATTGGTCAGTGCGTCTGAATTTCAGCGTGAAGTGGTCAGTCTGATGATTCAAATTGCAGACAAAATGTGACAGTAGTTCTGGGGTCTGTATGGTTTCTCGTCTGCTTTATCTACCATCACAGTCCTTTAGGGTTGGAGGTGGTTGGGGCGTCTTCAAGGGAGAGGAGGGTACAGTGTCTCCTGGAGGACACTAATCTAGTCTGCTTGATTTATATAATATTTTGAAATGTTGAATTAGTTGCTGTGCTTTAAAAATCAGTAGATTTTACTTACAAATATGGTTTTCCAGCTTTTCTTGGGGAAAAAAATGAAGATCTAGTAACATGGAACTCTCCTTCCTTTGTGGCAGCAATCAACTAGAGTAGAGTGGTGTTAATCCCTTTCAGATGGTCCCGTTTGCCACGGTCCCCACCGTGGCTTTTTCTGTTTCAAAGGTCCTGTTTAATTTATTTAAGTTACCCGGCTGGCCCTTGTAGACGTCTACTCTTACACCTCAGGTTTAGGGTTATATAGTCCAGCATGTCCATTCCACTCTCACCCTCATCCAATGCAGGAATCCCTTCTTCAGTTTCCTTGCTGGTAGTCCCCAGACCTGCACTTAAACTGCTCCTCTGATAGTTCAAAGTAATTGTTGAAAAGCTCGTGCTAACAGAGTTCTACTGTCTGGGTCCCCATAGGACGTGTCCCTTTTCCATAGAAGTGTGGCTGTCATGTGCCATCTGGGTTTTCCCCAGAGTAAACATCCCTGGTTCCTTCAACAGCTTTCTCATGTGACTTACGGCTTTGTTCCCTCACCAGTCTGGTTATTGTTGGGTTTATTGTCCTTTTGAATGAACTTTGACTTAGTAAAGTCCTTAAAGCCCCACCAGTTCAGTGAGATGTGATTTCACTGGTTGTAGAATGTCCCAGTAGGCTTCCAGTATGGCAGCAAACTGCCCAGTGATCTTAGATAATGTGTAACATTTGTCACCTTAAAGCTGTGTAGGGCACCAAACATCTGGATGTTTGCAAACTGGATGCAGATGGGTTCCCATTTTCAAAATGTGAGTAGAATCAATTAATTTTGTTTTACTTGCAGCTGTTAAGTATTTGTACTTATAAATAGCTGTTCTATTAAATTGCTTCCACAATAGGGAAGTGCTTTGTATTTGCTTTTTTGACCCTCTCTCTTTTCTTAGGTTGTGAAACGATTACGCAAGACCTGTATCTACAGTGCCCAAGATCAGAGGCATCAGACGCTTTTGCACTTGAGCGTTGTACATTTGCAATACTGTCCAGATTAAGCTTTAATTCCATTAGCTAAGATGGTAGAGAGAAAATAATATTAATAGAGTAGGTATTATCTTTTCTCTTTCCTAGTTTCAATATTAGCAAGTATTAAGTAGGGAATTTTTGCTGATGCTTGTAAAAGGAATCAGTATCTTAGATAAAGATAGAACCTCAAAGTCCAGCCACACCCATGCACCTGTCCCTTTTTCAGCATCCCAGCAGGGGACCAGTTGGCAATGTTTCAGTCCTTCTGATGACAGAGAACTCTCTCTACATTGTGAGGTATACATCCCAAATGGCCTGATTATTGAAAAGTTCTTCCTTGTGTTGACGTCTACCTCCCTGTAGCCTCCCTATACCTCCCTATAGCCTGTTTCGGAATGAAATAAGTATTTCTTCCTTATTAAACAAGGATATAGTTTCTCCAGCCTCCCCTTAGACCAGGGTTTCTCAGTCTCAGCATTATTGACATTTGGGCTACATATTTCTACGTTGCGGGATCTGTCCTGTGCATTGTAGGATGTTTACAGCATCTCTGATGTCTACCCACCAGAATCCAGTAGCAACCTCCGAC
Source organism: Equus caballus (assembly GCF_041296265.1). Classification (NCBI taxonomy): domain Eukaryota; kingdom Metazoa; phylum Chordata; class Mammalia; order Perissodactyla; family Equidae; genus Equus; species Equus caballus. The sequence goes on along the minus strand of NC_091703.1, from coordinate 48,702,223 downwards.
AAAGATGTCTCCAGACTTTGCTGGATGTCTTCTGGGAGGCAAAATGGCTGTTTTTGAGAATCACTGCTATCGGATAACATTCCAGCTGCCTTTAGCCTGTTGCAGATTGAAGCAAACATTGTTTCCTTATCAGACAGGGGTATAGTTGCTTAAAAAATATTGCTTATAGAAAACTGTATGAGGTTATTTACATCTAATTATGAACAGGAGTTTTCACTAGTTCCTGAGCAGGGGAGAAAATGAGTGTAAAGTTTTAGAGATGTGGACTTTCAAAGTTACACCTTTCTGTAACTTTTGGATTTTTCAACAGGGAATATGTAACACTAACGTAAAATACCAACAAAAGATACGGCAATAAAAAAATGGTAAAAATTGCTTAAAAATCAGGGCCGGAAGACTGACAATCTCCTGCCTTCATCCTATTTAAAATATGCAAAGCAGAAGATTTTGTGTTCTTCCTCAATAATTCAGTTTGGTATTGGGTCAATTTTGAGATAGTTAAACTACTTTCTGCGTCTTTAGTTGAAAGTTCATTGGCCTGTTATTTACAATCTTGTCTCGTTCTGTATCTTTATATGCTCTGTGTTCTATTACTGCTGTAACAATTGATCACAAATTTATCATCTTACACTTCTGTAGGTCAGAAGTCTAACGTGGCCTCCCTGGGCTACAGTCCACGTGTCATGGGCTGCATTCTCTTCTGGCAGCTCCAGAGGAAAACCTATCTCCTTGCTTTTTCCAGATTCTAGAGGCCGCCCATATTCCTTGGCTCATGGCCCCCTTCCTTAGTCTGCAAAGCCAGCATGATGGGTTGAGTTCTTCTATGTCTCATCACTCTGACTTCCTCTTCTGCCCCCTCGTCCACTTTTAGGGAGCCTTGTGATTACGTTGGGCCAACCAGGATAATCCAGGACAATCTCACTATTTTAGAGTCAACGAATCAGCAACCTTAATTTCCCTTTCCCACGTAACGTAGCATATTCACAGTTTCTGGGGGTTAGGATGTGAACATTTTTGGGGGGGAAGGGGAGTATCATTGTTCCGCCTGCCGTCTACGCCCATTCCAAAAATTCATCAGAAATAATTCGACAAAGAGAGTGCTGATATTTGTGAAAGAGCATTTTCTTGCTTTTTACCAGTAACAGAAGAGTTAAGGCATATGCCCTAATCTCTGGCCAGGACTGGGTTTTACTTGGATTTATCACCAGCTTTTGACAGAAATTCTGGACTTGAAAGTGGACATTTTACCTATTAGTCTGTCTTTTGTTTCAAAAAGAGAAATGAAACCTGGTGAGAATTTAACAGTGACAGACAAAGAGGGGAAGAGAGGATTCGCAGAGGTCACGGTAGCATGTGGGGATCTCAGCTGAGGTTTGAAGCGAAACTGGTTTCAGTGGTAGACACGAAGTCCACAGAAGGAAGGCAGAAGATGGTATCAACTTTTCAATGGATTTAAATAGAATTTTCTCTGAGCTCTTATTTAAAGGTCTTCTTCATCTGCCAGATTGATATTTTATTGCCAAAACTGAAGAAAATGATTTTCAGGCTTTACTATTTAAAAAATTGTTGATTATTTAAAGTAAATATTGTCATTGATTTAAAATACTGGAAAAGGGAACAGCAGAAAGAAGGATAAAAAAAATTACCTTTAGTTTCTAACTATACAGAACTCTTCAAAGAAGATAAACTTTGTAAATATTTCTTTTTATTTATTTTGTTTCTTCTCATTCTTGTTTTCTCCTCCTTCTTTGTCTTTTCTTTTATGTATCGGAGATAGTGGATAATTCTTTTAATTCTCTATGTAACATTTTACTTAAACATAAATACTTTTCATGGTCATACAAACTCTTCTTATATATCCTCTTAAAATTATTAGTAAAGCAATACATTTTGTTGTAAAATATGTGAAACAAAATGGGGAAAACACTCATAATCCCATCACCCCTATTATATTAATTAGTAGTCTTTCAGTGTGAATTTTTACATGGCAATTTTATATTGTTTTTTCAATTAAAATTGCATTGTAAACAGTTTCCTAAGTCGTAAAGAATTATTTTGTAACTCTCACCTTACTAACTGAATAAAATCCCATTGGTGATATCCTCTTACTGTCTGACATTTGTAGGCTTTCCATGTGTGTGTGTGTGTGTGTGTGTGTGTTGGCTCTTACAAATACAGTTGGAATAAATGCCATAGTGCATTATGTTTTTAGGGTTTTACTTCCCTGTGTATAAGATTTTTTGTGTGCTGATCTCAGAAATTTTGTGAAAAGGTCAAAGGATGTGGACAATTTAAGGCTTACCAAATTGCCTCCCAAAAATCAATATACCTATTTATACCCCTGCTGGAATTGCTGACTTTGCTTTGGTAGATTTTGCAGTGGCAAAGAATAGGTAAGTCCTGCGTTCTCTGGCTTTTGGGTCATCAGTTATTGCTCTGTCTGGCCAGTTAGGAAATTTTGTGTTAGCTGGTGGTAGTAATGGATTTTCATACATTATGCTAATGAAGACTGCTGTATCAAGGGTTTTAGTGTTGTCGCCTTGAATTTTCCAGTTCTAAATGTCCAAAATAAATATTAGACTTTTCAGAGTTGTAGTTCACAAAAGTAAACACCTTTCTAGCTAACTCATGTCCCACAGTTGAGAAAACGGCACGTTTCTGTGGAAAGAGAACTTTGAGAATTGGAAGACTTCTTGTGAATTATTCTCCTGTGTTCACATTCAGAATCCTCCATGGTCATCCTCTCAGAGATCTCAATCACCATCAGAAGACACAAGAAGCTAGTGTCCGAGGAAGCCAGGGACTTGCAGCCGTTTATAGTAGCTCTTTGTTCAGGAAAGCAAGAAGCACTCTTTGATTTTAGTGACATGGAAAGTGTTTGGTCGTATTTACCTAAGGTGTGTAGTACTTCTATAGAGGATTGGTGGTGGCTTATAATAAAATCACATAAAACTATAAAACAGCTTATATAGGAAATAAAGCTAGAGAAATGGACCAGAAACCAGAGAATGTATTATTAAGCACCCACCGGACACATAGAACTGTGAGAAATCTAAAAAGATGAAGGGTATTGGATCATTTTCAGGAGCAGCTTCAATCTATTTGGGGAAAGAAAATGGACGAGAAAATATTTTAAATGTTAAAAAGCAACACATGAATTAACTGCAAAGTAATAGCGTGGAGTGAGCATGGTTTATGGGTGCCGAGGAGGCACTGGGAGATGCTGATATGGTCCTCGACTGAGCCAAGATCCCCTTGACTCAGGAAGGACGAGGCTGGAGCCTGGAACCAAGAGCTGGGTCTAGAAAGGAGGGGCTGACCTTTGGTCTGGTATTAAGTGAAGGTGAAGAGAAGAGCTTGCCGAGGGAGTGTGAGCCTGGTGTTCTCTGTTTTCCTCTGCGAAGAATGTTTTCAGGTCTTCAGTTGTAAGAATAGGAGGACAGGGTGAAGGAGCGTGTGTCCATTTAAGGGGAGAAGACTTTAACCTATTGAGGAGAGGTGAGCTAAGGAGGGAAGACGGGGGCCGCCATGAAATCACTAGGATATATAGTGGATATATATGGCATAGCTGAACTGCAGCCTGGGGGCACAGCTGTGTTCAGAGAACAGGTTGAGGCTCCAGACCCCTCTACTTTACATTCCCTGTAACCCCCAAAACACACACACACATACACACGTCACTGGACTAAGGACACACAGAGATACCATTCTGCAGGACCGAAGTCATTCCTGTGTTAATTCAACAGACGTTCATTGTACATCTGGTAGGTGAAAGACCCTCACTGCTAAGTGTGGTGGGAAATACCACTGCCTGCGGGACACAAGTCCACTCTCAGATGTACTGCCAGCAAGGGTGTCTGTTCTGCCCCCTGCTCTTACCTCAACATCCTTCCTCCCAACACCCACCTCCTAACACCTCCTACCATCCTCTTACTGATTCCTAGGCTGCATCACTCTCAGTATTGTCAGTGTGACATGCCTTCCTGCTTCTTCCCATTAACCCAGGTCAGTCTGCTAAGGCTCCTCCTCTTTCACCAGTCAGCTCCAGCGCGACGTCCTCTAGAAGGACTTTCCATAGCTTCCGGCACCACCCCCCCGCAGAATTGACCTTTCTCCTTTGTGCTCACACGGAACTCACTTCTGTTAAACTATCTCAAACTCCAAATTGCATTTTAAAAATCCACGGCTCTCTCCATGCCTGCTCAGCACTTAACCAAAGCAGGATTAAGGCCTTGAGAAGCTCCAGGTGCTGCAAATACTACAGGATGCTCATTCTCTATGTGTAATTCAAGATGAAGACAATACTAGGCCAAAAAACATGAAACTCATGTGTATATTGACTTAGAATAATTCATTTCTAGATTTTTCTGATTGAAATATTCTAAATACGTTCATCAAGGCTGAGATTTTCCTATAGCTGTGGAGCCCCTGCTGTACTGTTTTTTGCATGGGGTTTGGTGTGCTCAGAGTGGAAGGCAGCCAGACATTTAGCCCTCAGTACTTGGCACAGGCATGTGCTTAGTAAATGTCTGAATGGACGGTTGGGTCAGTGGGTGGTCTGGTGTATAGGCAGTTGTGGTATAATACACTGTGGAAAAAAGTAAGCACTATAAGAGAGGAGTAAACAGTGCTGTGGGCATTGTGGGGAGGGGCAGGTGCTTCTGGCTGGGGAAGCTAGCAAGGATATCATGGCGGAAGATCCCCAACTGGATTAAGTAGAGAATAAGATAAAAGTCAAGTGAAGTGATGCATTCTTGTCACCAGTTAAGTACATTCAAGCAGGATTCACATATCTTTGTCAACCTACACAGACAAACAAACCCTATGTCTAGTGTTAGATAAACCTACTTGCTTATCAAGAGGGCTCCTAGTTTCAGCTATGTCTCTTAAAGTAGATGGTTTTCCACCCTGTCCCATCTCCCAGGTGAGGTAGAACCCTGCCTGTGTCTGCTTGCCCTTTATGTAGCCCAGTGGTTCTCAACTGGGAGCCATTTTACTTCCCCAGGAGACACTGGCAATATCTGGAGATGTTTTTGTTTTTTGAAACTGAGTAGGAGGGGTATTGTTGCTGGTGTCTGGTGAGTAGAGGCCAGGGATGCTGCTAAACACCCTAGAGTGCACAGGACAGCCCCCCAGCAAAGGATTACCTGGTCCCAAATGTCAGTGGTGTGGAGGCTGAGAAGCCTGATGGAGCCTGAGCCTGCACCACTGATGTTGCTTTGGCAACTAGGCAGGATAAAAATCACCAACTCTCACACCTCTGGGCTCTTTCTTTTCTCACGATGTAGTCTCTAGAGTCTAACATATTTTGGTCCCAATGGGGCTAAGCTGGTTCCTGGTGAAGAAAGGAAAGGACGTTCATTGAGAGTTAGTGTGTTTGGCTCTGGGCTGGCACTCTCCCTCACCTCAGCAACCCTATGAGAGATATTATCAATCTCGTTTCACTGATTAGGAGACTTAGGTTTCGGATGTGCAATGACCGGTCCAGAGTTGATCCTTCCATTTGCAGGTTCAGGCCCTTCTCGTTGCCCTTGGCAGCCTCAGCAGTCCCTGTTCAGATCTCAGTGGGAGCCATGTTCTCCACAAAAGAGCTCAGATGCATTCTACCTAGAGTGTAGGGCTGACTGATGTTGCAAACCTGATGGCCTGCTGACCAGGGAGCAAAGTATTTTGATCCCAGCTTGGCCACTAATTGGCTGTGTGGTTCCAGGCAAGTTGCTTCCCCTCTCTGGGCCTCAGTTTCCTTATATGTAAAACAAGGGGATTAGACTAGGTAGTGTCCCATACTTTGACCAGAACTCGAGTAGGTTATGTCCATCTTTATCTAGACTACAAAACCAGGCACTCTTTAAGCATGGTATTCTCTTTTGTTTGTCATCCTGCACCTTACTACACCTCATAAACACACACACACACACACACACACAATGGGACTCCCTTAAAAGCCTAGCACAAAGCCTGGCTCATCGGTACTAATCTGAAATTTGTAATAATCACAAACCACTCATTTTTTCAGGAAAAAATACCTACCCCAAACTTTCAAACTGAAACTGTGTACCTTTTTCCTAAAATTATTGCTTCAAAGCAGAGCCTCAAGTCCAATATTACCTAAATCGGACCTCAAACCTCTAAGGGTTCAGCTTCTCTCTGACAGGAAGCCATTTGTTTAGATTTTGTTGCCCAAGGAAAGAGCTAGGATTTTGTTTTTCTTTTTTCCTACTCAAGTAATGCGTGTTCATTGTTGACACACTGGAAAAGTACGTGTTAAAAAAAAGGAAACTGGGGGCTGGCCCCGTGGCCGAGTGGTTAAGTTCACGCGCTCCGCTGCAGGCGGCCCAGTGTTTCGTTGGTTCGAATCCTGGGCGCGGACATGGCACTGCTCATCAGACCACGCTGAGGCGGCGTCCCACATGCCACAATTAGAAGGACCCACAACGAAGAATATACAACTATGTACTGGGGGGCTTTGGGGAGAAAAAGGAAGAAATAAAATCTTTAAAAAAAAAAAAAAAGGAAACTGAAGTCACCTATAATCCTGCCACTTAAATATAACCACTGAGAACGTTGTGGCTTTATATTCATCCCGACTCTTCTTTTTCTATTTGTGTGTAAATGTATATGTTTGAATAAAAACAAGAGCACACTTTACTGATAGATGTTTGTTGTTACCTCGGAGGCTGGGCTGGTTGATCAAGCCCCTGAAACCTGTCAGTCATATGGGTCAGCCAGTGTCCCCGAGGCTCAGTGTTTTTTAAGTGTCAAATGGAGGTGATAGGACCTGCCTACCTCTACTCCTTGTGAGGACGAGAGATTACAGAAAGTACCTGGCTAGACAGTGCGCTCCATAAAAGGTAGTTAGTTATGCCTCCAATCACCTTCTTATTTCTTAACGAAACCAGTAATCGGATTTTGGATTCACAAGGTCTGAGTTGCAGTCAAAATACTTCTTTGTATATCTTTAAGAGTTTCTGCCTGATGTTAAAGCCAGTCAAAGCCCAAATCAACAAGCTGAGAAATTGGAAACCAATGCCGGGTCTCTTCTCAGATGCCGGAGCTGAGTTAACGAGGAGCGTCACTGGGACTTCCGGAGGCGTGCCTCTTCAAGTCCTATTCCTGCTCCAAGGAGTTCTCGTTCAGGTTTTTAGAAAATGTAAAACTGAGTAAAAAATGCCTGTCAAAATCATCTTTCTTATTTCTTCTTTAGTCTTGTGCCATAATATTAAAAGGACTTCTTGTCGAGACCCACTTGTTTCACTATTAAATCTCCTGAGAGAGGACTGGCTTAGGTTTCATCAAATAGAGAGAAAAATTTGCTTCAGAAGAGAACAATTTTTCCATTTTTGTTTTCAATTATAATATGACAAGTGGCATCCCAAGAACAGAACTGTTTGCTCCGAGGCTTTTTCCCCTTAAATATTGTCTGTTCCCTCCCTCAAACACAGAAGTTCCATCGCAATCTCTGCTCTGAAGAATTAAGCTCCTGGTTTGTGGACTGTCTCTTCACTGCAGTGCTGGATGTTAGAGCGCCACATCACTCACTCTTGTCTGAAGCTTGGCAGCCAGAGGGTGCTGGGGTAGGCAGAGTGGATTACTGCCCATAGGATCTGATTTGAAGACAGTAAAATTCCTCTTGTCTCCAAAGCATTTCTTTCCCATAGCATGTGATTCTTCCCTTTGGAGTAAATTTTCAGGGACTTTGATAACTTGCCTCCAGGAGACCTTGCTTAAAAGAAAGGATCTGGAAGGAAAGAAGATCCTTCTTTGTTAAGAAGGATCTGATTAGGAAAGGCTCCTGAGCACAATGGTACCTTGTAGCAGCTTGTTAGATTAGGGGTGTGGAACTTTTGCTGTTTTGTGTGGCATGCCAGGGTGGGAGACCACAAGGGGTGCCCCAGGCATTATCAGGGCCCTAGCAGCCTGCAGAAGGGAAGAAGGGCAGTGAACACAAAGTTCCCCAAGAAATGTAGGAGAAATGCTAATTCTAGTGCTAGGGGAAGTTGGAGCCCTTAAGGAAACCTGTAAGGTCTATTCAGCAGAACCGCCTATGGACAAAGGGGAAAATGACCTTGGAGGGATTTCAATCAGCAAAGAGAAAGTCTTCCTGTTCCTGTCTCAAGGTCCTAATTGACACCTTAGTTTTTCTTTAGTTTATTGAGCAACTGCTTAAGGGGAATGCGTGAGGCTAGGAGTACAAAGTGAGTAGGCTAATGTTTGTATTTAGCTACATGCAAAAACACTATTTTCCATATTTTTATCATTTAACCCTGGGTGATATTATTATCATCCTCAGCCTCATTTTACAGACGAGAAAATAAGGCACAGAAGGTCTCCATAGTTTGCAGGAGGTCCCACTGCTGGTGTCAAGGCTGGGATTCAGACCCAGACAGTGCAACTCCAGGCACTAAAGCCCACACAGTGGACCCCTCCCCACGTCAGTGAATTGAAAAGTCACATCCTGCTGTGAAATCATCCGAGAAGGTGTTTCTGGACTCCCTGGCAGTCCGCACCAGAAAGAAGACAGGATCCCTCATCTTCATTCTAGAAGCCTTTACAAGTGCTTGCTATATGCTGGGCCCTCTGCTGAGTAGTAATAATAAAAAGACAAATGAGGGGCCAGCCTGGTGGTGCAGCAATTAAGTTTACACATTCCGCTTTGGCAGCCTGGGGTTCGCCGGTTCAGATCCCGGGTGTGGACATGGGACCACGTGGCAAGCCATGCTGTGGTAGGCATCCCACATATAAAGTAGAGGAAGATGGGCATGGATGTTAGCTCAGGGCCAGTCTTCCTCAGCAAAAAGAGGAGGATTGGCGGCAGATATTAGCTCAGGACTAATCTTTCCCCCACCCCTCCAAAAAAAGACAAATGAGACCAGTCTTTGCCCTGGAGGAGCTAACAGGCTGCTGGGTGAGGCAATGTTGTGAATAGAGCATTGCAGGGGAGGGTGAAAAGTGCCCGAATGGAGGCATGTACAGATGCTGCTGGAGGAAAGAGGAGGCTGCCTTCGTGCTGCTAATGGCCCCGTGGCCTGACTATACCCAGACCCGTGAGCCTCTGCTGCTGAGGTGGAAAGTGCCTTCTCCTCTGGTACCCCATGGAGTCAGGCCCAGAGAAGACCTCCTTTCCTGACTGTGGGAAAACTTGGGTGATGGTGATGGTTGTCCCTGCCTTGGACACAGCTGTCTTGCTATCAGCTGGGGACAGCCTTGGCATATCTTTCTCTCCCACAAAGCACACCAGCCAGAGGCAATGGGGAAAGGCAGTGCATTTTGTGGCACTGGGAAGGTGGAGAGAGGAGAGCCATCCCATTTGGGTCATTCTGTCACTGGGTACATGGGGGAAGACCCTCCATCCGGTCCTGCCCATGCCAAAGACTCACTGTGTGACCTTAGGCAGGTGGCATCGCCTTTCTGTTTTTGTTTGATCTTCATCCCCCAAAATGAAAAAGGGAGGTCCTAAAATTTGCTTCTCTTCTTTTATTCCCACTAGGCATTTTCTCATACTACATCTCGTAAATAAGCTGCAATAGCATTTGTGATGATTATTTGACAGTCTTTCTCCCTGCTGGGGGTTTTGAAGACAAAAACCACATCTGCTTGAGAAATCTTTTTATCCTCGACATAGTGACTGACATGTAGGCACTCTTAAAACTCATTAAATAAATACATGAATAAATGAATGAATGAATGAGTTAGCCAATCATAGATTATTTAGAGGATTATTACTTTGAGAATGAGGGTGGTGAAAAAACTCTACACAAATAGTACTTATATATTCCACTGCAGCAGTTTCCAAGCACTGTATAAATCCTGGGATTGACTGTATCCAGATCCCTAGGGAGCTAAAATGCAGATGGCTGGGTCGGCCATCTGAAGATTCTGAGGCAGTAGGTCTGGGGTGGGGGTCAGGAATTGCAACGTTTGAAAGTTCCCTCAGAGCGTTGGTAGCTTGTGCAAGGTCAGGTTGGTAACTCCAGCGTGCCATGTCACCCAGCCTTAATTCTGCCTTGTTCTGCCATGAGGACGGAGATGTTAGCCCTGGCACTGGTCTGGTAGGAAATGCGGGGAGGGCAGAGCACCCCACTCCTGCTTGGAGGACTTGGGGAAGCCCTGCCTGCCATTGGCTATCTCTGCTTCTTCCTGAGGCTATTGACATCGAAGATGTGATGAATACCAAGGAGCTGTGGGCAAGCTCTCCTTTGGGTTAGTGCAGTGTTCCTAAAACTCAGCTGTGGATCTGCTTGTGTGTTTCACTTTCGTCTCTTCATCCTCCATGATCTTCCAAGTGGCTGAATGACACTCCCCTTATTCAATCACAGGCTGTCAGCACCAGGGGTAGAAGTTCCTAAAGCCCTCGGCTCGTGTCTCTGTAAATATTTTCTGTGCATGATGTTATTTGAGGAAAAACCAAGTTGTAACAGCGTAACAGTGGGGTAGTGGTGGCAGCTGGGGAGCATCTAGCCTCGCTTCAGCTCAACTTCTTCTGTTGCTTAACTGGGAAATTCAGGAGCTATTTCTCTGGATTCATACACAGTACTCTGCTGTTTCCAAGGGTCTTAGCATGTTGCTCCTAATATAAATTAGGGCAAGAACAATGAGACAGAGTCTCATTTCATTAAAGAACAATTTCTAATTCCTTGTTAAGTCATTTTCTCAATCCACAAAGCAGCTCCTGAACACCTGAGCATCATTGAAATAATTGTTCTGTTCATTAACTTTAGAAGACATTGGTTTTAGAGTGAATAGAAATTGATGCTTCACAAGGATGGTATGTTGTGGTTGAAAGCAGGGAGTCAGATATTCCGGGTTTAAGCCCTGCCTCCAGCATTTGCCAGCTGTGTGGTTAGGACGAGCCCATTGAACTCTCCTTAATTTCCTCATCAATAGAATGGGGATAATTAAACTTCCCTCACAGATTGTTCTGATGATAATTGATTAAGATACCGTGTGCCAGAAACTGTGCACAATGCTTGGCGTGTAATAAGCATTCAAATGTTAGCAATATTATTATCCATTTAGTGAACAAACTTTTTTGAGCACCTCCTAAGTGCCATTTTAAAAGAAAAAGAAAAATTATAGTGCTGTGTGCTCATATGAAAAGATTTCTACAACATATTATCAAATTAAAAATGTACGTTGAAATATAAATGAATAGTATAAGGTTTTATGAACAAATTTTAAAACTATATATATGTGTATGTATATTTATTTATATATATGTGTGGGTATGTATTCAAGTATAGAAATACATCTGGAAAAAAATCTATGAGCAAGTGATTATCAGTGAAGAGACAACTCAGTTTTTTATTTACCTTGTTCTATCTTGTTTGAATTTTTGAAATCACATATTAACTTTGTGATAAAAATAAAAATGATACTTAAATAAGATAAAAATCAACCAAAATTATAAATAATCTAAAGAATTCCACTATGCGTACTTTTTTAACCAAAAAAGAAGAGATAGAATAAGGAAATACAGCCACTCTACAAGTAGCCCAAGAAGCTTAGAGCTCCAGGGACAATTTTCCCAGCTACCTGTCTGGATTTTTAGCCTGTGCTATAAGAGCTGACCTGGCTATAGTCTGTCTCCTCTGAAATCTTTCTCTCTGAATTCCTGTTGCCCTGAGAATTTATACCATATCATTTTAGAATTTTAAATGTCCCTGTAATTTGTTCTCTTCCTGTATTATATATGCTGGTCTTGACCCTGAATCCCAATTGTAAGCTCTTTTAAAGCAGGGGTTGTGTCAAATTCTCCAGTATTTACCGCAATTGTTGATATCAGAGGGTATGTAGTATTTGCTCAATAAATACCCATTGACTGAGTGCCTGCAGATCTGACATTAGTCAGGACAGGCCGTGCTGTGCTGCAGTAAGGCAGAAACAACTTCACCTGGAAATTTCAGTGGCTTGACCCAACAAAGGTTTATTTCCAGCTCATGGACAGCCATATGAATTGGCTGGGCACTTCTCTATTGGTGACAAGTGATCCAGGATTCCTCTGTCTTTAGACACCACATGTGGCTTCTGAGTTTGCTGTGTGAGGGAAAGGAAGCGATGGGGAGGACATACCCACTCCTAAGAGTCCTAGACCACTCCATTCAAATTCCCATTTATCAGAAATCAGTCCATGGCCCCAGTCCAGCCACAAGGGAGGTCAGGAATGTAGGGGAGCACACAGAGATTTAGAAACACTAACTCTCTGTGCCACAGGTCTGTGTTTATATCTGCCTGCTGAATAACTATGCCAACTTGTTAATACCCCATTAGTATCAGTGGGACCAATACCCACATGGATCATTAACCTTGGCTCAGTTTGTGTTAGTAACCATGTGTGTTAGAAACTACTAGGATTCAGAATTTATTCACTCAACAGGGGCTTATTGAGTGTCTCTTGTGTACTAAGCACTATTCTAGGTCCTGGGAATACAGCAGGGGAAAAAACAGGTAAAATTCCCTACTCAAGAACTGACTTCCTAGTGGAGGAAGATAAACAATTGACAAATAATGTCCAGAGCATGTTAGTTGGTGACAAGTATCATGGAGAAAAATTAGGTGGGGGAAATAGGGCGTGTATTGCTGTGGAGAGCGGGGTTGGGTTGTAATTTTAAATTGATTACGGAAAGGCTCACTGAGATGGTAGAAAGGAAGCAAAAACCTAGAGATGAGGGAGCCGGTCACTGGGGTCTCAGGACCAAGAGGCTTTCTGGAAGAAGGGGTCCATGTGAAGTTCCCAGGCAGGGCAGGGAGTGCCTGGATGTTTGGTGAATGGCAAGGAAGCGAGTGTGGTTGCAGTGAGTGTGTGAGAAAGGATGGGCTAGGATCGGCGTCTGTTGAGTACGGACGATGTAGAGCCTTGTAGGTTGCTTTAAGGTCCGTGGCTTTTGCTCTGTGAGATATGATGCCATCTGGGAGCAGAGGAGTGACCTGATCACTCTGGCTGCTGCGTTGGGAATAGCCTACAGGGGCAAAGGTGAAGCTAGGGAGACCAGTTGGAAGTTATTGCCAAAATTCAAGTCAGAGATGGTGATGCCTCAGGCCATTCCCATCACCCCAAAAAGTTGAGGGGAGAAATTTTAAAGGGAATAAGTGATGCACAGATACAAGATAGTTTTTGCAAAGGAGATGTTAGCATAGAGCCTCATTGTAATATAATTTATTATTACCACGAGTTCGATTTCATCCGTCAATTCTACAAACATGTTCAACACCAACTGCAGGCCAGGCCCTCTGATAGGCATTGGCTCTGCCTTTGGGAAGCTTTCAGCGTAGGAGGATCAGAGAGATCACCAAAGCTAGGACATGCACAACACCAAAAGAACCACAGCTGCAGCAAAATGATCATTTTATAATTATGATGGAAACATTAGCCAACACTTAGCGAGTGTGTACTATGTGCCAGACAAGCCGGGGGAACGTTATTATGATTATGATATATGGTTGTTATATTTTGATACTATTCTTTGTAACCAAACTAGACAGCTACAGAGTTAAAGAACTAGTGACCCCAAACCTAATATAACAGCCAGCAGTATTATTTCTGTGCTCTACAATCCAGATTACCCAGGATTTTGCCACCCTAGTGCCTATCAAAAACCCAGCCCAGAAAATGCATGTTGTATTTTTTCCAAATGTCTTCTTTCCTTACCATATATAAAATCATGTTACTAGTACCTTAGTCTCATTGATTTGTCAGCCTAAGTCCTCTTTATTGCATGTTTTTTTTTCTTTTAATAACCTGCCTTGAAGAAAGTTAAGCTGAAACCGCTGCTCAGCTTCCAAGATGTTGCCACCCAAATTGCATGTGCTTTTCTGCCTCTGCAGCTGCCTTGTGCTGGTTCATCCTTTTGACTGGCAAGACCCAAATCCTGTTGCCCATATTAAATCATCAGGTAAGAGGTATATTTGTTCAGGGGTTTGAGTGACTCACCTGTTGCCAGAGTCAAAGTGGCCCCAGAGAAGTTGCGTGAATGAATTTCTAAGCAGATTCTATCAAGAAGATGCTCATGGAGACCCTCTGTCCTCCTAGAGAATGGGGGAGGGCCTCACTTTCTCCTCATCCCACTGAAACTGAAGAAGCACCTGTCTTCTTCAATATCGTGACTGCAGGACAGAACCAGGATGAGGTGTTTTCAGACAAACTGGAAGCTCAGCTTGCAATCGCTGTGGAGAACTTCCTCGACGCCGTCCCTTCTCTCCCTCTCTGCCCTAACCTACTCCTGCTTGAGCGCAGTAACACAACTCCCCTGGAGTTTCCCCAGAGGCAACCTCAAAACCCGAGTCCGCGAAAGTGAAGAAGAGGCAGGTGTCATGATCAACAGATATAGTCCTGGTTAGTAGTGGGGTGAGAAGATGGCAATTTAGGATCTTGGGATTCAGAGGGAAACAATCTTTTCTTCCTAACGACAGGGAGAAGTAGGGACAAGAAGGCACTAAGGATCTCCAGATGAGAATGGAGGTGCATTACATGCTCTTTCTTACCTTGTGGAGGGAGGGAAGGAGAGGAGAGGACAGCTCAGACACGTCCACGAGGGGTGGCCAGAGTGGGACAGCCATCTCTAGGACCTTTTCTGTGGAGAGATTGCTTCTGGAGCTTTGTGAATTCCTGCCAATGCCTGAGAGTTGTGATGCGTGAACTTCTCTATCCGGTCTCCTCAGGTGAGCAGTGTAGGTGGCTTCTGCATGGTGTCATACCGTCTGTCCCCGCAGACCTGTGCACCTGGATAATGTGGTCACACTGGATCTAGTTGTTCAGGCTTGATGGGTGCCTTCTTACTATAGCATTTACGAAAGACTTTTCACAATCGATCACCTTAGAGATAAATCTCACCCTACTTTGTAGTTGGGGAAACAAATGCATCAGTAGGAGAGGAACTGTATCATCTTCCTGCATTTGCATAGGAAATGGAGTGATATCTCACAGGGGCCTTCATTCTACAACACTTGGCAGGAAGCAGAGGCATCGGTGATACACTGGTGACTAAAAACAAAGAGCTTGGAGGCAAGTTCAAGGAGCTTGGGACCTAGTTAAAATTGTTTATTTTTCCCATTGCTTTTTCCATAGATTGAAAACAAGTGACATCTTACACGAGGAGCAAATGATCACCCAAGAGACATTTATATCGTGCACTTTTTATTGGGCCAGGGTGAGAATTTGAGAACATGTTTTATATCGCCTAATGTTTGACAATCATTGGAAAGCTGTCATTGGACTGGCAGAAACTTGAGGACAGGGACACTGTTTTATTTATCTCTGTAGTCCCAGCGTTGAGCCCAATGTCCCACTTGTTCTAAATGCTCAAAAATGAATGCATAAATATTTTTAAAATTATTAGAAATAGTTTATTAAATAAAAGATTAAAATAGTAGATGATTCTTTATAGTCTTACTAAATGAATACATAGAAAATGTGGTTATGCGGGTAAAGGATAAGTATGGGCTGGAGATGTCCTATTTGCTAGTGGAAGAGAGAAAGCCATATAAGAGAATATAATGTTCCTAGCATGTCTACAAACCCTATTCAAACCCGGGAATGAGTATCAGGAATACTTGACAAATAAATGCCACCAAGAATGTATAATAAGATGAATAGCATACTCACAGGTTGCAATGCTCCTATTAAAGTTGAAGAAAAATAGGAAGTGACATTTCTAAGTTCTGACCCACAAAACTGTATCATCGCAAGGGTGGCATTCAACCTGACAAGTCTCTCCCTGCCTCTTCCTTCATGATGAGTCCTGATAGACGGTTAGAGAATGGGAAATCCGGGACCACGACCAGATCAGATGTAAGCCAGGGAGCCTTCTCTGCAGCCATCCTGGCACTGGCCAGCAACGGGGCCCTGTAGACCTATACCCAAACCTGGGTCAGCTCAAAGCTTCCTGGGACCTCGGGGGTCACATGTCCTGGCATAGGCAGACCCACAGTCTCACCTTGACCTGTGGCTCCTGAAGGCTGAGTGGGGAAGCTTTTGGGTAGAGCAGGTTTTAGAGAACCAGGGCACTTCTAGGTTATTGGAAAAGGTTCCCAGAGCCTTGGTGGAATTGAGATCTCACAAGGGGAACCCTGTGTGACTTGGAACCCTGCCCTGGCTCTAGAACGGAACTCCCAATTCCAGAGGCAGTGCCTCCAAGGCAGCTGTGGGTTCTCTGGGGCTCCTCACCAAACTGGGAGCCCGAGTCCTCTCCCAGCCCCCTTGTATAGCCACACCATGGCCGCCTGTGGGCTGGGCACAGCAGAACACAGGCAGCTTGTCCTGGAAGAAAAGGCAGGTGTAGCTTACCCTAGCTGACCTTCCCTATCACAGCTCGAAGTGTGGCTTAGTCTTAAATGGGAGAGGAAGAGCCTTTGTAATTCAAAATAGACCCTAAAGCGTTAGCCTTACAGGTAAAGGTTTTAAAAAAATCTGAGGAAATACCTCGGATTTTGGATCTGCCCTAAAGGAAAATGGTATGGTCTAGTTTTAGATCAGCTAAAACTCCTCTAAAGGCTTGAATTTAGGTAGCCAGAGAGTTTAACTAACTCTAGGTAAGGGACAAATAATATCAGTTGTCCCCCATTATGTCGTCTTGCATTCTGTGCTAAGTACTTGACTTACATTATCACTTCATCCTTACGACTGTCCTGCAGGCTAGTCAAGTGTTTTTATTCCCACTTCACAAATGAGGATAAGAGACAGGAGTAAATTGCTTAGGCCAGAGCATCATAGCTTGTGAAAGGTACAACTGGAATCCAAAATAGGCTCATCTGACTCCATTACCCAGGGTCCATTCATCTTACCCCTTCCCTTCCTCAGAACTACCTTCTAACGTTTGACCATGAATTGCTGACGCTTGTGTCAGGCCAGGTGGTCTGGTACCCTAGTCCAGTGCTGCTAAACTTTAATAGGCGCACTTTTTCAGATTCGGTAGAATTCGATTATCTGCATTACCAAGCTCCTAGGTGATGCCAGTGATGCTGAGCCATGGACCAACTTTGAGTAGCAAGGCATTATGTATGGAAGGGCTCATCGCTGGCAGGCGTTTCACACATTAGTCATCAATGTGGAGGGTGTAAATGGGCTTCTTCTCATGACTCAAAACCTTTCTGGATGACGCCCTATGATATCAATGCGGGTGCCGTACTTAACATAGTTCTAGGTGTCTTAGTGCCAGAGAAAGGATGTGATGGAAAGCAGGAAAGAGTCTGTCTAGCAGAGTGATCAACTGCAGTAGAAGGGTAGGAGTGGGCAAACTGAATCTGGAAAAGTGAAGGTCTGGATATACTGATATTTGGACTCACCATCTTGAAATTAAATATGGACTTGATTGGGGTTTAGAAAGGAGGAGAACAGGTGAACCTGCAGGTGTGTTGAAGGGTTTTGGTACTAGAGAGAGGAAAGGTTCAAGAGTGGGTAAAAGAATGTATACCATAAAATGTTTGATGGGAATAAGAGAGACCAGTGGCAATGAAAAGCTTAGTTCAGATCATTTTCACAAATATTTATTGAGCACTGACCATGTGCCAGACGTTGTATTAAGATCTGAGAATACAAAGACATGGATACAGCTCTTGAGAAATAGCCTAGGGTGGGAGACAGAGTGTGCAAACACATAATTTCAGTATCATATGATAGGAAGGATGATAAAAATATATACAGGGAATTGATTTAATACTGAGAATGAAATGATGAAGTCTGGGAGATCAAGCAAGGCGTCAGAGAAGACCTGACACCTGATAAGGTGTTAAAGGTTGAATAGGAGTTTCAAGCACAGGGCATAGCATTCACAAAGGTGGAGAGGCATCGAATAGCCCAGTGTGTAGCTCAGGAGTGCTGGAACACATGGAAGGGAGGTAACCTAAAGGGAAAAGTCAAGAGAAGAGTAGGAGGCAGCAGACCTCCCGATCATGGAGGGTCTTTCTTGCAGCGCCCAGAACCTTGGGATTTAACTTGTGCACCTGTGAACCTTGACGCATTTCAAGCCCAGAACGAGGGAAGGCTAGGCCCCACTGGTGCCTCAAGTAGCAGTGGAAGTAGCTCAGGAAGACACCTGTAGATATAAAGACCACCTACAAACTGCCGTCCAAAAAGATTCCAATACATTTCTCTTTCAAGAAAACCACCTGGAGACCAATAAGAAGCCATCAAAGGGTTTTAAGAAGAATTGCCTGGTGAGATTTGTGCCTTAAATCATTCCAGAAACTGTGTGAAGGATACATTTGAAGAGGCCAAGATCCAAGGTGGATAGGACAATTAAGAGAGGTGACAATTGCCTGGTCAAGAGACAGTGAAGATTTCAGTGAGACAGTTGAGCTAGAGGGCCAGGGATATGTTGGAGAGATAATTCTAAGCTAAAAACAAATGTTAGTTGTTGAGATTGATTGGATGTAGGGGTTGGTAAGAAAGAGGTAGGAGAGAGGGATAATTCCCAGGTTTCTGGCTTGGGATACCCAAAATAGGGAATTCTGGAGTTGCAGGCTGTGTGATTGGAGGATAAGGAGGGGGAGATGGGAGCTGGTCATTTAGTTTGATTTTGGACCATTGGTTTGATGTTCCTATGGGAAGAACATGAGGTGGAGATCCCCAACCTCGGAAGTTGTAAGCACAAGTTGGAAATGTGAGATAAAGTTCATGTTCAGGAAAACCAGATTTGGGAAGTGATCTTTAGTGTGCTCTGGATAAGAGTAGGAGGTAAGGACAGGGCTGTAAGTATTAGGAGGTGATGGTCCTAAGCATCTTGGGAGAAGGGCTATGTCTCCCTTCATCTTTTTCCCTCACACAGTACTTTGCATACAGCAGGCCCTCAATAATTATTTGTTTATTTCACTAGTTAGCAAAGAAATAGAGGAGGCCAGAAACTACGGGCAGTAACTCGATTCCCTTGGAATTCCTTTGCATAATAAAGTCGGGGGTGCAATGGATGACAAATGAGATCATATTTACCTGTTTTTCAGCATGGGTCAATAAAATCCAAGCTTTGATGGCTGCTGCAAGCCTTGGCCAAACTAAAATCCCCAGAGGAAATGGATCTTATCCCGTTGGTTGTACAGACTTGATGTTTGATTATACTGATAAGGTAAGGCTTTGATTAATACCACTTGTCTTTATATTCTAATATCGACTGTTGCCATGACCCACTATCAGGTTCTGAAACTTGACCTTGCCCTCACCTGAGACCAACTCATTGTGCCGTTTGCATCGTTTCACAGGAAGCCTTTTGCTAGTTCAGTCATTCCTCCATTCGTTGCTGTCATCTGATTAATTTTTCTATAAGCTCTCTTCTTTTTCTCCTTCCTTAATGGTTGAAAGCAGACTGCTCATCCTCTCTTCACTCAGAAAGCATACTGTTCTATTTTGCATCTCTTTTGACTGTATTCAGTCACCACAGCAGCTTAAAACATTCTCTGGGTCTCTTCATGAACAGCAGAGGTATTTTGGTCCCCACTAATTAAATATGCAAGATCGGGGCTGGCCCGGTGGTGTAGTGGTTAAGTTCGCATGCTGTGCTTTGGTGGCCCGGGGTTTGCTGGTTTGGGTCCCAGGTGCGGACCTAACACCGCTCGTCAACCATGCTGTGGCAGCATCCCACGTAAAATAGAAGATTGGCACAGACGTTAGCTCAGAAACAATCTTCCTCAAACAAAAAGAGAAAGATTGACAACAGATGTTAGCTCAGGGCCAATGTTCCTCACAGAAAAAAAAGGAAAAAGCAAAATAATTATTGGAATATATTTGAGAAGCAGCGTGATTAAAATTACATGAATTTCTTTCCTCCATAGGGCACCTTCTTGCGTTTATATTATCCATCCCAAGATGGTGATCGCTCTGACACCCTTTGGATCCCAAACAAAGAATATTTTTGGGGTCTTAGTAAATTTCTTGGAAGACACTGGCTTATGGGCAAAGTTTTGAGCTTATTATACGGTAAGATTTCTATTGATCCTGCTTTGTAGGCTCTAGAATGTAAGAAAATCTTGAAAACAGCAAGAGTTTCGGGCAGTTAAAGACCAAAGTAGATTTTCTCCAGTCTAAAGTTCTCCTAAGATAACAAAAAAAGTATTTCTTAAAAGCCCAGGTAACTTTCACAGAATCCAGAGTTCTCATTTTGTCCATTCTGTGTATGATGGAGAGTATGATGGTGTGGAGCTGGAGATGGAGGGAGTGAAAGTGTCAGACTTTCAGCCTGGCGCTAGCTGCTCTCCATGGCTGGTCTCTAGTTTTCCTTCTTACGTACTGTGGGGGAGCAATAATGTGGTGAGAGTAGCAGGTTAGCTAATGTAATCACTGCCCCATATGCTCTGTGCTAAAGTGCTTTTTAAACTTGGGCAAAAGTAGAAAGAAGTAGAAGCCACCATAACTCTCTAGATCCAAAACAAAGGAGTGAAAGGTAATTTCTTATCATAAACAAGGAGACTCTACTCTCATTCCCATCACCCACCCCCAAGGGACCACCCTCTCTCACTAAGACAATCTTATGTGCCTTCGTCACTTAATTGTCTACATTTCGCTAATACAGACTTTTCCTTCCTTATCTGTTTGACCAGATAGTACTCTTGGGCTGGTGTTAACTAGGCCTTCAAATTTCCCCTTCAAAACTACCTACAACTTTTGGCATTCATTTTAAACATCTCCTTGGAGTTTTCTTAAAAACCACTTTATAACAGAAGTGATAAAAATACTAAAACTACGCATCTTTATGGTGCTGAATAACTTATAAGTCACTTCTACAGCAATCATCGCATTCAATGTTCATGACCACATCTCCATTTTATAAGTGAGAAAATGAAACACAAATTGATGAGGATGATGACAATAAAAATTGAGAAGTGAAGGAAGAGAAGATGATATCTTCCATTTTTTGAGCCCCTTACTATGTGACTAGATAAGTGCTTTAGGTATATTATCCACATGAATATAATTCTCACAAAAACCATATGAGGGAGATATAATTTTCTCCTTTTTACAGAAGAGGAATCTGAAAATCAGACAGTTCTTTTAACTTACCCAGGATTAATAGCTAGTAAGTGACGGAGCTGCATCTGCAGCCACATCTAGGTATGAAGTCCATGATCTCTCCAGCTTTCTTTTGATCACTACCATATTAGAGTCTCCAACTCAAAGATCCTGGCTCTCAGTGTAACGTTCCTGAGGTTTACTGGGTAGTTTGGTTTCAGAACATTCCCTTTGAAGTGTTGCCAAAGGCTGGGGTTGGTGAAAGAGAGCAGCCTTCCCCAATACACCTGTAAGTGGGAAACTGTCTCACCTTAAGTTCAGGGCTGACAGTGAGGACTGAGAATTAATGACCCTGTGGTCGTAAGAAAAACACATGGTTCGGGTCTTTGGTTGGTGGGTATCTAGTAGCAGACTTTTTAATGAATTTGCCATTAATACACAAAAACATAAAAATAAATTCCATGGGTCAGGACTTTATACTAAGGAGATATAAGTTAAATTAACCAGCAACATTCAAGTCAGAGACAAAACACTAATCATCATCCTCCATTGTTGTCTAGGTTCACTGACAATTCCTGCAAGCTGGAATTCCCCTCTGAGGACGGGTGAAAAATACCCACTAATCATTTTTTCTCATGGTCTTGGAGCATTCAGGTAATGTTTGAGAGGTTGAACAATTTTAACCCCTAGGGATCAATGACTCAATGCATTGTTTTCCAAAAAAAGGAATAGCTGATTTTGGAGTATCATGCTGGCCCCTGTCCTGAAGGAATTGGGATTCCTTAGGAGTTGACTATGGTCTGTCGATCGGTCCTAGCCCTGTCTCGTCAAGTAGTTTGTTCCCTCCTTCTAGCTCATGGGGACTGGCCTCACAACAGGAAAGAGAAGGTGTTGCATTTTGGGTTGTTATCCTTCTATATATAACACACTCTCAAAATGATCTTCTGTGTTAGTTCAGGTCCTCTGAGAAATAGACACCAAGATTGGATTAGCTGTGAAAGACATTTATTGAAAGAAGTGCCGGTGACGGATAGAGGGGAAGGAGCAGGAAAAGATAGGGAGAGCATTCACCCCATGATGCAGGTTGGACACTCAGGAGGGAGATGGGAAATGGAGAAGGATTGGGTGAGAAGAGTCTCAGACTACAGCACAGTTCTAAGAAAGACTGGGCCAGGCCAACTGAGGGAGTGCTCGACCCACCGTTGCTCATCAGAGGAGTCCTGCATCTCACTGGAATGGGCCTAGGTTAGTACGCACGCTGTGCCCAGTCACTGGGAGCAGCCCACAGGAAGCTTAGCTGGTGGTGGCGGATCCAGCGGGGCAGGAGCTGGGTGGGTCTTTAGTCATCTGTGCTCTCTGTGGCCTGATACCTGAGTGATACATTTTCATGACCACCACACCTTCTCCACTACCTTCTTCCATCTTCTCGACTGCCTCCCCTTCTTTTATCTCAGGCAATTGTAAGACTTTCAGAAAATAAGAGGTGGCTTTTCGCTGGCAGGAAGTTGGGTAGCATCTGCAATAAGAACTTATCTTCAATACTTTAACTGTAGTCTAGCTAGTTATTTGATTTCTACTAGACCAGTGGTTGGCAAATTAGAATCCAAGGACCAAATCCCACCTGCTGCCTATTTTTCTAAAGAAAGTTTTATTGGGACACAGCCACACCCCATTTTTCACATTGTCTATGGCTACTTTTGTGCCAGCGCAGCAGAGTTGAGTAGTTGTGACAAATACTGTACGGCCCACAAAGCTGGGAATGTATACCCTCTGGCCTTTTGCAGGGAAGGTTTGCTGATCCTGTACTAGACTATCTCTCCCTCCTGAGTAGGTCTTGTGTCTTCAGCAGTAGAAGACACAGTTCCCACCGACCTCCTTTGTATATTCTATGCACGTTTCCTATTGAACGCATGATATGAGAAGAAGATTGTGTGGTGAATACATGGAAGAGAGGTGTAAATGTAGTTGCTTAGCACATGATTCTTTAACTACCTCACTCTGTCCAATCTTTTAGACAACAGTTAACATGTATTTCCCCTGTTTTAGACACAGCGATAAGCAATGAAAATGTATTAATTTACTTAATCCTTACAACAATCCTATTAAGTACCATCCTGTTATCACATCACCCTTCTACAGATAAAGAATCAAGGCAGAGAACACGTAAGTGGTTTATCCAAGGTAGACAGCTAATAAGTGGTAGAACCAGGGTTCAACCCAGGTAATTGGACCAGATGATTTCTTGTTGTGGAGGGTCATCCTGTGCATTGTAGGATGTTTAGCATCTTCCCTCTATCCCCTAGATGCCAGTAACACCCTCCCTCAGTAGTCATGATAATGAAAATACCTCCCTTGTCAAATATCCCCTGAGGGCAAAATGGCCCCATTTGAGAACACAGCTCTCTGGTTTACCCCGGGGCACTACTATAGGAAAGTAATGGCCTCCGTGTTCCGGAGTTTATTAGTGGACCCCCGCCTTGTAAGCGTGACTTGTAGTTCAATGCTTCCCTCCTTTTGTTTTGAAGGACAATTTATTCTGCTATCGGCATTGACCTGGCATCTCACGGGTTTATAGTTGCTGCTGTGGAACACAGGTACGTCATCTGGTATGTAGCTGGGCTCTAACTTTCATAAAGGTTTATAAAAAAACGTTGATGCAATTGTCAACTGTGATTACATGATGAGAAAAAATGGAGACTGAGTTAGATTCTCAAGACTTAAAAAACAGCTAACATTTCTACAGTGTTTATTGTGTGCCGTGTCCATATCGCACCTCCTATAATCTTCTTGGCAAGCCTACGAGATGGTTACTATTAGCACTGTTTTAAGGAGGAGGAAATGAAGCTGAGAAAGGGTGAGTCCTTTGCCCAAAAGCACACAGCTAGTAAGTGGCAGTGCTGGGATTTGATTCCAGGCGTGAGTTTTCAACACATCCTCCCAGAACTGTGAAGACAGAATGCGTTGAGTTTACCCATGACAATGTCTTTTCCTTAGAACTCCCTTGGGGGCCCCTTTGATTTTAAAGAAAAATGCAGAGTGGAAGAAGAAAGGGAAGTCAGAAGGAGAAGAGTGAAGTTGAGTCAAGGATGGATAGAGGAATGTGGGTGAGATGGGGAAGGGAAAGAGCAAGTCGAAGTAGGTGATTCTGTTTGTTTTGTAGAGATGGGTCCGCATCCGCGACTTACTATTTCCAGGACCAGTCTGCTGCAGAAATAGGGAACAAGTCTTGGCTCTATTTCAGAAGCCTAAAACGAGAGGAGGAGGAGGTGCTTGTACGAAATGAGCAGGTACATGGCAGTAAGGGGAGAGGTGGCATGGGGACTGGAAAGCATCTGCAGCCTGATGACATTGCTGATTGACGTTTACATACGGCACACGGTGCTCCTAGCTCTCTTACTTGCCGTTCCCAAAAGAGCTGCAGCGAAGATTCTCCGAGTAATAAAATTCTCTTAATGAAATGTCTAGGTCATAGTCAAAACGTAGACAAAAATTCTGGGAGATGACAGCGAATATACAGAATATTTTTGCATTAGAACTTCTAATTTTAGAATTTCAGAATAAATTCATAGACATCCCCCCCCCCCCACACACACACACCAGGGAGTATAAAGAAGGCTACTTGGGGCCAACCCAGTGGTGGAGTGGTTAGGTTCCCATGCTCCGCTTCGGTGATCTGGGGTTCGCAGGTTCAGATCCTGGGTGCCGACCTGCACACCATTCATCAAGCCGTCCCACATATAAAGTAGAGGAAGATGGGCACAGATGTTAGCTCATGTTAGCCAATCTTCCTCACACACAAAAATAAAATAAATAAGACTACTTTTCAGAGAGGTAGTATAGAATAGTATTAAGGATGTAGGCCTTAGAATCCAACTTTCTGTGCCTGATCCTGGCCATCACTTTGCACTGGGGTGATCTTGGACGAGTTACTTACTCTCTTTATTTTGCTCCCATGTTTTATTTGTTACAAAATAATGAACAGCAACAGTATTTTTCTCACAGGGCTGTTGGGAAGATTAGATGGAATAAAGCATTCTGGCTTCCGCCTTTGTGCCAAGCTTTATAGTGGGTACTTTATTTTTATATAAATATTCTTATGTAGATATATTTTCTATTTTAATTTTTTATTTTAATCCCACCCACATTTCACTGAGGTAGGCATTATCATACAATAAATGGAAGCTCGGAGAGGTTAAGTAGATCCTCTGAGGTCACACAGTGGATATGCAACAGAGACAAGATTTGGACTAAGCTATAACTACGTGCAAAGCTGGTTCCTGTGTCATTATGCTAGGTGTTTTCTAATCACTAATCGCTCAGCAGACATTTCCAATTTATAAGCGACCAACCATTTTCCCCACATCTTCCTCTATACAAACTTTAAAATAGGCGTTACAACGTTTACTGTGTCATTTCCTTCTTCCAATAATCATATTAGGTACAGCAAAGAGCAAAAGAGTGTTCTCAAGCTCTCGATTTGATTCTTGACATTGATCATGGAAGGCCAGTGAAGAATGTATTAGATTCAGAGTTTGGCGTGGAACAACTGAAGGTGAGCTAAGAAGGCCATTTCCCTCATCTTGCGGTTCTTTACTGTTCTTTGTTGTCTGCTTTACTGCTGTGATACAAGGTACCAGATGATAAAGGGCTGCAAAAAACAGTGCAGGTAAAGTATTACAGCCATGAGGAACACATTAGGTGGAACTATATATGAAATTGCCAACAGTCAGTTTTGATCTACAAATATGGCAGTTTCACATGGTTCAACTTAAGACCTCCAGTCAAGTGTCGTGATTTCTTGGATGGCTCCTGCATTTTTCTGAGCTTGATCCTGAAAAGTTGGGCCAAAGTGTTGGAGAAAATGTTGGGAGGGTTGGAAGAACAGACCGAGTAGACGGCCTGAACAGAGACTCAAAAGTGTGTGTAGGGAGGAGTCCGGGGGATAGAGGAAACTAGAAGTGTTCGGTTTGAGCATAAGATGATGGTCCATTCTCTAGATGCACTGGAGTGTTTGTTGTCCCTCAACCCGCCACTCTCTCTGCTGTCTCCGTGCCTTTGTACATATATGTCCCCTTGGCCTGACACACGCTTCCCCCTGATAAGTCCTGCTGAATCTTCAACTCAAGTCAGGCATCACCTTCTCCAAGGAGCTTTCTTGGACCCCAGTGCCCACCCGTGGACCGAGTTAGCTATCTATCCTATGTGCTCCTTGCCGCCACTCGATTGCATTTGCATCATGTATGTGTCTCTCTTCCTTCCCTAACAGACTGTGAGCTCATTCAAAATGAACTACAATGCCTGGCACAGAGCACGTGCTCAATCAACACTCACAGAATGAACACACTAGTAAACATCATGGAGTGGGGATAGGGGAAGTCAGCAATGATGATGTTTCAAGTGTGGGTGACTAGGAAGACCGTTAAGTTCACTTCTGAACTTTTGCAAATGCTCAACATACATGTGCGTGTGTATTTGTATATATATGTATGTGTGTATGTGTATGTGTGTGTAAATATGTATGTGTATACGTGTATATATGTATGTGTACATATTTCTTTTATAAGAAATTAAGGTACTTAACCATGCCCATGAAATGAATAATAATTGTATGATTCACGAAATCATTTAGTCTATTCTTGTAACAACCTGTGAGATAGTTATGAATTATCTCATGCTTTTTCACGTAGGACTCTATCGATAGGAATAAAATAGCAGTAATCGGACATTCTTTTGGCGGAGCGACGGTTCTTCAGGCTCTTAGTGAAGACCAGAGATTCAGGTAAGAGAATAAGGTAGCGATAACCCTTGTGAGACAGAATTTTTTTCATCAAATTCTTAGTGAGGAAGGGATCCTTTGGGGCTTACAGGTCTGTCCTTTGGCCTCCGCAAAGTACTCTATACAAATTTCCCTAGGCAGAAGCCATCCGTCTACTTCTCCTGCTGTGAAAAACTCTCCCCGTCCCCCTCTATTTTCCATTCCTATTTATCTGCTCAAGGGCTTAACATTTTCACTTGAAAATTTATCTTTATATATACATTTTATCTGTGGCATCATGATTATGATAATAATATTGCCGTCTTACAGTATTGCTAGACTTGCCCAGTAGGGAGGACATTTTTAATGAATTTTTTTCCATCTTTAAGATGGAGTGAGGTCTAAAATTGCACGGCTGTTTGGGTGGGAGTCAGACCAGACCTCAGTCTTCTGACTTGCAGAAATATTTTGTTTCAAATCACTTCATCTGAGATGGATGAAATCATGTAGGGCCAACTGTACAGAAAGTGGGCAGGGTCATTTGTGAAATTTCTCCTCATGCTTCTTAAAATATGTTTCAGTATAAGGGAATTCTCTTCTTTCATCCATTTAGCACATAAAACAGAGTGCCCAAAAGGTCAAGAAATGTGGCATAAACTTACTTTAAAAAAGAAAATTCATTACATTGTCAAATGATATGCTCCATAGGTTTTTCTTCAACTCCCAGACACCTCTAAATACAAAGCAATGGGTCCAATGGTTACTCTGAAAAAGGTTTAATAAATACACTACAGTGTCCTGAAGGTCTGAAACCGGGAAAAATAGTGCGTTTATTATTCTTTTTTAGATACCCCACGATTTTGAAGAAATCATTACATATTTTAATTTATTTTGAAAACAGTCTAATGAAAAATGAATAATAAAATTGTTTACAGGTCATATATTTCTAAATGCCTCCTAAAGAAAATGATTATAATTCCAAGTCTGCTACTTATAAAGCTAATCATATCTATCCTCTTCCCACATTGAAGTATAATACCTCTTAAGCCCAGTGAGATAACCCACAATAAACTGGTATGATGTGTGTCATTAATACTAGCATTATTAGAAATTCCTGTGTCGGCCAGTATGTAACCCGACCTCTTTTATCCTTGTCAACACACATCTGCAGGTGTGGTATTGCCCTGGATGCATGGATGCTTCCAGTGGGTGATGAAGTATATTCGAGAATTCCTCAGCCCCTCTTTTTCATCAACTCAGAACGGTTTCAATATCCTGCTAATATCATAAAAATGAAAAAATGCTACTTACCTGATAAAGAAAGAAAAATGATTACAATCAGGTAAGTGTAAGTGACTTATTTCATCATCTGAAATAGCAACTCAAAATTTAGAAAAACATCAACAGATACCATTTGTTAGCCGTTATAGAATTGTTACATTCATTGTTCAGACTCTCAATAAGGAAGAATATTGGAAAATCTCATTTCTAAGTGCATTTAGACTTACTCTTTTTAAAATGCCAGTGTTTTGAGTAGTGGTAATATGTGTAGAGCATATACTGATAATTAAAAGTTGCGTTGGGTGCCTGCTACTTTTATCTAAACACAAGAGCAGCAGGCCTTCATGTTTCTGAGGGTAGGGTAGGGGAAAGTATTCCATCCTTAGGCTAGGCTACTAAACTCTTCAGGGAAAAAGTCAGATCATCTGTTGAGACTCGCAAGGTGTTTACCTGTTTGGAAAGAATATGAATTTGTAAATTCCCCAAAGCTATAATGGAGTTCCCTTGAGTGTCGGCAATAAGCATATATATCAAACATATGATAATACTCCCAGTAGGGTTTTGAACTCACAATGAGATGCTACAAAGCAAAGATAGAGCTCATCCCTCTCCTATCTGAAACCTGGTTTATTTAGGAGAAAAGAAGAGGCGGCAGGAAGGAGTCACACGCAGTGTAGGCAATAAACACTAGGGCAGCCGCAGCAAAGCAAAGAGGAAGAGCTGCACTGGTTGGGGCTGGAAAGGTGTGTTTTAACCTTGGAATTTCTTAGCCAGTGACTGGGAAATCTGGGTAGACATGTCTGGCCACAAATTGGAAAAGTACAGAATATGTATATTATAGATGGAAACTTTTGGAGTAAATAAGACCGCAAAGTGAGAAACGAATTGGTCTGAGAATAGAACCTTCAGAAATGCCTACATTTAGGTGAAGAGCTGAAAACACAGTAGTTAGGGAAAGAGGGGAAGGTGTAAAGTCCAAGAAACCAAGAGAAAAAAAATGCAAGAAAATCAAGTGTCAGATGTCCCAGAGGTAGTAGAAAATGAACCCTAAAAAAAATGCCATTCTATTTGATGTTAGGCTGTTGGTGAATTTGAGCAGCAGCATAAGTAATATTTATAAGGTGCTTACAGTTTAAATAATACAAGGAAAAGTTGTTGTTGTTTTTAGTCTGTTTAATCCAAGGTTTAAATGCAAAGTGTTTTGACCAGAATCAAATAAATACCAAGTTTAGTGGTGCTGATGAGGGAGCCAACTTCTGGCTCTGAGTTCAGAGCCTCTTCAACGTACAACACAGTCCATGTACTCAAATTAGAAATATTCTAGTGCGTCAAAAGACTAGAATCATTACTTCTAAAACCAAGATGCCAAGTAAGACGGGAGTCTTTGAATTGTTTATCTAGATGAAAAGAGGAATATATACGCTAGGATCCCTAAATGAACACAGCGTGTGACCCTCAAATAAATCTAAGGAGATCAAATCTACAAGTTTTGTTTCCTTGATTTTTGATAAATAGGCCAACCAGGCCAGTATCTTTCCTGCACCCTAACTGCAAAAATAATTTTGTCAAACAATGATTTGTAAATGTCTCATTTCTCTTTCAGAGGTTCAGTCCATCAGAATTTTGCTGACTTCACTTTTGCAACTGGCAAAATAATTGGATACATATTCACATTAAAAGGAGATATTGATTCAAATGTAGCTCTTGATCTTAGCAACAAAGCTTCACTAGCATTCTTACAAAAGCATTTAGGTAAGAAAATAATATTCTTTCATGACATAAACCATGTGATTCTCAGGACAAAACTGTCTGTCTGAACGCAGCATTAGTCCCATTTTAACTGTCTCTGGTGGGTTTACAATTTAACATAGCAGTAAATCAGTTTGAAAACAAAAACTTGACAAGTTTGATTTTGCTGCTTTGGATACCATGTAGCATGGACAGCAAGTCTCCCTGTTAAAGCTAATAGCCTTTCTGTGAAGACTGGGTGGGCTTCCACGCTGAGGATACTGAGGGCACAGTACCTCCATCCCATGTCTCCTGCAGACGGAGCAGCTGAAGCAGCCACGTGGCTGCTCAGCAGAAGACCTTGCCTGTCTAATCATGATGCCGTTTGTGCAATCTGTGATGCTAGGATGCCACCTAGAGGCACTGAACTGTTTAATCCTCTTCAAAGTTTAATATGTTTGCTAACATTTATATTTTACAGGACTTCAGAAAGATTTTGATCAGTGGGATTCTTTGATCGAAGGGGAAGACGATAATCTTATTCCAGGGACCAACATTGACACAGCCAACCAACATGTCACTTTACAGAACTCTACAGGAATAGAGAAATCGAATTTAGATTAAAAGAGCTTTTTAAAAAAGTCTCATTTAAAAACTAAGTGTGTGTATGTGTGTGTGGTGTGTGCATATGATTTTAATATATTTTCTTAACTCATATTTAAAGATGTAGGCTATACCCTAATAGTGATTGGAGCTTGGGGTAAGATTTTTTTCCTTTAAATGTAAAGAAAGACTGCTATATATAAAAATCATATCAGGCTAAATTTTAATTTTACTAAAATGATCGCTTTTTAGTGTCAGAATTAAAAACTGCTTTTACATTACTTTAATGGACAAGTATATTAAAATAGGCACAATGCCAATGAAAACACATTGCAGTGACATAATACTCCCTAAAAATAAAATCAAAACAGATTTTCTTTCATCTTCTTTCTATAATGAGCCGTAGAATTGAGATTTAGCAACATGGTATTAGGTGGAATTTCACAGCACTTCCCTTTGACTTGTGCTCATGGTAAGAAAACCTAGATCAAGCAGACAATAAAGCTACTGCTTTCCCACAGATACTATACAATTTCAATATGATGACTAAAGGGGACGTGGACAAGGGTAAGAATCTCAGAGACAAGGCAAAGGCAGCAGATTAAAGTGGATTAAAGAAATTTGGTAATTGGTTTGCATTCACTTTAGTGGTTGATCTCTGATGCATTCTGCTTGCTAAAGAAAGGCCAGGGGTCCCAGCCATCGCACGTTAAATTAGTTATTCACCCAAAAGCTGTGAAGTATAAGAAAGGAAACCTTGAGAAATAATTTTAACTGCTTCATTTTCCATTCGTTTTATTTAATGAATGTTAATTCTATACGTAGTAGTGGAAGTAGAATAGCATAATAAGTGGAGCTGAAAAGATAGCTTAAAAATGTATGCACTTATACATCTGGGAGTCACAGAAAATGTTTTTTGTTTCCTACAGGGTATAAAAATTTATGTCACTCATTTGTTAAGTATATTTTCGTGTAACTATGGTCTTGTTCCTATGAATTCTCCATAATTAAGTTTAAGCCTGTGTGAACAGGGATAATCATACTTAGTAAGCAAGCCTGGTTAACTAGAACTGTTTCTACTTGTGCCTTTTGCCCAGGTAATAAGTGACTATGTGTTTTGATTTGGCCCTTCCGGCCTGTCTTAATGTTTTAAGGTGCAAAATCACTCATTTGGAGAAATTTGATTCTCCTATCCTTTAGTCATTCAGATTAAAAATTTTAAAACAGAGAGTTAGATAGAAGCTCTTAGCATGAAACTGGCAGCTTTCTGTAATCTGGCCCTAAGGCATCTTCTCTGATGTTTTCTCCCAGTAATTCACAACTGTATCTCCTAGGTGAATGAACCAAACTTGTCTATTCATAATCCCGGGAACAAGCAGTATACTCATCTACCTCAACTATGTTTAATGCAAAACCTTCTCCTTTCCACTAACTGAAATTATACTCAGCTTTTAAGGTTCCTAATTCTCACTCGTCCCATCAGGCTTCAGGGTCTGATAGTGTTTCATAGACCTACATTTTTTCTCCACTCTTACATAGCAAACCTCCTTACTCACTTTAGAAATGGATAACTATTCCAATTGTTTTGATGTCCCATTCAATAGCACCTCTTTAAAACCCTTTGTTGGTGGCACATGCCAGGGTTGAAAGGAGAAGATAAATGCTGGAAGGATCCAAGGAGTTAGGATTTTTTTTTAAAACATAGCATAGCGCATACTGCGTATCTTTCAGGGAAAAGAAGGAAATATTCATCGAATGCCTACTCCTTTTCAGGCACTTTATGTAAACCATTCCTAACCTTAAAAACACTGCAAGAAAGGTTTTATTCTCCCCATTTTGCAGATGAGGAAGATCAAGGCTCAAAGATATAATATAACCTGCCCAGGTCACACATCTAGTAAGCAGCAGATAGCGAAGATCGTTTCCTAAAGGTAGGATCTGCATTCTGCATACGACCGCCTACACAAAACCGTGTTTGGAGAGCATGGGCTCTCAGGTTAGGTGGGTCTGGGTTTGATCAAGCCTCTGAGGGTCACTAGCTCTTTGACCTTAGGAAGTTATTTAACTTCTCTAAAAAGCTTCAATTTTCCCACCTATAAAAAATATGGATACTAATAATACACATCTCAGAGTCGAGGATTAAATGAGAAAATGCATTTAAAATACCAGTCAAGTGACTAACACATAAAAGCTAATGTTTAACACTGCAGTTTCACCTGATTATAGAATTGTGGTTCCATTACTACAGATATTCCAGATTCCTATGTCCTTTTTAATGAAATGAGACCACCACACTTTTAAGGATAAATTTTATTCAAATCTTATGTCATATAAGAATACTTCCAAATTCAAACAAAATATTAGCCAAATGTTTAACTACACAAACAAGGCAATGCTTCAGAAAGAAAACAAAAATTCTGAAGGAGTTATGACTAACAAAGCCATCCTCCTAAGTAGCATCATATAATATACTTGTCATAAACCTATTATTTCCTATTTTAATTTAAACACTGCATTCAAAAGAAACCAAAATAGTTTTTTTGACATGTGAGTAATGTGTTAGCAAATTGTCTAGCAAAATAAATCTTCCCAACTGATTAGAAACATAGCACATTCAAAGGAAGGAGAAAGATCCCAGATCTGTATATACTGCAATACCACTATAAGGACACTGCATGGTCAACCTGACGTCTATTTTGTTTTCAACACATATCAAAATTTTTGAC
The DNA here is from genome assembly GCF_041296265.1 of Equus caballus. Taxonomy (NCBI): domain Eukaryota; kingdom Metazoa; phylum Chordata; class Mammalia; order Perissodactyla; family Equidae; genus Equus; species Equus caballus. Next base: position 48,669,201 of record NC_091703.1, on the reverse strand, counting down.
AATGACAACTTCTTGTGATTACATGCTCTCAATTTGCTCAAATGCTCTGTTGGTCTGGGTAAGATGCCACTTGTTTAAGAGCAGCTCCTGACTGGCCACATCTATGGATCCACAGTTAAATCTGTATCACCTCCAGACGCCTTTTCTGAAATGAAGAGAAAAACCTCAAGTTGAGAAAGAAACATAAAGACAAGAAAATTATTTACATGAGTTCTACCACCTTAAATGTAATATCCTCTCAAAATGGGGAGAGGAGGCAGATAAGTATTCTAATTTCTATGGAAAATTATTCCTACAGAAATGGTTTTTTTCTTTTCAGTGTTTTGGTTCTCTCACTCTACCTATTATCAAACAAAGCTTCTCTAAAAGATTATGAAATTGGCATATTTTATGTTTTGCTAGAGTGATGTTAACAAGACTGATAACCAATTAGTCCTTTATTCTGGTTGATTAGAGTGTATTTTTCCCATAATAATAAAGCCAACAAGAGCTGATTTCATTCTTAATGTGCCTTAATTCTAAGAACCAGTGTGCTACTTATGCACAAGATCATGCAACTACCAGGATCTTGCAACAAAGTGAATCTTATCATGCAGACAAACTGAAAATCCAGAAAGAAATTCCAAGAAATCACTTAACATACAAAGATAATTTAATATATGGGCTAATTAACACGGAGAAAATCCTTCAAAATATGAATTTATCAGATTCACAATTTAATTTTTAAGATCAATTCAAACAACAAATAAATTCCCTATGATATTTCAAGAAATCCACTTCTTGGGTTTTTCCCCATAAGCACATTTAACATTTTTAGCTCAAGTTTTAAATTTTCTTTCGACTACTAATGTCCAAGGAAATTGATAAAGCATTTTTGTGCGAGGATTTAGGGTAATGGTATCTTTAAGACTTGGCAATCTGGGTAATAAAAGTATTTTATTTTAAAAACACGAGTTACCTTTAATTGTGGTATCATCCGATGACACGAAGTCAAGATCTTTTCCCAATGTTTGGAATGTAGCCTAAGAAAAGCAACCCTTAGATTAATACCAACTCTTTATTATAAGCACAAAATAATTACAATCAGAAAGAGGACCACAGATAAACCAAAAAAATGGTAAACGACAAAAAGTAATCCTTGTAAAAGTATGACAATCTGATTTTATAGTGAAGAATCACTTCAAGTATATTTTCTATTCTTTAAATACTCATTTCTCTGGAACACCTCCACTGGAGCATTCTACACAGGGAATAAAGTACCCTTTTCCAACTTTTAGCCTCCAAACCCACACAACTCTGGTGTTTGGTGCATCATTCAAGGCGCTGCTATTCAACCATTATCCATGATGAGCCACAAATGCTTCATGAAAGAATTAATAAGAGGGATATTTCTCCTATATTCCTTTCAACTCATAGCGTCGTGTGCACGCATGATGTCTGTACAGAAATTAATTCAGGAGACATATTCTTATGGTGAAATGAAATAGCCCAGATGAAAAAAAAAAATTCTCAAACAATGTAATCAGAAAGACTCCCAGATCATAGTGACTTTCATGTGTCACAAAAAAAAAGTCACACATAATTTAATACCCCACAATCTTCATTTTTTAAGGAAACCTAGCTCATTTCTAGACAGGCATCCGTATGTAAGAGTGTCTTCATATTTCAGGAAAGCATCATTTAAATCTCATTAATAACCAAATGAACAAATGTAAAGCCTTACTCGTAAGTAGTGCCTATGTTTGCTAACTAGCTTAAAGCCAGAGGTTGTTGAGTCTATATTATTTTATGAACACTTTAAATTGTGTTAAATGGTTCTCTTCTATTTGGCAGGTATAAGGTAGTTTATCCAAACAGAATCTTGTATGTATATATCTAAGATAACTTATCCAAATAGAATCCCGTATGTATATATTTATGTATTTGGCTGTGGGTTCTTGAAAATTAACAAATGGAAAAAATCAGAATGTAAAAGTTTTAGTAAATACTGACGTAGCATAAGTGAAGCAGGCTATTATTTCAACAAGTAAACAAAAAATGGAATTCACATAAGAAGAGAGATGTTCGATGATTTTTCATAGTGGAAAATTTCAAATGACCTAAATGTCCAACACCAGGAGAAATGGTTTAATAAGTTGTTGACCATTAATGCCATGTAATATTATGTAGTTATGGCCTTCTGGTTGCAGCCAAGATGGAGTAAGCTGACTGTAGCCTCTTTCTTAAGCTGATTACAACTAAAGACTCTGGAAAGAACACAAAAAGCAACCACCTTCTGACTCTGAAAAGTAAACAGGATGAGGCAGATAGACGACTAAAGTAAAAACTTGAATAATGACTCATAATGGGTGAGTTTCACAGGTTTTGGTTTTTTCTTTTTTTCCTTCGTCTCCTAGTTTTGACCTGAGGCTGGACCAAATCAGAGCTGCTCAGCTCGGGTGGACAGCCAAACTCAGAGAGATCCCCTGTTTCTAGAGAGAGGCTTGGGAACAGCAGCAGCTGAATGCTAGAGAGTGGGGATTGAGTGGGAAATCCCTTCGTTACGTTTCTTGTTTTTCTCCTGGCCCTGTCCTGAGAGCAGCCCCAGTCACTGCCTGGGGACAGCAATTGCAGTGCTGGAACCTTAATCTGAGAGAAGACTGGCCAGTGCAACTGGGGAAAGGGCCTTCTGTTATCTGAAGAGTAGCGGGCGTTGGTTATTTTTTTCTCTCTTTTCTCTTATGTGCTTCACTCCAAAGGCAGACTCAGTCAAACAGAACTGTATGAGAGCACAGTGGGAAACCTTGTCAGAAACATGTTTTCTGGCCAGAGGCCCAGGAAAAGAGGCCCCTGGGGCTGGGTAAGAGGACTCTTAGAGCCATAAAATGTGAAGGAAATCTCAGAGAGAAAAGGAATTGGAAAAATTTGAACCCCTAATACTATACGCAAACTGCTATAAGCGCCAAGGTCACCCCTGAACTATGCACATGCAGAACAGAACCAAGCAGGCACAGCAAAGTCTTTAACACCTAAACTACTATAGAAACCACTGCCCGAGTCCCAGCCTAGCCCCCAAGTGGCTTATGTCCCGGGCAGACCCGAACATCACAGCAAAGGCTTTGAAAGCTAAACTGCCTTGGAACCACCAAACACAAAAGGAGAGAGAGAGAGAGAGAGCTTGTAACGACTCTAACTGGGTTGATTACCTGCTATATTTTCTAGAAGATTTTTGACAGGATCCAGAGTCTTAAAAACATAATATTCAAAACCTTCAGGATATAATCCAAAATTACTCAACATACGAAGAACCAGGAAAAGCTAATCATTTCTCAAGACCATCAGGAGATGCAAACTTGGAGATAACCAGATACTGGAACTATCAGACACAGATTCTGAAGCAAGAAGTTCAACAAACTCCAGACAGGATATGCTCAAATGCCCAGACATATCATAATGGCATGGTAAATTGCCCACCATATAATCTTAAATGAAGAACACAGAATATAAAACTGTATGTAGAAAGAAATCAACTATGTTCAAAACATGTAGATGATATACTTATATTCCATATAAACAGAAAAATTATGAAAGAAGGCCAAACTGATCAATCTGTTTGTCTTTGGATGGATGTATTACAGGTGATTGATACTTCCCCCTTTTTTGCCATTTTCCCAGATTTTCTGCCTCAGGCATATTTTATGAAGGTCATGGACACTAAACAATTTTCATTCTTTAAGTCTCAAAATGAAAATCAGAGAGTAAAACATTAATAACTAGTTTTCCCAAAGGGATACCTCGCATAAAGTCCAGAAACATTGATTTCGTTATTGCTGTTTTTCATTGTTGTTATTACAAGATTAGTATTTTTTTCTCCATTATTCCTAAACACAAGGGCTTTGGAAATAGTATGTCACCTTTCAAAATGAAGGACAATGCTCTCACTAGTTACTAGTTGCATGATTCCATACCTCAGATGGACTCTTATCTGATTTGGGTATGCCATTCCAGACATTCTCAGGGTTCACCATCTCCTCCAAACCATTTGAAAGGTTTAAAACCTACAAGAGAGAAAAAAAACTTAATAAAAACTGGTGGTTTCCAAAAACTGTAACTGAATTATGTATCATAGCAATTCTTTTTAAAATGAAATACCTAAAAGGCAACGAAAATGATTTTATTAAACTTCAATCTTATGTTTCAACTCAGTGGTACTTTGGTTCAAAAAACATATATTGAGTATCTATGCCAAGAGATCAAAGATAGGTAAAATTTACATCTCAAGAAGTTCAAAATTTGGTGGAGAAATAGATCTCTAAGTGGATAATTACAATACCATGTAAGAAGTATAGATTTTGGCAGCAAGAGGTATAGGAATATAATATAGGTATAAAGCTTTGCTGGGGGGGTGGATGAAGAGATGGAGAGATTTAGAAAATAATGCCAGTGAATGCTTCCTGGAAGAGATGACAGCTACGGTAAATATTTTAAAGATAAGAGGAAACTAACCAGTTGGGGAAGGGAATAGAATACAGGCAAATAGAACTGCCTATTTATTATTAAATACATCAAAGAAGCCAAGCAGAACTGTATACGTAGGAGGAATCAAGCAGTTTGACGTCTACCTAATATAAGGTAAAAACATAAAGGAGAAAGACCTAAGGCTGGAGGGGTACACGGACACTCAACTCTAGAGGACCATGCCATGTTAATGAGCGTGTCTTTTCTATTCTAGACCAGTGGGTCTCAAATTTTAACGGTATAAGAATGAACATTCCTGGTCCTACCCCCAGAAATGCTGACTCAGCCAGCCAGAGCAAGGTGCAGGAATCTACAATTCAAGAAACACACCCGGTGATTCTGACAGGCGGTTTTCACAGGAGAAACATGAGCAACTGGAAGTCCCCGAGAGTAAAGTTTTACCATAGGAATGATGTAGTCAGATTTGCATTTGACGGACTTCACACTGGCAGTGAGAAGAATCAATTGAAAGAAGACTAGAAGATGTAAACCAAATAGAAGGTTAGTAGAGTAATGTCCTCGTGAAATGAGAGGCTTAACCAAGGCAGTGGCTTTAGGTATAAAAAGTTTTAACTAAGAGATAAGTGGGAAGTGTGGAACTTTGGTGACTGATAGGATATCAGGCATAAGGGAGATGAAAGAACCTATGATGATTTCTTGCTAGGAGGCTTATACAGGAGCTTTTGAAATGATTTTTGCACTGCATCTGATTATCAAGGAGAATGAGCAGGTAAACATGTGTTCAATTGCATTTTCTAGTCTGACAAAGTTTGGTAAAATTTCCTTAACAGTCTGCAAGTACATTTTGAGATAAAGTACTTTAACTTTACTTACTCTTGTGCCTTCTTCAGCTATTTCCAAAATCTCACATTTAGACCACGTGTTTCTTACACTTGACCACACGACACATTTGGATCCAACAGTAAATCCTTTCAGAGTGTAGATGTTCTCTGGTTGAGCTACCAGATTGAACAGAATAAGATTCAATGCACACCTCCTCATTCCTTAATGTTAGATAGACAAGCAAAGCATTTTCCTAAACTGCATTTACTATTCCTATGTAAACAATATCATGTATGGTACGTGTTCTAAGTCTGTCTCCTTTCCTCAATTTTATTTTAAATTCTTCCAGCGCTCCCTCTCCATGATGTGATGTGTTTTCTTTTTTCTTTTTTTTTTTTTTAAAGATTTTAGTTTTTCCTTTTTTTCCCCAAAGCCCCCCAGTACATAATTTTATATTCTTCATTGTGGGTCCTTCTAGTTGTGGCATGTGGGATGCTGCCTCAGCGTGGTTTGATGAGCAGTGCCATGTCCGCGCCCAAGATTCGAACCAATGAAACACTGGGCTGTCTGCAGTGGAGCGCGCGAACTTAACCACCTGGCCACGGGGCCAGCCCCATGATGTGTTTTCTTAATGATGTGAATCTGATTTCTAACATTGAAAATTACTACTGAAAGCTAGTTATTGCTGCCACATGTGGTATAGTCTACGGTTACAACAGCCCCTTCTATAGCGAAGCAGCATACTGCAAGTGAGCAGACGGTCTTATCACAACGCTACTGCTTATTATTAAATTGTGACAGTGAGGGCTAAAAATGTAGGGTAATGTTTAAATAAATTGTTGTATACCCAAACGATGGCATAATATGGAATTAAAGTATTTTGAAAGCACATTTACGGGACTAAAATGCAGAATTCAACACTGGAGGACAGTATGATCTCTATTTAGTTTTTAAAACTGTGTGTAAACAGACATACACAGAGAGGATGGAAGACAACAGAAAGGAAGGACAGCACAGGGTTAACAGTGGTCATTTCTCGGTGGTAGGCTCCTGATGATTTTCATTCTCCTTAGTCTATTGTTTTCTCTATTTTGTACAATGGCTCAAATTTAATAATATAAAAATTGACATTTAAAATGTCTAAGATTGATCGTAAAAAAAGCCGCCAAAAGTTAGCCGTTTCTTGTATCTTTTAAATCTTATTAAGTAGCCAAAAAAATAGCAGTGAAAACAATTTATAAAAAAGTTAATGACAATAAATGTTCTCCAATATTTACTCATGGCTAACTGTTTTGATTAATAGAGGCTGTCTGAACTAGTTTTTGTTTAAGGGTTTCTAAATGAATGGCAACATGTATGCATTGACACAAAACAGTTATATTTGAAAACTCTGCTAGAAAGACCCTTATCATAAATTCATGCCTAGAGTAGTGCTTGGCAAAGGAGCACTATGGTTTTTTTTTAAAACACATAACCTTGTCATTTTAAAGATGATTCGTTTACATTTTGAATGTGATTACTTTTTGGAGGCACAGATTTTAAACATTCTATTTTAAACACAAAGTTAATAATTCACCATTTCACTCAGCATATAAAGTATTACTTTACAAAGATTTCAAACAATTTCTCCATGTTTAAAATGCCCTTTATAAAATCTAAATCTGATTCTCTTTTCAGGTTTTAATCTTTTCCCCGAGAAATTAATTTAAAAAATTCAAATAAGAATTCTTCTCTTTTAAGATAAATAAGTACTTTTGAAAGACACTAAGTTAAACTTACATAAAAGTGAAAGAAAAAAAATTCACATACCTGGCACATGATCTGGTAAAGCATTACCGTGTTTCCTTCCATCTCTGGATTCTTCTCCAGAGAACAAAGAAGTCAATGATGAAACGGCATCTCTGTTTTTATATGCTGTGAATTCTTCTTGATATACATTCATTTCAATCTGAAGCTTGGGATCACAATTCTTTCCATGTGGATGCAATGATAACCTATGCTGGTCATCAAAACATTCGACACAACTTGACTTTCTTGTGTCCTCAGGACACATGGATTCTTGGGCTTTCTGACTAAGTCTTAAAGACAAAGGGTTTATTTTATCATCTAGACACAACTGGGCTGTAGGTAATTCTAGTTCTGGCTGTTTCTCGGCTTCACAGTTGAGGGGCAGCTGTACTGTAAATGGTTGCAGGACGGCTTCTGTGTCACAGCCTTGTGGGAGGGGCACCATCGGAGGCACCAGGCCTAGCTCTTCTTTCTCTTCATCCCCAACTAAAGAATGTTGTAGTTCAAGGGATTCTAGTTCCAAGAATTCTTTTGATTCATCATCAGGAGACAGCGGTACCTCAAGGGAATTCAGTTCTAATATCTCCTTTGTTTCACTGGCACGCGGTAACAACGTGCTAAATCCTGTAACTAGATACTTATCATCAAACTTTGCTCTGTCAACAAAATGGCACTCTGCTTTATCTTCTGGTAACTCAGGGCCAATGTTATCTTTGCGTGGGTTTTCAAAAGCTTCAAAAATGTCATCAGTTTCAGGGTCATAGAATTTACTTGGTTTGGTCTCGATGTTTAAGTCATTTTCGGTTCTTTCAGAGAGCTCATCCGTCTGTGACTCCACATAGAGTGTTTTCTCTTGTCCAGCTTTACTACTAGCTCTCTTAAGTCCAACATCAGGACTGGGGGACCCAAGAGCTCCCTTTATCCCTAGGCAATTGTTTTCATCGGGCGGATCACTGTTACTATTACCGATTTTAGAATATTTCTTCATTTTCTCATTAATACTTTCTCCTTTGCTTTTCAGGTCAACAATTGCTAAAGGGATACCACAAACATCCTTTTTGATTTCTAATATTGTTATCTCCAGTACATCTTCTGTTACTATTTCATAAAAATAGTCATTCCCCTCTTGAGGGCACACACCTTCTGAGATATCAAATCCTGAGAGGCAACATGGAAAGGCCTGCATGGGAACGACCAAAAGTTCAGAAGGAATATTCCAGAGGGCTTTTGGGTCCACACAGTCTTCAATGTTTCCAAAGTCCACAAGCCTGACAGATACAAGATAATCTTCACAAATATTGGTGATGAGAGCCCTATAATAATGCCCATCATCTCTGTATCTCACTATGCAAGGATCTCCAATATGCGGACATGGGATACAACTCCTGCAGTCTGTCACCTTTTCTCCAGCAGTCTGCACTTCTACTTCTAAATACTGAAGTTTCTCTGTATCAGCAAATTGACACCAAAAATATTCAGGTCCATCTATTACAGTGGCATAAGCTCTTATCATCTTCATCTTTGGATTATACCAGTTAAGGAATACTGAAGTGTCTATGTCTGTTCTCTTGACAGACATTGAACAGGCATCTTTAGTTATTTGGGTAGAAAGTCCTATCTGAGATGTTTTACTGAAAGCATATCCACTAATCATATCTTCTGCGATGATCCCGTGTTCATCAGCAAGAATAACTTCCCATCTGTCTTGAAATTTAACAAATTCACATCTTACTTGAGACTCACCTGTCCTCAGGGAAAAGTAATGCATCATTTCCTTAGAGTTGAAAATCTCAGGAACCCAAGGTCCCCGTAAGGAGCAGTGAATGCACAATCCTGGTAACAGTGCATTAATAAGGTCAAGCTTACCTATCTTGTTAGTGTGAACCACAGAAACATTGCCATAATCAATAAAGTGTACAGACAGAAGGTCATCGGGTAGTTGTTCCCTGACCACAGCACGATACCATAAATTGTCTTCTGGAAAAATGGCACATATTACATCTCCTCCTTGTAACGGTGGACCTGCATAATACTCAGGCCTTGTTCTAAAATTGTTTAATCTCTCTGAAAGACGATTAATTTCAGCTTCATCTTCTGTTAGTTGAACATAAAAGTCTGAAAGATCATTTATATGAGAAACATATACAGTTGTTTTAAAGCCAGAAATTATAGTCTTCTGAGGGAACTCAGAAAATCTTAAAGGCAAATCTGTGTTATAGGAATCTCCAATTTTTCTCTCCGAAAGACTGGCTTCTAGTTTTGTGGCTTTCAAAGGTGGCTCAGCAAAACTTTCTTCTTTCTTTTCTGTTGTTAATGGAGACACTTGATTATTTTTATTTCCCACAGAGTACTGATATTGGGTGACTAAGTTTGTCTTTGTTGAACTTTGTAAAAGTTTGAGCTCCTTACATGCTGAGCTGATCTTGGGTTTGTACGATTCTCCCAAAATCTCCATACTGTGTAACTTCTTCTCTACTGATTTACTTAAATACTCTGTGGGTGACATCATCATATTTTCCTTTTTTACTTCAAGAGTTTCGGTTGTAGAGAGAAGTGCGTCATTTTCTTTTTTTTTTCTTTCCCCATCTTTGTAAGCAAGTAGCCCTAACTTCTTATTAATACTAGCATTAATTTGAATACTGTCATCATACAGTTCCAGAATCAGTCTTCCATCTGGATCTTTTGCTACAACCAAAGCCTTCAATGACTTATCTAAAATAGTCTCCTGAAACCATGTTGTAACTTCTTTTGGTACGTGATCAGGAATGTCAGACAACGAACATTTAACAGCTTGCATGGGCAAAAGTAAGACGTCACACGTCTCACTAGGTATTGGGAGCAGATCATCATTTGTTATCATGTGAATGTTCCCAAAATCAACAAAGAAGACTTTATTTGGTTCTTTTTCTATTATTATCCCCCTATACCAGTTCCCATCAGTATACTTGGCAAGGCACAAGGTTCCAGGGATCAAGGGGGATGTTTTTAAATTCAGCAAAATTTTACTTAATCGTGTAATATTACATGACAACTGTTCTAAAACATTTGCATTTCTTCCCAGCTGGCAATAAAATGTCCAGGGGTCATCAACGTGTGTTATATACACTGATTCTTCACTTCCAATTTTCACATCATGTGTAGAATAGTAGTAAGAATGTAGCTGAACAGAGGACTCCAGAGGGTTCTGAAGTTCTACTGGTCTTGCAAGGCTCTTTTCTACCAGAAAATGGCACACGCTCTGAAAGGGTGTTAGCAAATCCACGATAGTAAATAGTTCTTTATCATGTACTGAAGCCAAAGCAAATATTGTGCATTTTAATTCTAGATTGTCTTCCTCGGCATTATCTACAAATTCACTAAAAGCTTGTACTGCCTCTTCATCCCAAACAAAAGGACTGTGACCAGTTGGTTGAATTAAATTATAAAGACTGCACCTAAAAGCCTGAGCCTTAACTTTGAGAAACTCTTCACTAATTGCATAAATATTCTTCACAGACACCATATCTTTGTCTCCATAATCTACAAACACTACTGTGACATGCTCTGAAGATTGTCCTCCGCTAATCAGAGCTCTGGACCATTGTCCATTTATTGTTCGTTTTGCCAAACAAGTGGGGGTGGTTCCCTGGTAAGGAGTAGCTGTATTCTTGCAATAGTCTTGAATATCACACATTAGAGATTTGAGTTCTTTTTTGTTCTGGGTCAGCTGGCACCAGAAATAGCCAGGATTTTCCACATAAGACACTTTGACTTCTACTGTACTTCCAACTTGTAGCTCTCCTGTACCAGAGGAAGCTGGCTTCATTTCCAAGAAATTCTGTATAAGAGAAGAATAAACAGATACTCTTTTCTCTTTTTCTTGCACAACTAGTCCAGCTGAGACATTAGCAACAACTGTTGGGTCACTCAAAGCTTCTGCAACAGATGTAGCTTTATTCTCTCTCTTGGCTTTCTGTTCTACTTCTACCTTACTGGAAGAAGGTATTTTGTTATTCTCAGAAGTGAAATGGTTTGAAACACGCCCTGGAGAGCGGGCAGTTAAGGGAATATTTTCCTTTGTTTCAAATTCCTGATACTTGGCATATCCAGCTTGAGCAATTACTTTACTAATGTTTTCTTCCCCTGTTCTTGATTCATCAAGAATCTCGATAACATATTGCTTATCTTGCTTATCAAGGACATGGATAACTAATTCTTTGTGCAGTACAGTCTTTTCAAAAAAGGAAATTGCCTCCTGGCTCCAACTCTTCCCCAAAGGCCAAATGTCAGCCAGGGTGCACCTCAGAGCCAATATTGGGAGCTTCCTAAACTGAGGAAGCAGCTTCCTCACATCATACCAGTCCACGTTTTCCGAATTGCCACGGTCAATTAAGAATACATCCACACTCTTCTCATCTAATCTGGTGACCATAGCCCGAAAATAGCCATTTTCTTTCCATTTGACACAGCAAAGGTCATCAGGTTCGGGTTTCAAAACGACCCCATCCAGCTTACTGGCCGAGGAGTAAAAACTGCACATTTTCCTCATCAATTTGCTGAAGGTGCCATTGTGTTTCCTCAACCGAATCCAAAACTCTGAAGGATTTTTAACAAACTCTACCTGGGCATCATAGAAGGCGTTCATCTTTAACCTGACGGGTCTTAAGGCTGGGAGGGACATCTCTTCATCCACTTCTTCAGCAGGAGATGAGGACTGAAGAGCTGTTTCTGGTTCCTCCTCCTCCTCCTCCTCCTCAATTCCCTGGCTCTGAAGGAATCGGTCAGCCAAGCAACAGGACTGTACTCCAAAAACACAGTTAAGATTAATCCCGTCTTCTCCATACAGGGTGACATAATACACATGCTCAAAGGAGCAGTAAAATTCAATCTTTGCATTCACTGCGTGGCCCAGTATCAGTGCCTTCAGGTCACCGACCTGGGACCGAGACCAGCCTCTCCCAGCATCCCAGAGTCCATACATAGCACAAGGGTAGGTCACCACAGGCATTCGAAAATATTCAGGCAGCAGGTAGCGAAGGCTGCTACAACTCACTAGCTCCTTCCTTCCATAGTCTACATGAAGCACCTGGGCACAGCGCTGGGGCCGAAAAGTCTCCAGCAAGAGCGCCCTGTACCAATGTCCATCCAATCCATAGGATGCGCACGGGGAGCCCGGCTTGTCTGGGCTCTCCTCCCTCTCCTCCCAGGTGGCACTGGTAGAGTTCTCATCTCGCGTCCCCGTGGAAGCCCGGTATATCTGGGCCATGCTCTCGGAGAGGCGGTGGATCTCCTGCGAGAGGCTCCGGAGCTGGCAGTGGATGCGGTGGGGATGGCACACCTGGGTCACTACCACGGGCTCCGTCACGCCCAGCTGCAGCTGCGGGTAGAAGTAATCCAGGCCCGGCTGTTGTGCCTTGGGCAGGCCCTGTGGGAGGGCTGGGGCCCCGGGGCCCACGCCAGCCGCGGCCGCCTTGAGATAGCGCTTGAGCAGCAGGTGGAAGAGGCTGTCGGGCACCTGCCGGGCCAGGCCCAGCTCCTGCATCTGCTGGCACAGGCCGGGCACGTCCAGGAGCACCAGGCGCTGGGGGCACAGCACGTCGAGCACGCGGCCGTGCACCTCCTTGCCCTGCAGCTGGCTAAGGAAGTCCACGGCGCTGGGCGGCCAGTGCTGGGGCTCGCCGCTGCCCGCGCCGCCCGCGGGCACCAGGCCGGCCAGCACGCAGCCCAGCGCCTCGGAGGGCAGCTGGAAGAACTCGCCGCGCCCCGGCGCCAGCGAGCCCGCGCCGGCCGTGACGGTGCGGCCCTCGTCGAGCAGGAAGACGCGGCTCTCCTGCGCCTGCCGGCTGACTACGCGGCAGCGGTGCCACAGCAGCCCCACCCGCACCAGGCACAGCTCGCCCGGCGAGGCCGCGGCGCCGCCCAGCGCCCACGGGCCGCGCGCCGCCGCCGCTTCCTGGATCTCCCGGCTCAGCCGCACGTACTGCTCCCGCCGCTCGCCCACCAGCCCCCAGAGCTGCACCGGGATCACCTCCGCCTGCACGTCCACGAAGGACACCCGCAGGGCCAGCGCGGTCCCCGGCGCCGGCAGCCCCGGCGTCGAGCACATCCCCCCGGCGCGGCGCGGCCTCGGCTCGCTGCGGGGTCAGGGCGGCGCGCCCGGCCGCTGGAAGCGGGGCCCCACGAAGCCAGGCCCGGAGACCGAGGCACGGGAAGGACGCCCGCCAGGCGCCCCCTCGGCGACGCGCCCGACGCCGGGCCGCACGGACTCCAGCCGCCGTCTGCTCACACGCGGCGGCCCGACCAACCGCCCGCGCTTGCGCCGCCGCCGAGGCCTGAACCGCGCGCGACGCCCCCTTCCGGCCGCGGGCGGCGGGACGCGCCCCCGGGGGTGGTCCCGGCGAGGGGGAGGCCGGGGGCAGGCAGGCGGGGCTTCTGGGCCGTCCAGGAGGCCTAGAGGTGGCCGGACCCGGACGCGGCGTGCTCCTCCTCAGGGCGCCGGCCACCCGGGAGCAGGCGGGGAAGGCCTGGCAGCGGGCTGCGGTGAGCGCCAGGCCCGAAAGGGACTTCGTTTTCGGCTGTCCGGCGCATGCTGACGGAGCCCGTGAGCCAGAAACGGGAAGGAGGGATGGAGGCGCCGAGGGCATGTGCCTAGCAGAGTGGGCCTGCGCTCCGAGGCCCGCGGCTCCCGCCTGAGGCGGTCGAGTGCGCCTGAGCCCCGCGGGGCCGGGGTTTGCTGATGCTCTTTCGGTGTTGGGACCTGGAGCGAGGTGCTTCTCCTGTCCTTTAGGAACCTGTTTGATCGCCTGGGGTTAAAATGAAGTATGAGAGTACTCGGAGACTGTTAAATGCTTCTTTCCCCACGTTGCTGGTGGAATGTAAAAGGGTATAGCCACTTTTTAAAAACTAAATATGTACTTGCCATGTGACCTAGCAATTACACTCTTGGGCATTTATCCCAGAGAAATGAATACTTATGTTCATGCAAAAACCTGTACAAATATGTTTACAGCAGCTATATTCCTAAGAGCTAAAAACTGGAAACAACCCAAGTGTCAAGGAGTAAATGTTTAAGCAAACTGTGGTACATCCACTCCACTGGATACAACTCAGCAATAAAAAGGAAAAGAAATGAACTATTGATATATGCTACAACTGGGAAGTTTCTCAGGGAATTATGCTAAGTGAAAAAATATATATATATAATCCCAAAAGGTCACATACTGTATGATTTCATTTATATAATATTCTTGAATCAACAGAAATATAGAGATACAGAGCAGATTAGTGGTTGCCAAGCATTAGGGATGGGGGAGAGGGGGTGAGTGCCTATAAAGTGGGGAGCATGAGGGAGCCTTGCGATGCAGCTGTTCTGTATTCTGAATGTGGTGATGGTTACAGGAAGCATGGTTACAAAGATGGTTACAAAGGTGATAAAATTGCATAGAATTAGACACACACAGATGCTTGTAAAACTGGTGAAATCGGAATCTGTGGATTATATGTCACTTTGCTGGTTTTGATTGTGTACTACAGTTGTGGAAGATGTTAAAATTAGAGAGGACTCAGTGAAAGGTGCATGGGACGTTCTTGTACATTTTTTTCAACTTTATGTGAATCTAAAATTTTTTCAAAATTAAAATTTTAAAAAGCATTCTATGAAACTCAGATTTTAGTGTCCATAACTAAAGTTTCATTAGAATACACACACACAAATAATTCAAGACTATGCCATTATAGGGGGACAATTAGAGTAGAAAAAGCAAGCCAAAGCAAATTATTTATCTATCTTCTTGTTTCCACATCTGAAAATGAATGTAAGGACACACGTAGTTCTGAGGCATGAACTAATGTAAGTACAGTTAACATGTTTGCATTAAATAAATACTTGAGATGCAACAAAACATAGTGGAAAAAGCAAAGGCTTCAGATTTTGAAAGTCCCTGTTTCTTATCTCAGGGTGACATGGACAGTGAACTTTTGAGTTAGTTTCCTCATCTAAAAATGGAATTTTACTTAACTTTATTATGAATATCGGATGACCCAATATATGTAAAGGGCTCACAACAGTAGACATATAACTATTAGTAATTATTGAATAAAATTAGTAATTAGTAATATTGACTAAAATAAAAATTTAGTAATAGTTATTAGTAATATTGAATAAAATAAAAATTTGAAAAAGTTCTCTTAAAGATTAAAAAATCTTAAATTAGACTTTTTTTTTAAAGATTTTATTTTTTTCCTTTTTCTCCCCAAAGCCCCCAGGTACATAGTTGTATATTCTTTGTTGTGGGTTCTTCTAGTTGTGGCATGTGGGACGCTGCCTCAGCGTACTTTGATGAGCAGTGCCATGTCTGCGCCCAGGATTCGAACCAACAAAACACTGGGCTGCCTGCAGCGGAGTGTGCGAACTTAACCACTCGGCCACGGGGCCAGCCCCTTAAATTAGACTTTTTAAAAATTGGGTTTGAGGCATAATTTACATACAGTAAAATTCACCCTTTTATTGTGCAGTTTGATGATGTTTTGACAATTGTACAGTTATACATTTGTATACAGTGTGCATTTGTATTCAACGTAAATGCACAGCACTACACATGTACAAATGTATACAGTTGTAAATGTACACCACCACAGCTAAAATAGAAAACATTTTCATTATCTAAATAGTTCCCTTATGCCTTTTTGCAATCTATCCCCTCCCTCCCTCATGGGCTCAGTCCCTATCAACCATTGGCAACCACTGTCGCTGGCACTCACTGTCCCTATAAGTTTTGTCTTTTCCAGAGTGTCAGATAAATGGAATCACACAGTTTGTAGCCTCTTGTGTCAGACTTCCATCACTTAGCATAATGCTTTTGAATTCATCCATGTTGTCTGTATCAGTAGTTTATTATTATTGTTGAATATTTTTCCATTGTATAGACATACCACATCAATTCAATAGATTATGGACAGTTTTTGGTGATTACCAATATAGCTGCTGTAAACATTCATATATACATATTTGTGTGGACATAAGTTTTTATTTCCCTTGGTTAAATAGTAGGAGTGAGATTGCTGTGTCATATGGTAAATGTATGTTAACTTTATAAGAAACTTTCGAATTATTTTCCAAAATGTCTGTCATTTTGCATTCCTACCAACAACATATGAGCCGCTCTGCATCCTCATCAGCACTTGGTATCGTCAGTCTTTTTCGTTTTAGCCATTCTTGTGTTCGGTAGTGGTATCTCATTGTGGTTTTAATCTGTATTTTCTTAATGATGTTGAACATTCTTCATGTGTTTATCTGTCATCAGATATCTTCCTTGGTGAAGTATCTGATCAACTCTTTCGTCCATTTTTAAAGGAGTTGTTTGTCACCTTATTTTTGAGTTGTAAGTGCTCTTATATATTCTGATTACAAGTACTTTATCAGATATGCGTTCTGCATGTATTTTCTCTCAGTGTATGGTTTGTCATTTTATTTCCTTAGTAGTGTCTTTTGAAGAAAAAAGTTTGTAATTTTGATGAAATCAAGCTATTCACGTATTTTTTTCTTTTCTAGGTGGTAGTTTCTGTGTCCCAAGAAATCTTTGCCTAAACCAAGGTTAAAAAAACTTTCAAAGTTTTCTTCTACAAGTTTTATAATTTTAGCTCTTGTATTTAGGTCCATGATCCATTTTGAATTAATTTTTGTATGTGTTGTGAGAGAAGCACTGAGGGTTTTGTTTTATTCTGTTTTTGCATATGGATATCCAATTGTTATAGTGTCATTTGTAGCAAAGACTATACTTTCCTGATTAAATTATCTTGGCACATTTGCCAAAAATTAGTTGACCATATGTGAGTGGGTCTATTCCTTGACTTTCTATTCTGTTCCATTCATCTATATATCTATCTTTATGCCAATACCACACTGTCTTATTGTCATTTTAAACTGCTTAAAAGTCAATTTTGAAAGTAAGTAATATGAATCCTTCAACTTTGTTCTTTTTCCTCACTGGGCTATTCAAGGTCTTTGCTTTTCCATACGTATTTTAGAATACACTTGTCAATTTCTGCAAAAAAAAGATAACCTGTTGGGATTTTTATGAGGATTGCATTGCAGATAGAGATCAATTTGAGAATTGACTTCTGAGCAGTATTGAGTCTTTCAATCCATGGACACAGTTTCTCTCTCCATTAATTGAGGTCTTCTTTACTTTCTTTCAGCAATGCTTTGTAGTTTTCAGTGAACAAGTCTTGCACACATTTTGTTAGATTTATCTCTAAGTTTTTCATGTTTTTTGATGTTATTGTAAATGAATTTTTTAAATTTTAGTTTCCAATTTTTTATTGGTAGTACAGCAATATGTTTCTTTTTGTATATTGACTTTATATCTTGTGACTTTGCTAAGACTCACTTATTAATTCTAGCAGCTTTTTTGTAGATTCCTTGGGACTTTCCACATAATTATACCATCTATGAATAAAGGCAGTTTTATATCTTCCTTTCCAATATATATGCCTTTTATTTCTCTTCCTTGCCTCATTGCAATAGCTAAGACCTCTAATACAGTTTTGAGTAGAAATGGTGAGAATGGATATTCTTGTCTCGTTCTTAATTTAGGAGGAAGCCTTCGGTCTTTCACAGTGTGATGTTAGCTATAGGTTTTACTTAGATCCCTTTCATCAGGTTGAAGAAAATCTCTTCTGTTCCTAGTTTGTTGAGAACTTTTATCATGAAAGAATATTGAATTTTGTCATATACCCTTTCACATTCTATTGAGACGATATGTTGTTTTCTCTTTTTGTTTGTTAATAAGGTGAATTATATTGATTGATTTTTGAATGTTGAACCAACCTGTCTTCCTGGGATGAACCCCACTTAGGTATGATGTATTCTCTTTTTTTTATAATGCTAAATTCAATCTGCTAATATTTTTTCACTTCTAATGATTTTTAAATTTTTTCAGCTGTTTTCTAATGTAATAAAATATACATAAAACTTACATTTTAACCATTTCTAAGTGTATGGTTCAGTGGCATTAAGTACATTGACATAGTTGTGCAACCATCACCACCATCCCTCTCCAGAACCTTTCATCATCCCAGACTGAAGCTCCGTACCCATTAGACATTGACTTCCTTCTACTCCATTTCCACCCCTGGTAACCACTGTTCAACTTCTGTTTCTAAGAATTTGATTATCCTAGGTATCTCACATGAGTAGAATCATACAATATGTGCCCATTTTGTTCTGGCTTATTTTAATCAGCATAATGTTTTCAAGATGCATCCATGTTGTAGCATGTCTCAGAATTTCCTTCCTTTTTAAGGCCAAAAAAATATTCCATTCTATGTATATACCACATTTTATCTATCCATTCATCCATTTATCAATGGACTTTTGGATTGTTTCCTCCTTTTGGCTCTGTGAAAAATGCTGCTGTGAACGCTGGTGTACAAATATCTGTTCAAGTCCCTGCTTTCAATTCTTTTGGGTACATACCTAGAAATGGAATTGCTGGATCATATGATAATTCTATGTTTAATTTTTTCAGAAACCCCATACTGTTTTGTATAGCGGCTGTAGCATTTTCACCAGCAATTCAGTGTTCCAATTTCTCCACATCGTCACCAACACTTAATTTTTTTTATTTTTTAATAATAGCCATCCTAATGAGTGTAAAGTGGTGCTTATGGACTTTTGCATCTGTGTTCATAAGAGACACTGGTCTGTAGTTTTCTTTTTCATAAACGGATTTAAGCATTTTGGACAATAAGTAAAGAAAACAAATGAGAAGTGAAGGATGTCCTGAGGTTTCTTGGCTGCAGTATTGGGTATGTAGTGCAAAAGAAAATCCTGGAGGAAGAGCCTATTTTAAAGGGCAGGGAGGAAGGATTGTTATAAAAGATACTGATTTAATGCTGGGAAATTTGAGCTCACAATGACTGTGGCCCACCCTGACATTCAGTTGCCAATTGAGAAAACATGACTAAAGCTTGAGCAATGAGTAAGGACCAGGAACACAGATAATATAGTAACAAGTATTTATTGAGTGCCTATTATATATTTGGGAATTACCAGCCCAAGTGTAGTAGCTGAAGTTACAGAAATGTGTGGCTCTTCCTAGAGAGAGAGTGAACATTGAGAAGAGGGCCAAGAACAGAATGTTGAAGAACCAAATTTTAAGGACTTGGCAGCAAACAGCCAATAGAAACTGAAAAGTAGTAATGAAAAATATAAGTGACAAGAGGGAATAGTATCATGGAAATCAAAATAGAACATGGTATCAAAAAAGAAGGGACTAATTTTCTAATGTTTAAATTCTAACATTTTCCTTAGTAAGTATGTCTATCACTGTAATTATTACTTATCCATCTTTTTAGTCATAGCAGAACTGGATTAATAGGGAATATCCATAAAATAAAATTTATAGCGACAAGGTATGAGTGTCCTTTTTGCTAATATAAATATTTCAAATATGACATTATAAATTAGGCCACTATTTATTTCAATTGAGAAAAGTAAAGATTAAGAATTAATCTCTAAATTTATTATCATTTTAACTCAAAAATACACCAGGAAAAAACAAAACCCTTAACAACCAATTAGGCATTTTAAAACATTTATTTTAAAAATCAGAATAATGCACTATATTTACTCACATATATTCCTGTTTGTTACCAGATATTTTCAGCAAACAGACATCTTTAAGCCTCTTCATCTGCTTTTATCAAGCCTTCAAAGTGGCTCCTGCTGCTGTTGACAATCACAGCAGCCTGTTGGGGGTAAAGTATGGGGAGAGAAAAATAATCATGTATTCCTCAAAATTCAGAAATAATAAAACACTTGAGTGGGTAAAATGTGCATTTGTATGGTATCAGTGAAGGCCAAAATAGTGATATAATTTCCATATACGCCCTAAAATGAAGAATATATAAACTCCTTTCTTACTCATTAACTATCAATCAATTAACCAAATATTTTGTATTATTTAAAACTACCAAATTCTAGATTTTTGTGGAATAGCTATTAAACTGATGAAGATAATACTTCTTAAAATTATAATAATTACATTTAAACACACATGATCTTTTGAAAATGCAGTTAAGCACTTAATATGGTAAAGAATATAATGAAATCAAGTGTTATTGACTCAACTTAATTATTCTGAAGGTAGGTGGAAAACAGCATATGACTTAACCGTGTGTACATAAATGTTTTTCTCTCTCCACCCCCCAAAAATCTCTGAATTCAACAAATACCTTTTACTTGGCTTCTATTGAAGTTTATAAGAGATACAGAGATGTATTACATGGTCCTTGCTTGCAAGCAGTTCATTCTGTAGAGGGGAAGTAGGTATCCATCCATCCATACAGACATGCATCTGCAGTAGGGGAAGCTATGGGAGCATGGAGGTGCGGAAGATGTTGAAGTCTTCAGAAATCATCCTAGATATTAAAGTAGGATTTAACCAGTGAAAATGAAAATGAATGGTGGTAGTGCTGGGAGGAAAGTTAGGTGGAGAGCACAGCATGAATACTGCATGAAAAGTAGCCAAGTGAAGAGCATCTCCAGAGAAATAAATGGAGCAATGTATTTGCAAGGAGGTAGAGTGCACATATGCAGTGATATGCAAAGGTTAGAAAAATGGGTTGAAGTAAGATCGAGATGGTCTTGGATATAGTATTAAAGATTTTAATTTTTATTGTGTGTGTATGAAGGAACAATTGAAGGTAAGAATATGGGGTGATGTGCCCAGAGTTGCCTGAAGGAAGACAACTCTGCTACTCTGAGAAGGATGGATTTCTGGGTGGGAGAGCCCAGTCATATAAAAAGTTTGTATTATACTTAAAGGCCTGAATAAACTTTTCCCAATCTTGAAATATAAGAAATTAATTAAATCTAGGAAAAACAAATCCTAATAAATTTTTTTTAATTCCCATTTTTTTCACATCACATCAATATAATGGCCCTCTTCAAGTATATGCAAGTTAAGATTCTAGGGTTCAATCACTTAATCTTATAAAGAAACAGAAATCAAGAGAGGTGAAGGGACTTGATCATGATTACAATGCTTTGTCAGAATTAGAGCCCAAAATAGGATAAAGGTCTTCAGGATTCAACTTCAGTCTTTTCAACACATGACCTAGCATTTAATAATAATATATTTTTGTTTAGTAATTATCTTTAAAGAGTCTTGGTTTAAATGGGCAGAATCAAATATTCCTCCCCCCAATTATTTTTACCCATCAAGTATTAAAATTAAACATTTTTCTTATGGAGGACCTGAGGGAATATGTTTTCATGAACAGAGAAGAATATGTATAACTATTTCAATTGTAAATAAATGGTTGTGCTTGAAAATTTGAAGATGAGGGGATAGCAAATTTTCTTTACATTTAAAACCTCCCTGAATTTGTTTCTTTTTCTTAGCAAAGTGAAAGAAATTTCAGACTAGTCTTACGATAGTCACAGATTCTTAAAATAATGAAGACTAAATTAGTTGATTCATGCTATATATAACTATAATCAATCTTGGTTCTAGCTAACAGCAAAGAAATGCTATTAATGACAATAGAGATTTGTATAAAAACAAGACATGGTCCTACAACTAGCGGCTTATAATCAAATAGTATTTGAAACACTTGATAAAGACACATTCCTTATTAAAAGAAAATGTAAGAAATGTTATCTCTTTATTTGGATATATATGATAATTCACTGATACATATAAAGAACAAAGAACTGTATATAATTTAAACATATATTTCAGTGGGAAAAAAATCATTTGGGAGGAGAAAAAATGTGGAAGCTAAGCAAAAGAAACTTAGATATTAAATATTATTAATACCAAGCTGCAGATAAATACCACATACAGTAGTAGTATTAATAAGAAAGTGAGATGGAAATGGTTAAGTCTTTCAGTATGGACCCCAAATTACTGAAGTTTTTATTCCTTTTTATTTACTTTGGATTATTTTGGAGAGGAACAAGATGATTTCAAGTTGGTAAAAATAAAGCAAAGTTCCAAGATACATTGATGAATATGATCTCACTGGAAAAGTATTAATGTGGTGAGATCTATCTGTTGGACATACAGGATTTGGTTAGATTATGGAGGGTCTTAACGTTCAAGCTCAAGCTTCGTGAATCCATTCTGAAATCTATGCTAAAGGCTACTCAAATTCATTTAAAATGAAAAAGACAAAGAATGTCATAAAGAAAAAAATCTGTTTTTGGAAGACAGAGCATTGGACTGGGTTGTTGTGAAGATGACATAAGACATATACTCAATACTAATTAGTGTGCAGTAACTGTCAGGTATAATAATAACGAGGAGCTCTGTATTTTTATCTTAGCTCTGCAACTAAGTAACTTACGAGCACGAACAACTCTACTTCTCTGGGCCTCAGTTTCCTAACATGTAA
The DNA here is from genome assembly GCF_041296265.1 of Equus caballus. Taxonomy (NCBI): domain Eukaryota; kingdom Metazoa; phylum Chordata; class Mammalia; order Perissodactyla; family Equidae; genus Equus; species Equus caballus. Next base: position 48,646,752 of record NC_091703.1, on the reverse strand, counting down.
AATGAGAGGGGTAAACCAGATGATCCCAAGGAGTCATTTCAGGTTAAAAAATTCCAATTATTCATCTTGAATCTGGATACCAAGGAAGAGTCTCAGTACTTAAGCAACGCCAAGCCCCTCAAAGAATAAAGCTAAATAAATTTTCCATGGTCCAGTTTGCATATAATTATTTTGATCCAGTCTTTACTTAATTTTAAAAATTATAGAACAAAAGAACCCAAAAGTTCCCCCAAATGGTTCCAGTGCAGAACATTTGGGAATTTAAGTACATAATATTTTTTTAAACATATTTAACAACTCAATTCATACAGATTGACAAATGCAATGGAAAAGTAGACCACCTAAAGATTTTAAGAGATTAAACTCCACATTGTGCAAATTCTATAGAAAAACAATCAGCCACTACATATTAGCGCATCACATTAAAATGTATTTTAAAGTATACTTCCTCTCTTAAATGGCAGTGATTATACATTAGTGCCACCACAGAGCACTTGTAAACTTTTTTACGTTCAACATCATCCATATCCATGATAAATTGTTTGGTGAGCTCCAAGGTCTTTCTTGGGTCTGAGCTTTTTGAGTTTTCCTACTTTGACATTTACAGCCTCAACTCATAACTGTAGCCATCCATCCAGAAATGCCCATTGTCTAATGTTGGGGAGCAGGTGGTACATAGGTGAATCTGAAGAAATCTCTCACCTTTCGAAAGTGATAAAAGGGATGTGACTCAGTGATTGGAGACATAACTATATACCATGGGCAGTTTATACTTATCACTTTTTAGGAAAGAAGCTTGGTCAAAATGAACGAGACTCAGGCTGGAGACAGCTCCAGTGTGATTCCTGATCCTCTCTCTCTCTAGGGCCCTTAGTGTTAGGGAAGGGGAGATAAAAAGGATGCATGTCAGAATTGGCTGACTTCATCTCAGCCTTGCTTTTAAAATGCCACTGAGAGGCTGTGATAACACAAGTTGCTTTATAAAAAGGACCTATCCACCGGAGCTTTAATCAAATAAGTTACTTTTTTTTAAATATATTGAGATTCTTGAGAGCTAGCAACATATCCAAATTGGAAGGGGATATGTAACAAAGCAAATACTCTTCTCTGTTTTCATCAAGATTCAGAGTCTGTGGCTGTCGGGAAGTCCTCAGCATATGCAGTGGAGTGCTAACCAATGAACAGATCTAACTAACGAGGGGGCACTGACAGAAAGCAGCTTCTTTCCTCGAAATCCAAACATCATTTCGACTTGTTTGTTTTCATCCTCCTTGTAAGAAAAGGTACATCAACTTCCTTCAACACTAGGGAAATTGAAAATGTTTATTCAGGAATTTTCATTCACCTTCCTTTAAATTACAGTACATTACTTTAACAACAGAAAAGTGAATTATCAAATTTCCGTTGTAAATACTGACATAACAGATGAAATATATTTTTCTTAGTCACTCCATGTGTCTGTATTCTTCCACATTCCTATTGTCTACTCCGGGTCTGAGATGCTGTCTCCCTCTGGGATGCCTCCTCTAAGCAGGCCCCTTCAGCACAGAATAGCATCACAAAGGTCAAATCTTCTCGCCCAAGGTAAGTGGTCAGGATTCAAGTCTTCTTTAGAAAACGCTGTGCTGGGTCTCATTTTGTGTGATCCAACCAGATTGCTTTTGAACAAAAAGAGGAGTCAAACAGAACTTGGGTTTCCAGAGAAAAATAAAGTGCTGCCCCCTATAAATCACAGTCTCTGTGGAGAAAGGTGTCTTCCTAAAGAGGTAGAAATAATAGGGGGGTGTGTTGCAGGTGCCCATATTTCAATGATACTGAACACTGTATCTTTAAGGGCTTAAAATGGACTGACTCCACTCATCTCTCTGATTTTTTCATAAGTAAGCCAGAACACCAGTGACCAAGGGGTCTGAAAGATTAACCAAAGAAGTTAGTGCATATTTCAAAGCAATTATAAATATTCTACATATATGTATATACATCTTTGAATGATGAAGTCATTTGGAATCGACTCAGCCTAAAAACAAATATTTTGGCATTTAGCCTTTGTAAAGCACTTTATAATTTACAAAGCATTTTCATGTCTTACATTTCTGACAGATTAGAGAATAGAGCTTCCAGCTCAGAAAGAGTTGACTAACTTGAATGAAGGTGTAACTGTACCAAAAGGAATTATATATAAGGGGATGAGGTTTATTCAACAATAGAAGATATAAATGCTAAAGACACAGAGGAAAGTCACAGAGTAAAGATTAGAATTAATCAGCAGAGAAAGAGTGTCATGGATCCAATTCCTGTCTGGTTTGGTTCATAGGTGATGGGTAATACTGACCAGAGAGAACCTCTATCATACTGAAGAAATTAGCATAAGCAATTAGAATGTACAAATTATTTGGTTAGAGAGTTTGTAAAGCAATATGTATGCCATATATGTTTGGAAATATTGAGCATGTTATATTGGTAGATGGGAATCTGCTAAATAGTGGATTTAAGAGAACACATCTTGGTCAGTTAAATGTATGAAGACATAGACAAAATAAAGAATATGAAGCTGTGACAATGCGATATTCTTGTGACAACAAAAATGAGTGAGCCCATAACTGTAATCGGATCAAGGAGTAGAGGTCTTAGGAAAGAATGGACTGCGCAATGATTCCTGATTGCTTGATAATCAGACTACTTCCTCAGGTTTAACAACACAGCAACTAAACTATACGCAAATGCATAAATATTAATCGGGGATTGAGCAAAGCTACCTCTGCCTAGTGGAGGGGATTGGGCTTGAGTTTAGCTGGGTTTTGAATAGAAGTTAAAGAGGGTGATCATGTAGCCAGATAACATGAGTGGTCTCTAAATTGGATATACTGCGCCTCTGAGCAGGAGTGCATGTGCGCAGTGCGGGTTTACTTGCTTTTTCCTCACTGGCAGAGCTGTACCACTGAAAAGGATCCAAGTGTGTAGGAACCCACGTTGTCTTCTCTGGTCTGCCTGTTGCCATAACTACTGGCAGAGTCCTTCATGCCTATTACTGTGGAGCCGAACACAGGACTCGTGGGTTGATACTCTTGAATATTAAGTTTACAAATAAGCTCTTCCTGTTATTAATCTGTGTTCAGCAAGCAACCTTCTGATTATAACTTGGCTCCTCATATAGCTTGAATTTAGGAGGAAGCACGCTGTCCAGAGGACTTCAGCATCTGGGTCACTTGCTAAATGTGTTTCTCAATGTGACTGAGCTGATATTGTGGTCCGATCATCAGTTTCAATGGGTTCAGCTGAAGTGAGTCTGTATTTGCAAGGCCGATTTACTTGCAAGTGCTCATGAGTCAGGTTTCTACGCTCGGGGTCACACAGTGTGGCAAATCAACAAGGTCATGCCATCCTGCTGATCTTTGGTGGTTAGCCAGTCTTTCTCTAGTAACATCTCTCCATCACCACACACTGTCTCTTTTCTTTTAAAACTTCTATAATTAGCTGCAGGATTTTGAGAAACTCAGTATACTGTAATAGTTAGGAGCATGGGTTTAGAGTTGAACAGACCTGCACTCAGTTCCCAGCTCTGCCACATACTAGCTGTATGACCCTGAGAAAGTTTCTTATACTTTGAGCCCTGGTTTTCTCATTTGAAAAATGAGCATAACACCATCTGTTTTACTAGGCTCTTGTAAGACTTTCAAAAGTAATGTGTGTAAAGAGCTTAGCACAGTGCTGGTCATGTATTAAGTACTCTTTTTTTTTCTCTGTCATTTATACTTCCTGAGTCTCATGTATAGAGAAAATGGGTTGGTTAAGTAGTCTCAGTATTCTTCTGTACTTGGACATCCTCCCTGCCCCTCATCCCTCCTGACCTTGATTTTGTTTTTGTTTAATGGTTTCACCCATCCTTACCATCTCCTACACTAGAAACTTAAAAGTCCCATTTCCTTCTTTCCCTCCCTCACCTTATACACAGAATCAGTTACTCAGTCCTGTCGAGTTAACCATCACTGTTCCTAGAAGCTGTCTTCTCTCCACGTCTACAAGCATCTCCTGGCTAGACCACTGCCAAAACTTCCTTTCTTGTATCCTAGCTTTTAATGTATCTTCTGTATTGTTGCTGAAGTAATCCTGTCCCGAAACAAATCTTAGCACATCGCTCCCATGGTTAAGCAGCTGCTGGCTCACTATAGGGTTACACCTAAACTACTAAATGCCCCCCACGAGGTCCTTCTCAATGTAGTCCTTAAGTACTTCCCCAGGATTCTCACCCTCTGAGGATCTATTCTCCAGCCACACTGAATTTTCTGCAGGTCTCCAAATATGCACCTGACCTGATGCCTAGGCTCATGTTGCTCCCTCCTGCTTTTCTTGACAAATGCCTACTGATCCTTCAAAGCTCCTATCAAATACCGCCTCTGTGAAGCCTTGTTTCTTCCCAACAGCTAAAGCCATTTTTACTCTACTGTCCATGTTCCCACGGTGTTTTGTTCACACCTCTGGCAGGGCCCTAATACAACCTCCTTAGTGAGACTATGTCCTCTGGAGTCAGACTCCCTGGGTCGGATGCCCAACTCCATTAGTTCATAACTACCTAGCCTGGCCTAGTTATTTAAACTCTTTAAGCTTTTGTGTCCTCCTCTATAAAAGACAGATAGGATAGTAACCTACTAAAAAAGATTGTTGGGAGGATTCAATGAGTTAAGCCATAAAAATGATTAGCACAGTGTTGGCCATATACCAAGTGCATCAGCAACATTAGCTTTATTATTGCTGTAATTATAACTACCTACATATCTATCTTCTCCATCACATTATAAGCTTATCTAGTGCAAAAATAAACTCCATTTTATTGCCTAGTGGTATCAGCACTTACAATAGTGCCTGGTTCATGCAAGCCAAATCAAAATCTTCCTTTCCAGTAAGAAATATCCACAGACTTGAGACAATGTCAAGCTATAATCAAGACAATCAAAATAATGTTTTATAACTTGGGTACACTTTTGTATCAGATATTGCCAAGGACTTTGGCTATTAATTTCATGTTAATAGATATCTACTATCCCTGGGTGATGTCACTGATTCTCAAACAAATTTATTTATTACCATCTATATATGGACAGTACTAAAATCTAAATCGCCATCTCATTAGTCTTTCAAAGATGCAGACTGATATATTAAGCTAGTCATCTAGACATCTCTGCTTAGATGTCCTATGAGCATCCAAAAATTAACATATGTGAAACTAATTTGTCACTCTGAGTCTACAACATCTTCCCTGCAAATGATCCCCATTTTAGGAAATTACATCATCGGTTGCTTAGGTGAGGAATCTGGGAATGACTTCTCCTTGTCTTCTCTAACCACTTCCCACTCCCAGTCATGTTTCTATCTCTGTCTCCTAAATACTTCTGAATCTATATTCTTCTGTCCCCACTGTTACATTCTAACCCAGGCTATCATGGTCTCTCCTCTGTCAGTACTCTTGAAGTTTTTCCAACCCGCCTGGCAGCCAGAATGATCTTTCAAAGAACACACGTGTCATCAAGTCAGTGCCCCTCCATCTTATGGGTCCCAGGGCCCTGCTGGATCTGGGCCCTGCCTCTGTCTGGCCTCACCCTGTGCTGCTCTCCTCCAGGTCTCTATGCCTTGGCCCTCTAGGCTTCCTTCAGTTCCTTGAACTCATCATATTCCATGTCCACTCCAACTATTCTCTCCATGTAGAATGTTTCTTTCTGCCCTTTTCACCTGGCTAAGTTCTACTCATTCTTCAAATTTAAATTCAAAAGTCCATTCCTCCATGAAGATTTTCTTCATCTCCCAGCCTAGGATGCACTTACTTGCTATATCTTTCCAGAGCAGCATGCACTTTTCCCTACCATTCATCCTTCTACTTTCTTGCTCAGTGTTTTCCCCTCACCCAGACCAGAGGCTCCAGCACCAGTGCAGCAGCTGCGACTCTTCTGTTCACCCCAGAGCCAGGCATTTAGTACAGGGCTCTGCATAGAGTGGGTGTTCAGTAAATATTACTATATTATATTGTGTAAAGTATCGATTGTTTGAATCCAGACCTATAACTCATTCATTCTCTCAAATATTTTCTAACTTACAAAATACTTGAGTATCTTATTTTTATTTATTTATGTTACTTAAATAAGTCTATCTAATTCTACATCTTAGTTCACTTCAGTAAAAAATAACATACAAACCAAATAAAAATGACATAATGTTTTCACACTAAGCAGAGCTTTGTGGTAATAAGTATTAACTAGTAATGCAACATTTGCCATTAATGTAGATTTTGTTTGAAACAGTAACATTTTCATAGGGATGGTCTCTGGTATAAAATCTGTATACCTCTCCCCAACTACAATATTTTGGCTAAATAGACTACTAAAAATTTTACACTGCAGAAAATCTACCCACTGGTTTTGTAACAACAGAATATCAACCCGTTCATTTCTGGATGAAACTGAATTATTTTACCTTAATCCGCCAAGGAAGGTAATATGACTCTGAGGAGAGGTAAAAGAAAACAAAAAGAGATATAAAAAAGAAAGAAAGAACTGTGGTTTGGGGGCAGGGCCATGCCAAACAGCAGAAGAGAAAAGGGAAAATATTTACAGATTAAAAGTAATTTAAGTACAAAGAAAACAAAAACCAAGGAAGGAAAAACCTAATTTTACCATTCGCAGCCAAGATGGTAAAAAGCCTTTATATAGACTCATGAATCCTTCTCCTTGCACAGCCTGAATCAAGCAGTCAGTTGATGATTTATACAGAAGTCCCCTAAAAAGGAAGCAAAACAATGGTGTTAAATTTCCTGCGCATAAATAGATGTATAAATAAAATACAAATAAAAAATAACCTTAAGGAAACTGCTGATAAGTTAAATATTTTCTGCTAGTTTAGAACAGATAACATTTGTGCTTCTGTATATATAGATCACCTCTTAAGTTTAAAGATATTTTCAAAGTCGACTCTTTTGATCCACCCCACCCTTGGTCTTGTACTTAGAATTCACTCCACCTGGAATCCTCCAGAGAGAACATCTGTTTTATATGAAATCAAATTCTCCATGTTTCCTGGAAGTCACAAGCTTCTGAAGAAAGTGCTCTGTAAATTCTCAGCACAGTATGTTTTCAAAAACTCTTCGGAAACAATAAAGTCACAATAAACACCTTGTGTCTAAATAACATGATGGTTAAATTAGCTTATTTCCCTAAATGCACAGTACTTTTCCATCAGACAAAGAGCAGGTAATTGCATAAAAACAATTTCCTGGTTCAACACATAAACACACAAATCGATTTCTACCAAGAATAAATACAGGGAAGTGTCTCTAAAGGACAATATTATTACAGACTTTCAAACACATGCATAAGGAAGACTGTCTATCTACCTTCCTTGTTTATCTCGTGGTTGATTCATGATTCGGCTTTTGATGACATCGGCTGGTGTTCCCAGAATAGAAGCTACCAGTCCAGAACATAAACTATAGATACAAATAAATAAAGTTGAAAGATAATATGTAGCAGTTTCTAAATCTTACATCAAGAGAATTTGATATTGAGAAAGAATGGAATGCCAAATATATTACAAGCATATTCTTCATAATAATGCTCTTTTAGCTTAAAATCAATGCTAAAGTAATTCCTTAAAGAGGTACAAAAAATTAAAACAAAAAGAATGACATTGAACACCTACTGGTGCCAGGCACTCTTCTAGGCAGCAAATAAGACAGATAAGATCCTTCCCACAAAGGTACTTACACTCTTCTTGGGGAGAGGCAGAGGAGAAATGAAAAATTTCAGATGCTGGTAACTGCTTTGAAAAAAATTAAAAGGGGTAAAGTGATAGGGAGTAGCTGGGTGACAGACAGTTAAAGAAAGCCTGTCAGGGTGACAGCAGAACTGAGACCTGACTGGTGAGAAGGAAGCGTCCATGTGAAGACCTGGAGGAAGAGTGTTTCAAGTAGAAGGAAGAGCACATTAAAAGCCCTGAGTCAGGAACACACTTGGTGTGCTTAAAAGACAGAAAGCAGCATCCTGAAGAAGGGAGAGTCCAGCCAGATGAAAGACAAAGAAGCAGGCAGAGATTAGCCCAGGAAGGCTATTTAAGGAGTTTGATTTTATTCCAGATGTGAAGAGAAGTTATTGAGAGGACATTAAGCAGGGGCAATCGCATAATTTGGTCAACAGTTAACAAAAAATTCACTCTGGCCACTGTTTAAGCCTCACTTCACTAAGCTATTCCATTTGAATATTACGACCTTATCTTCTTCTCTCCATCCTAAAAGGTCTTTCTAAAATACAAGTCTAGTTTTGTCATTTTTCCTACCTAAAACCACCCAGGGCTCATTCCCTATGATCAGATTTAGCTCATACTTCCGGCCATGTCATACACATCACTCCAAGACTGCATCTCTCTTTGTCCCTTAGGCTCTAACAGTACAACTAAGGGTAGGTCTCTGTACTTACCACACTGGGCAGCACCTCCATGCCTGTAATTCTTCCACTTGGAATGTCCTGCATGCCATCTAATTGGAAAATTCCTGTTTTTCCTTCAATCTATGCTCAGGTGTAAGGTTTGATGAGTTTCTGCTTATCCCTTCTTTCTTTACCCAACAAGGTTAATCACTCCTTGAAAAAGGCTTCTTGCAAATACTCAAAACAGGCAAAATGGATGCAGTCAACCTACTGCAGAGTAAATCAAGATTTTGTCAATGAGTAACTGAAAAGTTAAGAAATCACCAGCAGTTCATTGTATATGTGGACATGAGAGAGACAATATTGGAACGTGATCAAAATTTCATAAACTGAAAACCCATTAACTGCTTTAAACTTTTCCAGGAGAAAGATGTGATGAGAAGATTGTGGTCAAACTCTATCACTGGAAAATAGAAGGCTGAGTCCAGGTCCCAGAAGCTGGCAGCTGAGTCCACAGACTCGGGTCACGAGAGTCTGAAGAACAGCTTATGTTTGGCTAGTGGAAAGCTAGAAAGGAACATCGTGGAGAACTTTTATGTCCTTATGGCACATCAAACACCTCACAAAAATGAGCACCACTGAATTCTGTGCCAGGATTTGTGAAGTCTCCGAAGGCTCTGTGATAGGAAGTTGAACTGCACTAGGAATTTTCATACTCTTTCTCTAAACTGCTGTAGCAGGAAGCACCCTGGCTCCTTCCACCTCTTTGGGGTCAGGATTTAAAATTCAAAGGGGTAATCACATTACAACTATTTGAATTCAAGAGATGGAACCCATGTAACCTATTTACATATTCCAGCAAATGACTCAACTGTGCGTAACTCTTCTTGGGTCTCTGTCCACATAATAGGCATTGGCTATGTGGAAAGAACTTATTGTTTCCCCATATATATTCCAGTAGATGCAGACTACTGCTCTTTTTATTTTTTTATTTATTTTTTTTTTAAGATTTCATTTTTTCCTTTTTCTCCCCAACGCCCCCCGGTACATAGTTGTGTATTCTTCGTTGTGGGTTCCTCTAGTTGTGGCATGCGGGACGCTGCCTCAGCGTGGTCTGACGAGCAGTGCCATGTCCGCGCCCAGGATTCGAACCGACGAAACACTGGGCCGCCTGCAGCGGAGCACGCGAACTTAACCACTCGGCCACGGGGCCAGCCCCCAGACTACTGCTCTTTTTATCTTCTTTCCTGTTTGTCCAGATTCTTTCAAAGTTGAATTTTTATATCACTGATTTTAATACAACTTCATATTTTCACACAGAAATGTCTCAACTAACATATAATTCACCTAAATTCTCAAACTATCTACCAGAAACAACATACAAAACAACATAATCAAGAGGTAAGGGAGAGCAAAGAAATAGGATAGAAACAGTTACACAGCTTTCCTCTCTTTGTCCAAAAGAAGGACACACCAAATTTTTACTTATTCATTTGCATCAGAGAGGCCAGGTACCAGCTCAGCTTCACACATAAGTGGCAAGAGTAGAAACTACTTCTACCAGAGTGTTACTATTAATGAATTCTATGTTTAAAATGTGGGTATCCCTCACAATGGGCTAGCAGAGATTTTTTTTTTTTTTTTTTTTTTTTGCAGGGAAAGATTCGCCCTGAGCTAATGTCTGTTGCCAAACTTCTTTTTTTTTTTTCCTCCCCAAAGCCCCAGTGCATGGTTGTATATCTTGGTTGAAAGTCCTTCTAGCTCTTCTATGTGAGCTGCCACCACTGCATGGCAACTGACAGATGGGTGCTATTGTTCTGTGACAAGGAAGCGAACCCCAGCCCGCTGAAGCAGTGATGGCACTGAACTTTAACTACTAGACCATCAGGGCTGGCTCTAGAGAATTTTTTTTAAGCTGTATCCTAACCACATCAAGGACGCCCTTCAGCAGCTGTGGGCCCCACATGGCACACAAAGACTTTAGGATGCAACTGCCAATGGCCTCATCTTCTCATCAAATTGTTTTGAGGACATAGTGTGAACTGGCTAGACTTCTTTAAAAAATAAATATTAAAAGAGAGCAAATAATGTATCAAGGAGACCTCAAGCAAGATGGTATATAGAGCCAAAGTGAGAAGATGGAGAAATAAAAGTATCATGGATTTTGCCAAGCTGCTGGGGTTGTAGTGGATGTTGCTGCTTTTTGCTATTGACTTTTCTCGCTCCTGGCTAGTAACACCCCACAATGAAGCCCAGGACACAGCTAAAGTGATAACGGACAGAGAGTGATCGTGCAAGTCTTCAGTTCTCTGCGGGGGACCAAATGGCTAGCTGCAAGACTGGTTTCAAACATTCCGCCAGCAATGTGTAGGAATCAGCGATGCTCTTCAGGATCAACTAAATAATCACGCTCATGGATCATCTTCGCACAATGTAAATGAACCTTTTGCACAGTTTTACCTCTTAATAGCCTCATGATTTAAAAAGAAAAAGGGGATTATCCTGATCTTTCTGTTCTGTCTCATTTCCTGACCATTAATGCAACTCCTCACCTTTCCTCTGCTTCCCTTATTAACGTCCCTGCCACCTGCCTCCCATCCCACTAAACTCCTGGTCAGTCCCCTACTGCTCCTGCTCTGCCGCAGGACTTCACTCTACTTCTATCATTTTTTTTAATTGTAAAATACACATAGCACACAATTTACCATTTTAACTACCTTATGTGTACAGATCAGTGCTTATACCATTTTTATTCTTCTTCTTCATATCAAACTCATTTTTCCTCAGATGTTGAGAGTCATATAAAGCTCTCTGATTGGACGGCTGCAGTCCCCTTCAAGCCTCCATGAGCATCCGTTTTATCTTAGGCCCCAGCATCCAGAACCTCCAGGGCACACAGCACTGTCTACTGACATCTTTACATTATCACTTAGATTTGAGTTCATGGTTAGCCACTTTTGAGCTGCCTCGTATACCACACATACTCAAACTGACCCATTTTAACACCTGATTCAGTGGTGGTGCTCAAAAATGAACCAAAGTCCAATCATCCCATTTTCTCAAAACCTGAGTTAGAGAGCAATAAGACTAAGTTATTTCCAATAAGGGCTGGAATATAGTGATGGGAAATCCTACATCTTTAAAAAAAAAGACAGATCTATTAGGTGGAGTAGTGTACATTGGGCAGATTTACATCTGCCAGGAATCTTAGGTTAGAACTGTGGCATTTCAAAGAACATTTGGGTAGAAAGACAATGAAAAAGAAACAGAGGTAATATCACTGTGCGACTACTGGATGGGCCTGAATATCCTGCTCCCAGAGTAGATCATAACACTGGAACAGACAAGCGTCTTGAAAGATGAGAATGTCTCACAAGATGACTTGACTGGGTGAAAACCGGGGAGGAAAGTCTCACAGGAAGAGCAAAGAGCATGAACAAAGATAGTGGAGGAAAGAAGGTAAGGGTAGGTACAGAGATAACACTAATGTTTATAGGGAAGGAGGTAAAAAATGGAAGGAGGCCTAAAATCTTCAGTTTTCTCACTGAAAGGGGAGGCCAGGCTTTTGGCTAGAGAAAGACTGGTGTAGCTTATAAACACACCTGGTAAGTGTTTGGAATGGGAAAGGGCGGTGAGCAAAGACTATAAAAAGATCGCTCCAGCAGCACTGAAGACAACACTTATTTTAAAAGAGTAGGAATGGAGAAAAACTACTCTAGAAATATTAAGTTAAGGTGAACCTGAAGTTAGGAATCTTTTATATCTATATGTTTCCAAATATCATTGATTTGACACTATTAATATACTTTTGGGATTGTCTAAACAGCATAAAGCGTTCTAGAATTTGGAAACGAGATCAGAAGCTAAATAAAACCACAATAATGTTAAGGACACTAGATATCGATGAAGTAACTCACTCGAATGGATAATCTGAAATTGTGTTGCAAAGAGATTAAGGTACTGCTTCTCCCTGAGATGCTCTTCTTCCTGTCTCTTTCTGTCAAGAGCCACAGCCCTTCAAAACACCTAATTCCGTCTCCTCCGTAGGCCTTCCAAGTGATTATTTTTAATACCTCCTCTGAACTCTACAGGAACTAGTCACTTTCTTTGGGCATTTACTGTACAGTGTTTTTATACTTGTTTTGTTTTCCCGCTTGGTAAATTCCCCAGGAAGGAGTTGGGTTTACCTTTTGTACCTACTGCAGGGCCTTGCACAGTGCCATTAACATGAAAGATGCTCAAACATATCTGCTGAACTGAGTTGGAGAAGCGATCATCAGAATCTGACCCTGGGATGGCCCCATCAAGGTACAAATATTTAGGGAGATTGAATCTGAAACATTCTGCAGCTCTGTCCCTTTCTTCCCCATTTTAACTGCAACAAACTTTAAGAAAGTTCCTCTTTATAAATGTACTATCACCTTTCTCTAAGCATGATATCACTAGATTCCCAATCAAAAGAGACAAAAAGTTAGAATTTATGCCAAATACGGAAGAAAAGATGATATAGAAAGAAAAAAAAAGAAAGAGTTAAACTAAAACAATCACTTACCTTGATAAACCATGAGTCATGATATTGTCCTCGAGTGGTGTATTCAATACCAAGTAGTGTTTCACTGTATCATAAGTGGTTAAATCTGGCAACAGAAAGAAAAAGAAGGCTTAAATATTCATTCATTCAACAATGAATGTCTTGTGACAAGAATATGCTAGGCTTGGAGCAGGAATGTGCACAAGGATGAAAGATATCATTCTTGTTCTCAAGCAGAGGAGAGCAGAGCCACAGATGGAGGGGGAGGAAAAGAGGAAGAGAGACAGACACTCAATTATATCATTGGAACATCTGAACGCAGCTATGCCTAAAGTCGGCCCAACCCCTGGGCTTCTCAGTAATAGAGCTGGTAAATTCCTTTTTCAGTCTGAGTTAGGTTGAGTTAAGCTTCTGTCACTTATAGACAAAAGGTCCTGACAACTTTTCTACACTAAGGTTTTTATACTTTTTTCTAATGACAATGAGAGCTGTTGAAGAGTTTTAAATAGGGGAGTGATATATCACAATACTGGAGTTTTATAAAGATGACCAACACTGAAATATAGGGAAGTGAATTGTAAAGAGGCAAGAATGGACAGGTAGATTTGATCATTCACCATATATTTGAGTGTCCATCGTGTAGTAGGCATTATTCCACACACTTGGGAAAGAGCCATGGACAAAATGAACAAAATCCCCATTCTCTGTTGAGAGTGAGACAATAAACAAGTAAACCACATGGCATTTCAGATGGGAGTAACTGCCCTGAAAACAAATAAGGCAAGGGAAGGGGATAGGGAGTAACAGAGGGTGGGAAGATGGGTATACATGAATTTTAAAAAGGGTGACCAGGGAAGGCCTCTCGATAACTTTTGAGCAGAGACCTAAAGCAAGCCTGAGAAAACAAACCTTGGCAGATATTGCAGAGAAAGTGTCCCAGGCCAAAGGGCAGTGTGCATTACAACCCTGAGGCAAAAGTCATCTCGGTATGTTGGGGGAACAGCCAGAAGACTGGTCTAACAAAAGCAGAGCCAGCAAGGGTCAGAGATGGAGAAGAAGAGCCGAGCCGGGGGAGGCTTCTGAGCAGGAGGGACTGGCCTTGTTACTCTGACAAGGATCACTCTGGCTGTTGTGTTTGGAGCAGACTACAGGGAGGCAAGGCAGATGGGCTGGAGACTGCTGCAGCCATTCTGGTGAGAGATGAGGATGCTTGGACAGGTTGCTGTGGAGCGCTGGTCAGATTCTCGTTACGTTTTGAAGGCAGAAGGAACAGGATTAGCCAGCAGATTGAACATGGAGCGAAAGAAAGGAATCAAAGATGAGTTGAAGGTTTTGAGTTTGAACAATTGGAAGGACAGAGCTGCCATTTATGGAGATGGTGAAAATAAGAATTGACTAATTTAAAAAATTTTTAAATAAAATGGTAGGCCCTGGTGACCTTGATAAGAGCAGTTTCAGAGGCACAGTGGGACAAAACGGCTGTGGGGTACATATGGGGAGACGAGTTAGGAGGCTTTTGTAGTGGTCCAGCAAGAGGAGATAGATAACACTTGGAGGAAGGAGTGGCTCCAGGGATGAAGAGAAGTAGACGAATTTGACATATACCCGGGAGATAGAATCGGCTGGACTTGGTGACTGATTGGCTATAAAGAGTAAGTGAAAGGAAAGAGATGAAAATCACGCCTAGGTTTCTGGGTTGTCCCAATGACAAAATGGTGATATCATGCTTTGAGACTGGGAAGAACAGAGAAAGAAGTGGTTTGATAAATGAGTTTGGTTTGGACACATTCAAAGCAATATATTTCAAATAACCAAATGAAGATGCTGAGTAAATAGCTGGAACTTAGGTAAGAAAATCTGAGCTGCAACAGATTTTGAAGCAATGAATGAGAAACTACAATCAGAAAAGTTTCCTGACAATTGAAATACCTGCCAATATGATGCAGTGGACATGGATGGACTGAAATAGCAAAACAGAAAATAAATTTACTTCCTTTTATGTTTAAGTGACATATTACTATAACCCTCAAAAATGCTAATTTCTTAGAATCATATAATTTTAGTCTTAGAGAGGACTCTTTCATTCATTAATTCATTCATCAAATGTCTATTGACTATGTACGAGGGACTGGGAAAATAAAGATCAATAAGACACAGTCCCTGCCTTCAGGGGGCTCACAATCTAGTGGAGGAGAAGGCAATGAAATGAGGTACAAGCAATAACAAGGATAAGCACAGAGAACCCCAGAAACACATAAAAGGGCATCTAACACAACATGACTAGGGAGGGGTGGTTGTGGGAAGTTCAGCAAAAATACACTGATGGAGAAGACACTTTAGCTGAGTATTAAAAGATCTGCAGAAGAAAACTAAACAGAAGAAGAGGGTGAGGACAGAGTATACTGAGATGAAGAATGGTTTGGTATGTGCAGGCACAGAATAAAGGAAAATGCTCTAGGGAAAATATTCAATTGTGATATTACAACATAAAGGAAGACTCAGCAGTTTATAATATTAAAAACAACAAAAATTTTCATTTTCCCTGATATAGGTGCTTAGAATTATGATTAAGGCAATTAGGACTTCTCAGAATTCAATAAAGTTTCCATTACCTCCCATATTCACCAGCGCTGCTCTTTGTATATTGGGTACCCAGCCTGCCCAAAGCCCACGTATTCCTCCTTCAGCTAAGATTTTTGCAAATGCATGATGCACGCCACGAAATCTAAGGAAAATAACAATGAAATGTGAAAACTCTATGCATTCCTGTATATGGAATGCAATTGGACAAGCTTCACCTATAGCTGTTAGGATCTGAAGTAAAATAACATGTTTATCCAGAATTGTTATTAATTGAAGCAATCCACATACGTCTAATTTCCAGGTAAATTTAATAATCCTTTAGAAAAAAGGCCAACATTTGATTTAAGCATTTTTTTATGGAAATCTTTATAAACTATGTCATCTTCTTATCCTCTCAGGTTATTGAACAGATTAAAACTCCTTTCTTGACATTTTACATCATCGGTGCAAATATTAACTAAACGAGGGAACAGTAATCATCAGATAACTGAGTTCAATTTACTAGTATCATGGGAGACTGGCAAATTGTGTAATTTCACCAAACAACAACATTAAAAAACATTGATACTCACATAGTCTCAAAAAAGAACTATTTTTAGACCAAAAAGTAGGAAAGAGAATCTCATAATAAGAGTTCTTAAAATTGAATACTTTTGGCTTAAGAAAGTTTACTATCTTATCCTTATTTTTCTGTACACAGATAAGAAATGGTGCTGAATCACGAGCCAAATCTGGAAACCTCTGGTATAAAATAAAGCTCTGGGTTTTTTTCATTTTGTTTTTGCTGAGGAAGATTAGCCCTGAGTTAACATCTGAGCCAATCTTCCTCTACTTATCTATATGGGTCACTGCCACAGCATAGCTGACAAGTGGTGTAGGTCTGTGCCTGGGATCTGTACCCATGAACCTGGGCTGCTGAAGTGGAGCATGCTGAACTTAACCACTAGGCCACAGGGCCAGCCCTAAAAGTCTGGGTTTTATATAGTCAGAAATACCTGGAGTCAAATGTCATCTTTACCACTTAGTAGCTGTGTAGCTTTTACTCAGGCATTATGCTCTCTCAGTCTCTCCAAAAAGATAATATGACACATTTATTGGGCATGCATTATTGTTACTATGCTACATGGGAAGTTATGCTTATAAAAGATGGTCACTGTAGCTAAAATTTATTGTGCACTTATTAAATGCCAAACTTTTTATATATGTAAGATACAATTTAGTCCTGAAAGCTCTGTGAAGTGTGAATTGTTATTCCAATTTACATCTGAAACTGAGGCTTAGAGTGTTTAGGAACTTGACTAGGGTTACAGAGCTAAAATGTGGTCGGGGCTGGATTTGAATCCAAGGTTGTCTGATCTCAAGGTTCATGTTCTTTACAACAACAGTAAATGTTTTTTACTACTACATCAAACCAAAAATTTCCAACATTAGAGACAAAGAGAGGGGGAAAAATGAAGGTGATCAGTTAAAAGCTCAGATATTTCTAGGTCCCAATAGTTAGTTCTCTCCATGTATCCAACCAGGGCAACATCACTTCTCCCTGCTACTTAGTAACTAGAAGTTGTTACGAGATGACAAAATGGACCCTGGGATTCCGTAACCTACTTGCTCAGACAGAGTGATACCCTTTTCTCCTCTGTGGTGCACATTCTCTCCCTGTTTCAAAGGCTGCAGGGGAGCCCTGACTGCCACAGCCCAACCTCATTTTCCACTGAGTCAGCTAGAGGAGCAGCAGTCTGTGGTGAGCTCCCAAAGGAGGCCCCAAACTCCCCCACCCCTCCGGCCAGCAGCACACCTGCAGTGTTCAGAGCCGCAGATCCTTTGTACTTAGCTCAGAGCATCCTGTACTTTTCCTCTTTCCTGGGAGAGTCTATCTATCTGCGAGATTTTGCCCCTTTCCCAGGCAAAACTGGCTAAGCAGTATTTTAATAAATTGTTGGACGTGAAGCCCTTTGAAGACAGGCAGACTTTGATAATATAAGGTAATGCAACAGGAGGCTTTCATATCACAAAGTCATGATTTTAAAAAAAAAAGTCCTTAAATTTGGGAAAAAGAGGAGGAGTGGGATCAGACAGGGAGTGGTAACAATTTTTAAGGTCAACCTTGCTATTTTCCTTCCTTGCTATTTTTCCTGCAGGGAAAAAGGGAAAGCTTTTAGGCAGCTTATGAGCCAAGCAGTCTAACTGTCATGCAAAGCTTTTGAATGGCTTCTTTTAAAGATGAAGAAACAGAGACTAGAAATGTTAAGTGACTTCCACAACACCAAGCCACAACGGCAAAATTGGGATTCACACACGGGCAATTTTTAACTGTCACCTTCTTTATGTCAAGCTGTAACAGAAGACCAGTCTAGCTGCCTTGGCTGGGAAAAGCAGCAAAGAGCTATGCACACGTACGATTTGTCTGGCAGAGAACATGTGCACCTTATCCTGCAAAGAAAAGGGCTATCTCAGCTCTCCTCATAATGAATATAACTTCTGAATTAAAAGGCAGAATTAATGTCTCGGTTTTACTGAATGTTGGATTACAAAAAGTGCATAAGTCACTAGGTAAATGTTCAAAACAAGGTGGTGGCAAAGGGGAAAGGAAAGGTCCCAGTTAAATGGAGATCTTACCGCAGCGGTTTTCCTTCAAGTTTCCTTTTTCCTTCCATTTGCATCTGAACCTTTACTAGGTCAGTTGGGTTGGCTAAAAATTGGCCAACAACACCAGCCATCATCCCTCCAATCACTGATTTCCTAATTGTAAAAGGAGATACACTTTTTAAAGGTTACCATTAATTTCACAAATTTTGTAGCAAACAGTACCGAGCTGGTATAGCCCTGCATAAGAGATTAGGACAAAGTGAAGAAAAGGACAGATCCAAAAAAAATCCGAGAGGAAAGTAGATGGCTTGTCTGTTTACTGATGGGAAGGTTAAAAGTCCACAGAGAGCTGAAATTAAAATCTGAAGTTTCAGGGGCTAACACGGCCTGAAATTCAAACCAAGGGCAGTAGCTTCAAAGATACAAACATCTGAACTGGTAATTTAATTGCAGTTTAATTCTGACCACATGGGGATGAAAACAGCATAGATGTAATAATCAGTCTAACAGACAAAGGCTGGTAAGTAAAATTTTATAAACTACTATTTTAGTAATTTTCAAAAAAGGGAGTTTGAAAACTTTCCTCTCTTTGAAGAAACTCTTTCTGTCTCTAGACTCTTCCTTCTCCTCATCTCCCAGAGCCAACGGTGGTCAAGTTTTGACTCTTCTATTTAAACATGCTTTGAATCCATCCTTTTCTCTCCTTCCCAGCTGCTCTTGTCTCAGGCCAGCTCCAATCTCTTAACTCGATTATTCCCATAGTCTCTTGGGGCAAAAGGGGCATTTTCGTTCTTTTTACTCTAAAACAATACTTGAAGAGGTACAAAGGGGTATGGAGTAAAAAGGGTCCCTCTCCCCAGTTTGCTCCCCTCTGAAGCAACCACAGGGACTAGTTTCTTATGCCTTTGTAGAGATAATAATAAGCATTCACTGAGTTTATGTCAGGCACTGACACGTTTTAAGCATTTTAAAAAATATCATTTAATTCTCATGTCAACCCTGACATTAGTACGGTTGTTATTTCCTTTTTATAGATGAGGAAACTGAAGCATAAAGTGGTTAAATGACAGCTCAAATCACACAACTAGTGAGTGGTACAGCAGCCAAGATGTAACCCCAGGAGTCTGAATGCACCACCCACAGTCTTAAATACTAAGTTACAATCGATAGTTTGTGCACACACAAACGTGTGTGTCTAAATATTCCTTTTTAAAAGCACAAATGTAGAACACCAGGTTGTATACAGTTCTGCACTTCAATCTTTTCCCTAAGAGCATATCTTAAAGCTTACCCCTATCAGCTCACGTAGAGCTGTCTCATTTTGAAAAATAGTTTCATAGCATTCCATTTTATGGATACACCATAATTTATAGAGCTGGCATAACTTCTCACTAAGAAATCTGAACATTTACATGACATTTGATAGATCCTGCCTAACTGCTTTCCAAAGAACTTGCATCAGTTCACACTCCCCCTACAACATAGGAGGGTGTGCCTGTCTCTCCTCACGATGATGAGCACAGGACATTATCATTGTGTTTTCTCTCTCAGAACTTTATAACCACTACTTCCTCTGTAAGTGTTACATAATTCTAATTGTTTAGGCATCTGCCTATATTACTGTGAGCTCAGTGATGGCAGGGACCATGTCTTTTTCATTACTACAGCCTCAGTACTAAGTACTGGACTGGCACGCCATAATCATTCAATAAACACTATTCACTGAATGGATGGTTCTGAGTGGGTCAAAGGACATCAAGCCAGTCTACCCTGAGAGGTGACTCCATAGTGAAATATTTCCTTTGAACTCGTTACCTGTACCTTTCCCTTCTGGAGGGAATTACAAAACGCAAAGACTGTTAGTCTATTCCATCATTAACTCCAGGAAAGCAATTAGTATAACTTAGTACATTACAATTTTTAAAAAACAGGGCCAAGACATTTTGCCCGCAAGGTGAAATTCTGCTTATTGCATTTTTTTTCATAGTTGTGGCTTGGAATTTTTTAGCACAGAAAACATACTACAGACATCTTTATATGTTAGTCATATAAAACCTACCTCATTCTTTCAAAGCTGTGTTATGTGTCCCTGTATAAATATATCATAATTTATTTAACTACTTCCAAATTGATATTTAAATTAAAAAAAATTTTGCTATTAACAACACTCCTACAGTCAATATCTTTGCGTGTGTTTCTTCATGCACAGGTACAAGTATTTCTGAATGATTATAATCATAAAGGAGGAGTTTCTGGGTCAAAGGATCACACATTAAAAAATTTTAACAGGAACTTTATTCTCCAAAAGGCTATAGTAATTTACATTCTCATTAACAGTTTAATGTCTAAAAGATAATTTTAATTAATTTCCCTGATTACTGGTAAGGTTGAACATTTTTATATGTTTAATGAACATCTGTATTTTTTCTTTTGTGAATTGCCTATTGATATTCTTTCCCCATTTTTCCTTTGTGTTCTTTATATATGTTTTATTGGTTTATAGGAGTTCTATGTGTATTCTTTATAACAACCTATTTTTCTCTGTTTCTGTTACATATGTTATAAGTGGTATGCACTTACATTCATCATTTCATCTAATCCCACAAAAACAAAAGCCTGATGGTAGATATTACTTCTACAGCTAAGAAAGCTGAAGACAAAAAAAGGTGAAGTGGTTTAACTAGACTGCACAGTAGCCAAGCAGGAATTTGAGCCAATTTCTGTGTGACTCTAAAGCCCGGGATTTCTCAGTAGGAGGAGGAAAAAAGAAGTTGCTCTTTAAGAATTCTTTTAATATTAAAGTATTAAATAATATATATAAACATACACAATTTAATATGCATAGGTACATGTATGTTTGTATAAATTGTGCAGAAGCTGCTCAATTATTTAGACTTATATTGCAATTATTTACTATTTTATACAAATCTAATAGATAAACATCAGGGCCTTAGGGGCAATCATATATTATTTTCAAAACAAAACTCACCAAAGGGGATAATGCTTATCTTCAGTTTTGCCAAACACGACTTCACGGAGATGTTCATATGTGACCATTCGACCTCCAGAGTACACTGTGTAAACAGATTAGTACAAAGGTGAACTCAGCTATCTGTTTAACAAAACGAGAGGACACTCTGACCTGACCAGTCAGTCTCTCCAGCTGTGTGTTTCTCTCATGCACCCTGTGCTTCTGACACGTGGGCTTCTTGATGTTTCTCCGAATGTGTCATGCCTTTTTTTTTTTAAGCCTCAGGCCTTCTCACATGTCTGGTCTTTCTTGAGTGGATTCTCCCTTCTCTGCTTTGCTAACTCCTCCTAGTCTTTCAAAACTCAACTCAAAGAACAGGTTTTCCAAAGTGCTCTCCGACCTTTCCTCCAGTTTTCCACACTGACACTGCACCTGCCATGCTTCTCCCCTGTTTCCCCAGCACCACCCAAGCATACATCTAAGATGGCATTTATCATATTGATTAGAGATTAACTTGAATTTCTTGCTCATCTTTCCATCACATCATGGGCTTTGTAAGGCAGGTTTTGTGTGTTTTCGTTACTCTATATGCCCTAGTACAGAGCTTGCTACATAGCAGACATTTTCATCCAATAAACATGCTTAACTTCACTGGATAATTTATTATTTTAAGGTAATTTTTCAGTGAAGTCTCAAACATGAAGTGAACTTTAACTGTAGAACTATACATAGTGGTCAACAAAATACAAATGAAAAGAAGTGAAACTCAAAATGATCATGGGAAGCAAAGGAGAAAATGTAAAAAAAGGATGGAAAATAAAAATCATGAAAATCAGTACATGGTATTCGTATAGAGAACTTTTCTTGATATTTCAGGAAGTTCGATAAAGTATTTTAAATATTCAAAAACACACAAACTACCACGACAGTAACAGGCATTGTGCACACTTCTGGATAGTTCTTGATGAAAACACTCTAACTCATCTGAAGAACTGAAGATTTAAAAATAATCAGCCAGTACATATTAGTACTGGGCACTTTTCTGATCAAGGGTCCCTATGTACTTGAGGAAACACTCTGAACATAAAGGAGACAAATTCTACACCAGCCCTACCTCCTTTTGAAGCCAACTTTATGTTCTCCTGTCCACAAACTAAAAACTCAACAACTTCTGTCTGTGTGAATGCCACTCTGGAAGCAGAGCAGAAAAGTGTTCTTATTGGCTGTAGTGTAGTTATAACTATTTTCCTTTAAGACTAACTAAGGAGCCACATGGCTGGTTAGGGAGTCTGAGAGCGACCCACCAGCACTGCCTTTCCTCTACTGCCAGAGGTGGGTTAGACAGTCATTCCTGCCCTCTTTCAGAATAGCCTGGTCTCTAATGTACCAAGACAGAGACTGGGGAGACGTGGCATTGTGGTCAAGTATATTTTAATTTTCAAAGAACACAGAAAAATTAAAATTTTGCATGTAAAGTTTCTAAAGTGGAGAAAAACATCAATTATTCGTACGTTTCTTAAACTTTTAAAAAACTTTTTATTAGGAAAATTTTCAAACATACAGAAATGCAGAGAAAATAATATGACTCCTTCTATATTTCTCACTGAGATTTATCCATTGCTAACATTTTTGCCATATTTGCTTCATTCTTTTTTTGTCTTAATTATTTTAAAGTACGTTACAGACATCATGACAGTTCACCCCTAAATACTTTTGTATGCATTTCTAAACATTTAAGGCAATACTTCCTTAATAACAATTGGTAGTTAATTTTCTTCTACTTAAGAAACTATATATTCATTTATCACATTCATAGAAAAATCTAGGTGGTGTTTGGATACAGCTAAACAGAAAAGCAGAGGAGACAAAGACAGAACTCACAACAAACTTACCAGCTAGAATCAAGATAAATACCTATGTGTCTGTAAATGGCGGGAGTCACTCCTTGCCAAAGCTTTCGAAAGCCTTCCTCTTGGACAATCCCTAGGGCCGTGCGCACCATGCCCCTGTAGGGAGCAGAGTCTCTTGCACTGTCTCCCAGCCGAGCAAGGGCAGCTTCTCCTTGCATTTGGAGTCGAGTTTTTGTGAGATCGAGGGGAAAGGTTGCTAATAAACACACAAATAAAAAACCATAGGACTAATATTTTAATCACCACAAGATCAGTAATTCTCAAATTTTACAACACATCAGATTCAACTAAGGAAATTTTTTAAGATTACAGATTTCCTAGCCCCATACCTATGGATTCTCAGTAGGTTGATGTGGGTTTAGAAATCAGTTGATTCTTCTGCACTCCCAAATTTAAGAATCACTGCGCCAGAGCACCCCAGATCACCACGAAAAAAAGTGACAAGCCTTGGAGTTTTGGGTTTTTTTTTTAAAGATTGGCACCTGAGCTAACATCTGTTGCCAATCTTCTTCACTTTTTTTTCTTCTTCTCAAACCCCCCAGGACACAGTTGTAGATTCTAGTTGTGAGTACCTCTGGTTATGCTACGTGGGACACTGCCTCAGCATGAGCAGTGCCATGTCTGCGTCCAGGATTCGAACTGGCGAAACCCTGGGCTGCCGAAGTGGAGCACACAAACTTACCACTTGGCCACAGGGCCGGCTCTGCCTTGGGGTTTTTTAATTCAGAAATTTCAGTCTAAAATCTACTTTAATCCTTAGTTTTTGCTTTCCAATGGGAATAATTTCAGGTATCCATATTCTGTGATGTCCCCTTGACTGCAACCATGCTTAAGGTCCAGTGTGACTTTTAGAATACTGTACTACTTACAGTAGGTTCTTAATTAAGTGCCAGAGGAAGCTGAATTCTATAATTTCATGAGTGATAGTCACATGCACATGAATCACTGACCTGATGTTTGAAATATAAGATGTAATATGGAGTTTATAATGTCTTTTATATACAGAGAGTGGCATGGTCAATATTTTTTCGATTAAGGCAAAGACTTAGTTGTTTTCCCACCACTGCTAAGTTTTATGCAAGCTTTCCTTACAAGTACCAACTATACTTGAAACATTTTTTTCTAATGATTATATTCTGAATTAGAGATAGACAATTTTATCTCAAAACAGAGTGAAGCTAACTGGCCCACACAAGGAAGTTCAAGCTCATACTTTATACACACAATGTCCCGCATAACTGAAATAACCAGATTCAGACAAGTTCGCGAACATTACTGACATTACATAAGTCTTTTCAATGACCACTACCTGACACAAAACCATAGCTACACCTTTCCAAGAGAAAACGGAGTCAGGGCAAGAGAATATTAAATCTTACCACTGGTCTTTGCAAGACTTACTATCTTGCTGATAGTTTCCTAAAACAGAAGTAGTTTTCAAATAGAGAATTCGAGCAATGCTTTATCAAGATATGAAACCTGAAAAGTCTTAAGATATAGGAGCCTCCATATTAGCATAGGTTATGCTTCTCGAAATAAGTTTGGTTTTCTTGCTGGTTACTTAATGCTTCAGGTTCTGATACTAAATTGTTTTGTACTCACAACCATCTCCTATTTTGATTCACCCACCTCCCATTTCCAGTCCCCACAAAATTCTCCATGAAATTTTAATAGAAGGAATCCTCCTTGATAAAAGCCATTGGTCACAGGGGGAAAGAGGTTAAAAAAAATAGAACAAAACTGGAAATATATCTAATCATTCAGCAGTCTGCTTTTAAACTTTTTAAAAAGTTGATGACATATTTCAGCAAAAACAATGAATAAAAATTCTTCCTCAGCTTTGGGAGGAGAGAGAGAAAAAGAATGTGCAAAAGGCAAGAGTGGAGGAGCACACAGGGCAAAACAACAGATTATGTGCTGGCTCTGCTGGAAATGCAAAATAAACTCATTTTAGAACAGGACAAACTAGCATTTACAAATGATTACACATTGGAGCTGTGGCTTTTTTTTTTTCTTTTTAATGGTCAAGAAAATGAAAGGGCAATATTAAAATGCAGAGTGAAGCCTTCACAGGGAACACACAGCCACCCTACTCACAAAATCCTTGGAAGAAACACCACCAGCTCGTGCAAAAACATCATAATTCTGCTCTAGGTAAGCCTCTTAAGTTTTCTCTGACTTGCTTAGGCAGATAAACTGTCCGTCCTCTACGCTCTTATGATACTTAATAATACCTTGATTATAATAAAGAGCACAATGTAATTGTCTGTCTCTGCATGTCTCCTCACCAGCCTCTCAGAAGGTCAGGGCTGGGTCTTTTTAACTGTATCCCCACAGGCCCTAGCACTGTAGTAATTAAATAATGTTACAATTAATGGGTGCCCTGCCTTGGATTCAGCATTTACAGATTAACGACTTCTCAGAATCCTGCAAAGTAAACACAATATAGATGAGTTAAGCTCAAAGCGGTCAACTGGCAGATGATGAGTAGATGCTCAATAAGTGATAGATTAATAACAAGTCCCACAAGTTGGGACCACAATTTGGAACCCCCCCCCCCAAATGATATATAATGAAGCTGTGTAAGAACATAAATCACAGAGATTATCTGGATTAGAAGGATGAAAAGTGGATTGTGGTTTTAAAAAGGTCATCCTCACTCCCATAGAGGAACGACAGCTCATGAAGCTTCTGAAAGTCCACATCCAGGCACAAAAGCCCACCTCTGAGGGAGAAGAAATTGGAAGGAAGAGACCTTAGTGACCTCCAATCCCTCCTCCTCACAAAGCTGGCCTTGCCCCCACATCTGCCTGCCGCACAGACGTGGGAGAAGAGGGCGCAACGTTGCGGCTGCACACCCCGGGAGCGAAGCGGCCGCCAGTCTCCCCCGACCCCCACCCCCAGCGCGGCGCCTCGACGACTCGCAGGGAGGCCCAGGCGTGGGCAGCCGGGTACCTAGCTCGGCCACGGTAGCCGCGCAGCCCGACAGGAGGAACTTGCTCGCTCGGGGCCATCTCTGGGCGAGCGGCAAAAGCCTCTCCTCATCCTCTGGAACCGACATTCAGCAGGACAGACAGGACGACAATGCAGCCCTTCTGGCCGGCGCCCCGCGCCGCAGCTGGCCTGCCACCCTGCCAGGGCGGCCACTCTTCAACTGACGAGTGGCAGGGCGGGGACCATTTCCCTTGTTCGGTTCGGCCAGGGGGTCTCGGAGAACCAGCAGCCTCCCTAACAGCCCAGGCTTGAGTGGTCCACGACTGAGAACAGAAAAACAACGCGAAGCCCACGAGGCTTCTGGGAAATGTAGTCCGCCGGACTCCGCGCCTTCCCGGCCGCATTATCTGATTGGCCGGGAGCCGGGCGCCAGCCGCGCGCAGCCCCCTATCTCCATGGCAACAGCGCGTGTTCTTCCTCCTCCACCTCTCAGCACCGTCTCTGGTTCCGTCCCGCCCCATCATACCGTCCCGGGCGTCTAGGAATTGAAAGAGAAGTGGAGTTGGGAGGGAGCGATGTTGCGAAAGTCACCTAAAAATTGGGGCAGGGAAAGGAGGCTACAGTTAAGAAGGCGAGCAGGCTGCGGAAGTTACAGCGGAAAGGTTGGGAGGTCCGGTGGGTGCCCTATCCCAGAGGAAAGGAAGAAGTGCCACCGCAGGAGTTTTTCCCTTCTCTGTTTCTAGAAGGTGCTATCCAAAAACATGGAACTAATTTATCCAGCAGGGATTATAATCCTTGGTTGCGTTGCTCTTTTATTATTCCTTCAGTGGAAGAATTTGAGTAGACCCCCATGCATAAGGGGCTGGATTCCTTGGTTTGGAGCTGGATTTGAGATTGGGAAAGCCCCTCTAGAATTTATAGAAAAAGCAAGAATCAAGGTAAGTGGCCTTATGGTGGTGGTGGGGGGGGGGGGGGTTCCGGGGGAGTAATGTTTTCTTTTTTATTTCCTTTTTTTGGCTCTCAAGTGCAGTGTTACCACATGGGGAACACACCTGGTGTGCGCAATTAAACGATCTAGTCGTTAATTCCTCAACCAACAACATGCTTTATGCAAAGTTTTTCGAAAGAAATAGATTTTTGTAATTTATGAAATACAGTGCAGCTTGTAGCTGCCTTTTTGGAAGTAGAGATTATAAGTGCTAGTTACTTCATTATTTTAAAAAATCCTAGGTGTATACATATTAACTAAATACTTGCAATAATTGGGAAAGACAGAAGTGTAATACAATTAGTTTCAGTTTATGAAACCGCATAATAAATCAGTGTGGAAATCAAAGTTAACAGGCTATTGTAAAAATTGCTTGCAAACTTGGTCTTGGCAAATTTTGCTGGCAATTTATTTTCAGCTGTTATTTGATGATGGTGAAATTCAATTTCACTGCGCACTAAGGAGATTAGTTTCCTTGTAGTAGAATGTTTTTGTCTTTAGAATAGCTTTCAAATATAGTATATCTTTCAAAAATAGTATATAGGTTACTGCCAACTTTTTTTCCTTATTTCAGCCAATGTTTTAATGAACATTCTCATGTGTGTGTGTGTGTATGTATTGTGTGGTTGGGTTTTTTGCACTTATCTGATTGTTTCCTCAGAATAAATTCCTAAAAGTGGAATTGCTTACTCAAAGGACGTGAACATTTAAATTGTTTATATTATTGTGTTACCTTTGCAAAAGGAAGTAACAATATACACTTTTTCTTTTCCTTCTAGTGTAGGAGATTGCCTATCTCCTCGTATTCTGGCTCACAGCAAGTACCATAATTCTTGCTAGTCTGATAGATGAAACAATATCTTTTAAAGAAGTACCCTTTTGTCACACATAGCCTTCCTTAGGCATATGATTTTGATAAATTTTAAGGAAGGTTTTTTACAAGCTTGTTTCAGAAGGTCAAACAACATCACAAAGATTATTCTGTTTTCTTCTAAAAGGTTTATAGTTTTGCATTTTACATTTAGGTCTGTGATCCACTTTGAGTTAATTTTTTTGTATGGTGTAAGTTGGAGTGAAGGTTAATTTTTCCCTATTTGGATGTCCAGTTGTTCCAATATCATTTCTTGAAGAACTTTGCTTTTCTCACTGAATTGCATTTGCAGCTTTTCAAAAATTATTTGACCATGTATATGTAAATCTGTTTCTAGCCTTTCTCTACTATTCCATTGATTTATATGCCCACTCCTTTGTTAATACTACACTGCCTTAAACATTATAGTTTTATAGTAAGTCTTTAAATCAAGTCGTAAAAGTTCTCCATATTTTTTTGTAAACTGACTTAGCATTCAAGATTATTTGCATTTTAATATAAATTTTAGAATTGGCTTGTCAATATTTATAATAAAGACTGCTGGAATTATGATTGGAAGTTTCTTAACTCTACAGAAAAATTGGAAGAGAATTGACTTTTTAATAATACTGTCTTCTAATCTATGAATGCTGTATATCTCTCCACTTATTTAGCTATATAATTTCTTTCAGAAATATTCTGTAGTTTTTTCGTGATGTGGTCTTGCTTGATTGTTATTTTAGGTATTTTATATATATGCGTAATTTTTTCTAAAAGATTCGCTCTGAGCTAACATCTGTTGCCAATTTTCCTCTCTTTTATTTTTCCCCCTTCCCAAAGCCCCAGTACATAGTTGTATATTTCAGTTGTGAGTCCTAGCTCTTCTACATGAGCCACCGCGACAGCATGGCTACTGACAGATGAGTGGTGTGGTTCAGTGTCTTGGAACGGAACCCCGGCCACCAGAGTGGAACGTGCCAATCTTTAACCACTAGGCCATTAGCGCTGGCTCAGTATTTTATATTTTTGAGCTATTGTAGATACAATTGTTTTCACATTGTTCTCCAGTTGTATCCTGCTGGCACATAAAAAATACAATTTTTTTGTATGTTAACTTTGTATCCTGTGATCTTGCTAAACTCACTTATTGATTCCAGTAGTTATTTTGTAGGTTCCTTAAGAAGTTTTTGCATAAACAATATGTCCTGCAAACAGATAAATTTGATTCCTTTTTTTCTCATCCTTATGCCTTGTGTTATTACAATCAGTATGACCTCTGTTGAATAGATGTGGTGACAGATGACAAGCTTGTCTTTTTCCTAATCTTAGGGGACAGGTGTTCAAAATTTCACCATTAAGTTTAGTGTTAGCTGTTTTTTTCAAGGTGCCTATTTCAGTCTTGACCTTCAACCTAAGTCCATAATTCACAGAATTATTCACCTCACTAGGTAAATAAATAGTAACCTATTGTATATTCACTTCTCTGCAGTTCTTTGTCTGTGAAATTTTAGTCCATTTAGTTCTTATTATTTCCCCAACTGTCAGATGCTTTTAAAAATATGATCTTTGTAATCTGTTCATCTTTTCCTACTTTCCAGTGAGATCCTTGAATCACCTGGTTCTACCTCATCCTACACTGACGCGGAAGCATCTGCGTTTGTTTTAAAAGCTACAAAGTATCCCCTGAATCATAGTTCCCTTAAACAGTCACTTAATGGTTGATATGATTTGTGTTCCATAGTTTTCTGTTATAAATAATGTAGCAACAAATGTTATTTATGTCTGTGCAAGTGTATCTGTACAGTAAATTATCAGAATCGAAGAGTAAATGCATTTGTAATTTAGAATGAAATAGGAAAACTTTTAAGCAGAGGAGCAATGTGACCTGATTTAAATTTTAAAGTGTCAGTTTGGCTGCTCTGTTAAAAATAGGAATATAATGGTAAAAGAAAGAAGATAATTTGAAGGTTATTGCAATAATTTGAGCTTGAGGTCATGGTGGCTTGGACCATGGTGATAGCAGTGAAAGTTTAAGAAGTGGCTGGAGATAGTTTGAAGGTGGAAGCAACAGAATTTACTGATAGATTGATTGTGGTTGTGGGATATAAAAGAATGAAAAGGGTCAAAGGTGACTCCTGGAAGTTTAGCTTGAGAAAATAGAAAGTGGAGTTACTATCAAGTGAGATGGACAAGATTGCAAGAAGAACTCATTGGAAGGGAAGATCAGAGTTCACTTTTAGATACGTAGGAGTTTGGGATGTTGACATCCAAGTGGAGGTGCTGAGTCAAGCAGTTGGATAAATGAACCTGGAGTTTGGGAAAGTGGTCCAATTATGCGTAGGTTTAATCTCTTTTGCCTCTCTTCTATAGCCATCCTTTCCCCTGCAATTCTTTTCACATATTTATTTCTATGTCATATTTCTATTTCTGTACTCTTTTTCTCTTAGACTCTTTGTTTTTCGTGACTCTGTCTCCCTTATCCTTCTCATAATTGTCTTTTATTCAGAAATGTTTTTATCGTCTCTTTCTTTCCTGAATTCCTTTATTTCCTAATATTCTTCTATTGTCTGACTATTTCTTCCATAGTTTCTTATATTTCTATTTTGTTTATTTCCTTTGCAGCTGCAACAATATTAACTTTTTAATTTCATAAAAAGAATTTAGCATTACAGATTTTATGTACTCTATTTAGCAAATATTTGGGGAGAGTTTCTTTATAAGGAACTTCTGCTTCTCTTTTCTGCTTTTCTTTCTTTCTTTTTTTTTTTTTTAAGAATTTTTCTTATAGTACTGAAGTTTTCCTTCATGTTTAATCGTATCTTAAGGAATTGAGTTGTCTTGGACCAGCTGTCAGCAGGAAGTTTTGGTTGGGGCAGTTGCTTTCTGTGTTTCTTGGCTTAAGTTTTCTATCTTCTCTTGCTACAGTGGAAATATAGTGTCTCTGCATCCATGGCTCCTCTGTCTTCCAGGATCGAATCTTCCAGACTTGAGCTCTCATTGCCTTTCCTCAACAGCTGCTGCTCCTAGAAATTTTAGAACTGATAAACTACAATAGTTAAAAAAGAAAAAATATGGATGGTACAATAGCACCATGGAGAAGAGAGAGAAAAGAATCAGTGAAGTTGAAGAAAGATCAATATAAATTATCCACTATGACTAACAGAGAGAAGATAAACTGAAAAATGAACAGAGCTACAGGGACTGTAAAACTATAACAAAAGATCTCACATTTAAGCCATCAGAGTCCCAGAAGGAGAGGAGAAAGAAGGTGGGGTTGAAAAACTATTTGTAGAAATAAAGGCTGAAAAATTCCTAAATGTGGCAAAAGACATAAACCTACAGATTCAAAAAGGTAAGCTGAGTTCAAACAGGATAAACCCCAGGAAATCCGCATCAAAATCCACATCAAGACACACGATGGGCAAACTTCTAAAAACTAAAGACAAAGAAAGAATTCTTAAAAGCAGCAAGAGACAAATGAAACTTTATTATAGTAAGGGGGTTCAATAATGGAAAAACTCAGAAATATACACTCTGAGATAGGAGAAGGCAATACACAGAGTGGGAATCACTGTGAGATGGGCTAAGATAAACAGGCTATGGATATTGAGGAAGGTAGCAAAAGATGACGAAGAAAGTTCTCAGAAGGTTCTGGAAGGCACCATCTTCTAAAAGTGAAGAGAACACCTGGGAAGACGAGGGTTATATCTCTTAGGAGCAGCAGCTATTGAGGAAAGGCAATGAGAGCTCAAGAAAACATGTTCACAAAAAAACCCGTACATGAATGTTTATAAAACTTTTTTTTGTAAGAGCCTGAAACTGAAAAGAGCACAAATGTTCTTCAACAATGTTCAAACAAACTATGGTATATCCATACCATGGAATACTCAGAAATATAAAGGAATGAGCTACTGATACATGCAACAACCTGGCTGGATCTCAAGTGAATTATGCTTAGTAAAACAAAGCCAATCCCCAAAGTTTCCATACTATATGATTCTATTTTCATAATATCCTTGATGTTCAATCTTAGAGAAATGGAGACCAGGTTAGTAGTTGCCAAGGGTTAAGGAGGAGGGGGGGATGGGAAGGAAATGGCTGTGGTTATAAAGGGCAACATGAGGTATCTTTGTGATGATGGAAATATGCTGTATCTTGACTTTATCAGTGTCAATAGCCTGGTTGTGATACTGTACTATAGTTTTGGGAGATGTTCACACTAAAGGAAACAGAGAAATAGATACATGGGATCTGTCAGTATTATTCCTTATAACTGCATGTTAGTCTACACTTATCTCAAAAAGTTTAATAAAAAAAAATACACAAGTACCGCTTCTACAACATACTGTGTGTGCTTGCCTTTATCTCATAATACCCAGAGTGCAGTTGTTGCAAAAAAAAAAAAAAAGAACGAAAGGAAAGCAAATAAGACAAAAACCCACCACTGCTACAGAATGTGTAATAATTCACATGATCATTTGCCATCTGCAATTGCTTTGCAATAAGTTACTTTAGATACCATGTGTCAGCAGTTATCTCAGCTATTCAATATGTTGAACTTGGCTGTTCTGCGCTGTGGCCTGGATGCCTATTTATGTTACAAAGGCCACTTTCCTAATGGAAAGTTAAGAATTCTCATTTGAACAAAACTTAAACAATGAAAATTATGCATCTTCTTCTAAGTATTGCTTAACAAATAATCATTAATAAGGAATATTGGAGAGCAATTAGATGTCTGGATCACTACTGTAAGAAAATGAGACTCTGGTGTTCAGTGGCTCGATGATTATTGGGTCCACATTTGCCTCATAGTGCCCAGAGGTGTGTCGTAAGAATGATCATGTGCTGTTTCATAACATGTCTAGAAATAATTGTAATATTGAAGTAGTGATGAGCATAAATGATATTTTGAGGTATTTATAATAACTGTAATGGGATATAAAATTATGGGTGGTGGTTCTAAAGTTGTACATGTAGGATGTAGTATGGTAAAGTCATTGCAGCCACAGGAGGAAATGAGGATGAGACTTGGAAGGAAGAAATTTATTATATTCACAGGTCTGAGGCGGGTCACTGCATGCCATGCAGGGCCACAGGGAAAAACACCAGTGTCAGCCAGGATGCAGAAGATAGGAGCAAGAGCAAAACTTAGGCCAGAGCCTTTACTGGGGCTTCCTCAGGAAAGGCAAGGCAGGGCAAGGTAAACAATTCAGGCCTGGCTAGTTTAAATAATTCCTACAGACTTTGGGCTATAGGGCTGGCCTCTAGTTACCTGGTACCTGGCCCTGGGATGATTTAGGGCAGGGAAAATACTGGCTTGGTGTGTGAGAGTTAGATAGGGAGGTAGTAGGGGATATAGGCTCAGTATTTGTTGGTTTGCATGTGAAAGGCATGCTCCTGGCTGGCTGAGCCCTTTGCTATCTCTAAGAATTGGCTAGCCCTGGGAGGTCCCTTTCTCCCCAGTAGTGACAACACCAATGCCAGAGCATCAAGAATAAGAAAATAGAGCTTAAATAATTGGCCCTGTGATGAATGGATGCCAAATAGGCACAGAATCTAAGAAAATACAGTTGGAACAGTGGGTTCTTTTGATGATCAAGTCATGGATAAGATTGTGGTTTGTTGCCTACACTCTCAATTGGAGAAAATGCTAAATTACAATTAGAGGTCAATGAAAATAATGATATATTTTTCTCCCAGTAAAGTCATATACTCCCTAAAATCAAACCTGGCACTACAGTATGTTTGTAGGCTGCTGGGAGCGATCTGATAGAGATGGCAAACTCATGATGTAGAGGAGAGAAGGCATAAATGTACAGCAAAGAGAAGGTAAGAGAGTGTGGAAGCCAGGACACGAATAAAGAAATGTTGGTGTTTCACAGGGGCAGGACCTTCCATCTGTGTTAACCTGACGGGAAGCATTGAGAATGGGTACAAATGTGTATCTCTGCAAGATCTGGTGGTGAGAAGTGGAGAGTAGTCGAACTTGATTGCCTCCATTTTCCTTGTGAGTTAGAAAGCGGGAACACTATCTCAGAGTGGAGAGGGTTGGGCAAGGTGTCCAGGTGAAATAATCATGTTGGAAAGTGAGTAAGTGAACGCATTAGAAAGCTTTTTAGGATTGCAAGGCGCTGTTGAGTGACCACAGATTTATGGTAAAATCAGTCAGCAATTTTGTGTGTTTTTGCTAAACTAAGTTGAGCTAGAGGTTGCTTATAAACCTACTGATATCTTGGAAACAGTGTTCAAGAATCACAGTGTTTGATATGATTTCTAGTAATTATTTCTAACGAGAAAGGAAGGTGCAAGAAAATAACATGATCAAAAGGAAGGTTAAGTATTAGGACAGAATAAGTTAGGATTCATGTAATTTAGATTTGGCTGAATCAGTCAAGACTTATGACTAATTACCTTATATAATCATAATAATTTTTATTTTGGCTATAACTTCAGCATTGGGGTTCTTGATGAACACTGTCTTAAACATAGCCCATAGCCCAGTAACTTATTTAACAGAAATGCTTACTAATATGACCTCTATTTGTGTGTTTTCTTTCAGTATGGACCAATTTTTACAGTCTTTGCTGTGGGCAAGCGAATGACCTTTGTTACTGAAGAAGAGGGGATTAATGTGTTTCTAAAATCCAAAGAAGTAAATTTTAAACTAGCAGTGCAAAGTCCCATCTATCATACAGGTAAAGAATATTTTCAGCTATTTCCTTTAAAATACAACATCGGAATCCAAGAGTAGTTTTAAGTAACAATTACATCATCCTCACTCTATCAAGAATGAGGGGACCCATTTTTTTATTCTTTAGAGTAGGGATAGAAGGAGGAAAGAATTTATGATGAGTTTGGTCATTGAAAAACAAATTATTGGCAACTTAATCCATTTAGATCTTGACTAGACATGTGTAAGAGATGAGGTTACCTCACTGATGTTTACTTTGGAAAGTATGTGGAATCTGTATTCTGTTGCAGCTCTCCACACTGTGACTAACTCTGTTCTGCTGCTGCATATACAGTGTTCCACAGGTTACAGCTCTAGGCTTGATCCCATGTTGCCACTCTTCTCCCTGAACGTAGAATTCCACTGCTTAGTAAAGCCTTTACGTGGCATTTCCTGACATATTCCGTAGGGCTGTTAAGGTAAGTGGGGCTTGGCTTCATGTAATTGATGCCCTTTCATTCTCCATCTTCAGAGACTGCTGGATTGTACTAGTCAGCATGCTTCCAGTATGACGGTCTGCCTTTATTTCTTCCCAGGCTGCAAACATGCATGCTGAGGTCATTTGTCTTCCCAAGAAGGCAAGGCCCGTTCATTTTGTGCCTGGTCCTTTTCTCTGCTTTCACAATGGCTGTGCTTGCTTCTACTGTCTGTAGCTTCTTTCTCTTTGCTTCCCTTTCTGCTTTTTTCTTAGGTTCCTTTTCATGTAGTCTCTAGTGCATTTCTGGCCATTAAGACACAGAAGTTTGTTTTAAAAGCTGTCAGTGATCAATAGCATGATTATTTTTCATTTTGTTTGCATGAAAATCACAACATGTTGCTTAAATTCCTTGGCTATTTAGTACTTCTTGATGTGTGGACTACAGAATTCTAGATCAAAGAATTAAAAACTTTGAAGGCTCTTGATCTCTAAGTTCACATACCCCTTCAGGGAAATATACGTGCTTACTCACCTGTCAGAGGTATATGGAATTGATCAAGTTTTCTCACTTGTGCTTCCTCTGGGACTTTTATGTTTAAATATTTCTATTTAACAGATGAAATATGTTAATATTTACTCTTGAGCCAGCCTCTCATTCCTCTTATGTATTCCCCTACCACAGAGAAGATGTATGCTCAGGAAATCTAAAAATTATTTTTAATTAACTTACACAAAATATAACCTACACAGAATCGAGTGATGAATTACAAAATAAAAAATTATTTTTTGAAAAACTTACTTCGAAGACAATAAAACAGGATTAAAGAAAAATATAAAGGAATAATGAGTTTAAAAACTCACTTTTCCTCTCACCACCTCAACCCAGCCAGGAGTGTGTATTGTGGAAGGAGCATGAACACTAATATAGAGGAAATAGTGGGGTCAGAGCTATTCACGAGTTTAGGAAAGGCCTCCTGCTGGAAGTAATATTCGAGAAGACACTTGAAAGAGAAACAGAAATCAGCAGGAGAAATTTATGGCTTGTCGATGTAGGGGTGTGGGGGTAAGGTTGGTCAAGTAGAGAATGTTCTGAGCAGATAGAACAGCTCACGAAAATGCTGGGATGTATAAAAGAGTGTGTGTTTTCAATATACCTGGATTTGGAGGGACAAGGGGCTGGAAATATCATTGGAGAGCTAGAAAGATGGTAGGAGACCTTGTAAACTTTGTTAAGGATAGGAAGCCACAAAGGATTTAAAACAGGGACATAAAATCACTAGATTTGTGTTTTCCAGAGGCCTTGTTAATCACCCCCTTATAGATCATCCCTTAAAGTGAATCACCCTACATACTTCTACTGTCTCCTTTTATTTGAGGGAGCTGGTTTGATGTACTGGGTGGACTTTGGCTACAGTCCCTACTGACCAGGTATTAGTAGGGGTATATTTACTATTTGCTTCTTTTGATAATAATTTTCTCTGTTTATAGCATCAATTCCAAATAATGTCTTCTTTACAATGCATGAAAAACTTCATACCATGATGAAAGGGAAATTAGGGACTAGCAACGTGTATCGACTCACTGGACAACTGACTGAAGAACTTCATGAACAGCTGGAGAATTTAGGCCTTCACGGGACAATGGACCTGAGCAACTTAGTCAGGTAATTGGATGCATTGGTATGATTTAATCTTGTTTATTTGGAATAAAAATTTTAAAAATCTGAAGTCTATACCTTGGACTTCAAAAATTATCAGGTGGATTAATGAAGTCTACCTAACTAAGCAATTAAGAGATTATATTAATCTTTTAAATTCTAATTAATGGGCAATTTTCAATTAGCACTCCAATTTTAAGGTGAGCAAATAAGCCAATATAGTCATTTTAATACATTAATTTCTCTTTAGTCATTCTATACAATTGTGTGTGCTCTACATGGATTTTCCTCCTTCAGTTGTCATGCATCCGTCAGAATTTTGATAAAACATTCAGTGTAATTTGTGATTGTTAGAACAAGTGGACATTGAAAGGACAGGGAGGAGGACAGAATCGTAAAGTAGATGACAAGGGTCCAGGAGCTGTTCGAGAGCCTTGCAAGGGTGGTTGAGACAATATGGGCCTCAGGACTGAGCCCAGTGTCCTCCTAGAGGGGAGGTGCTGAGAGACAGGTGAGCTAGGAAAGGGCAGCGGAGGGACCCAGGTGTCACTCAGCCTTGTTCTGAAGCTTTCTGGTACAGGTAAGGGCTGGGCCTGGGAGCCGTGGGAAAAATTCTCCATGTGCATAAGGAGATTTGGTAAATTATGTTACCCATAAGGCACTTTTCCATCTCAGTGGGATACTGGGATGCTGAAGGCAGGATTCAACAGTTGAGATTCATAAGACAGAACAACATTTGATATTTTGTTAGAGGTCCAGAAAAAGAGAGAGAGAAAATGAAAATAAAAACAAGCAACCAGCCAAACTTTTAGCATGCCTAATATCTACAAGAAAACAAAGCAAATTCTTGGATATCTTTAAAACTTTGGGGTAAAGAGATCCTGAAAAGTTTCTAGTGAGGATGAGATGGTAAATAAAAATGAAATAAACAGTACTTAGTGTTACTAATCTAAGGCATATTAACAATCTTTGATATTCTTTTGCTTAAGTATGCCACAGTAATCATTTTATTCACTTATGTTAACATTTACTGATGATAGGTACTATATTTCAATATGCAATATTTCAAATTTGTAGGATCCTGTGAGATATTAGGAAATTTGGTCCCTAATATTGATTCTTTGGTTACTTTTTGCTGCTCTCTAAAGACATGAGCTGTATCTTAGTTACTGGTTCTTTTTGTTAGTGCCAATGAATCAATTCCAACCCCTAGTGATCCTGGGTACAGCAGAGTGGAGCCCTGCCCAGTCTTTTTGCGCCATCCTCTCACCTTCTGACACAACATCGGACAGTGCTCCCCTGCTGTTCACAGGGTTTTCACAGCCAGTTTTTTCAGAAGTGTGTTTCTTCTTAGTTTCTCTTAGTCTGGAAGCTCTGCTGAAACCTGTCCACCGTGGGTGACCCTGCTGGTATTTGAAATCTCAGTGGCATAGCTTTCAGCATCACAGCCAGTTGCAGCCTCCCCAGTCTGACAACCGACAGACAGGTGGTGTGGTTCCTTGACAGGGAAACAAACCTGGGCTGTGGTGGTGAGAGCTCCGAATCTTAACCACTAGACTGCCAGGGATGGCTAGTTATTGTTATTTGTTAAATAGACGTTTGCTGAAATTACTTCTAATCAATTTATTTCTGTATTATCATCTCACATTTGTCAGGATCTAACACTGCTTGCTTAGAAGGCATTTTAAAATCTTCAGATAACTAAGACCACGATTTCAGTTACCTCTAAGTCACCTGAACCACAATAAGCAAATATTAAAACCTCTTATGAATGACATTTTCCCAAAAGAATCTGTCACATACTATTATCCACCACTAGTATATAGCTATTAAATATTGCCCTCTTCGTCTCCTGTGCCTTTCTTTTTTGGTCATCGGGTCTGACTTTTTATGTGTTTCTGTCTTTGTAGGCATCTCCTTTACCCAGTCACAGTGAATGTGCTCTTTAAAAAAGGTTTGTTTCCCACAAACGCAAAGAAAATCAGTGAGTTCCGTCAGCATTTTCAAGTTTATGATGAAGGCTTTGAGCATGGGTCCCAGATGCCAGAATGTCTCCTAAGGTAGAGAATTGTTTCCTGTAATTAACTCATTGACCAAGCTCTTCTCAGCAATTTATGCATTTCTCTGTTCTAAGTGATATGACAGCAATTTAAGTGGAAGAGAGAGAAGCTATTTCTCATGACTAGACTGTTTTTGGTCTGTGTGTGAATTGAGGGAGGAACTGAAGAGGAGAGATGTACTATTTCCATGTTTTTCTTCTTTTGAGGAGCAAAAATAAGAGAATATGAGAATGAAATGAAGAATTTATTTTGAGGCCTTTTATCCCATTTACAGCTTATTAGAATCACATTCATTGCTCCAATTTGGAACCATGCTAAATCATCAAGTGTAACCCCTCTCAGAATCAGTCATTATTGTCCTTACTCTCTCTGAGCAGAAGTGGGTGTGGTCAAATGTATTCTTCACAGGTGGCTCACATAAATGTTTATAAAATGATTCGAAGGCAAAGTAACTCATGATTTTTAAATTTCTTGGCAGTTGGTCTACAGTGGTAACTGGTCAGAAAAGATTAAAAAGATCGTAGCCAGTTTGCTTTACCTGGATTAACCCAGCAGTGGGTCCCTGTGCTAATTTTTCATGTTCTCGCAACTGACAACAGCCAGAGTAAAAGTAGACCATCAAGTCATGAGCCCTGTTTTCTTATTCAATGCCAGTTCTACAGGAATTGTAACATTTATTTGCAAAAGACACTAAAATGTGGCGCCTTGCCCCTTCAGTTTTCCTCGTGGACTGAGAAGTCTGAAGGTAGACCACTCATGAAATTCTAGCTGAAAATGAAGACATTTGGAGAAAAAAATCACGGTTCCATAGACATTCTCCCTCTTGTGCTGTGACGTATCACTCATAAAGTGCTCTCGAATTAATTTATATGCAAATTTTTTCACCTAGAAACTGGTCAAAATCCAAAACATGGCTTCTAGCACTTCTTGAGAAAAACATGCCAGATATAAAAGCATACAAATCTGCAAAAGATCATTCCATGGTAAGTATTCCTTAGCTTTTTTGCTAAAATATATGAGATAAAAACAGTAATAAACTATGATTGTTAAAAATGTATTTTTGCTCAAAATCATGAGATTACAAAAATGCCAAGCACTGTGTTGGTTGTTTACATATATTATTTTCTTGTTATGTCCTCACAACAGTGAGGCCGGTATTAGTCCTGTTCCACATAACAAAAGACTGAGGCTACAGACAACAATATGAAACAAAACTCTGAGGGTTTTTTTTTTATTGGTTTGTATAAGACACAGTTGGTTGTGTCAACAGTGACAGGTGGGAGTTATGGCAAGTTAGGCCAGGATAACAAAGCACTACAAAGTAGCCTTTGTTCTTGAAGCTACAACCACTAATTATTTCTCTCTTCAAATGTTAAGAGGTACTGTGGTATGATTTAAGAAGCAAGGCTCTGTGACAGTCAGCATCTTAAGTGTCCTAGATCTGTGGTTCTTCAAGCGTGGTCCCCAGACCAGTGGTACCAAGAGCACCTGGGAACCACTCAATCAGAGGCTCTCTGGTGGAGCCCAACAATCTGTGATTTAATAAGCCTTCCAGGTGTTTGTGATACTTGCTAATGAATGGGTCTCAGCCCTGGCTGCTCTTTAGAATCTCTTGGAGCCTTTGAAAACTATGTGATTCTCCAGACCCACCCTCAGAGACTGGGATTCATTTGGTCTAGACTGCTTGGCTCAAATCCAGTCACCAGTCGCATGACCTTGGACATGGAACCTAACCTCTTGGCCTCGGTTTCCTCACCTACCTCATAGAGTTATGGGGATTAAATGAGTTAATATTTGTAAAGCACTTTGAACATAGTAAGGATTAGTAAGAGTTTATCATCATTATTATTGTTTAAAAAATCACTTCTGATCTTTTAGTATGTGAATATGATATCAAACATTTTTGTTTGTTTGCTTTTACTTGTTATAGCAAGTATTACCACAAACACCTCTGCTTAACACTGGAGAGGAAGACAGCCTTAAAAAAAAGGGAATATATAAATGTTTAGGTATCTCCCTCCTGAAAAAAGGGAATAGAAAGCTGTATATACTGGAATGCCCTCCATTGACAAACTATGTTTCAGCTAAGGATTCTATTTTACCAACAGACCCAGACAAACACACATTTTTGTTTGCAATATTTTTCAAGATTTAGGGGTAAAGCCACATGTATAATAAAAGCTGCACCCAGATAAGTCTGTAATCTATAGGCCTAGCAAACAGGGTTTTTAAGGTCCCAGCTAAAACTCCCTACCAACAGTACTACTAGAATAGCACTTATTTTGCTTACTCTGAAGAAATGAGGCATTTTTAATCATTGGTACTCTAATTCCCTATTTGAATAAAGACAAATTTGGGGAGCGACGTCAGCATCATGGCAGAGTGAGTTGTTCCCTTAGCTTCTCCCTCTAAGTTACAACTAGTCAGACATCCAGTGACCAACAGAGGGCTCCCTGCACAGCACACCAGAACGGCTGAGTGATCCATACATCTATACACCTGATCAGGGGTGGACTGCACCCCTGGGAGGCAGTGGAACTAGGGGAGCAGTCCCCTCCGCCTCCCCGGTGGTGGTGATCCAAAATGCAGATCCTCACACCAGTGCACATGCCGGCCACCACAGGCTGCAAGGGCAAACACAGCACTCCTGGCTTGGCCCATGCCCCCCACAGTAGTAGTGGGTGGCGCACACATTCCAAGGCTCCAGGACACAGAGCAGAGCTGGCAAGCCAGCCACCTCCCCTTCCCCTGACAGTAGCACTGGACTTTCCAGAAGTGGGAACTACATCCAAGGCATAAATTTCCTCAGCAGGGGCAGAGTGTCCTGACCTGAGGTCTCACAAAGCACACTGGCAGGCACCAGTGCCCAGAGATTGCAGGGCCAGCAACAACGTTTGCAGCATAGTCTCTATTCCTCCCCCAGCAGGTAGCACCTGCAACCTGAGGCTTCAAGATCACAGCAGAACTTGAGACCCAGCCCCTGGTGGTGACACCCCTGTCACTGGCTCTGCTGGCAGCAAGGACTGCATACCCAGGCCACCTATTGCAACAGTGATGCCTATGAACCTAGTGCCCCTGGCAGTGGCACTGCCAGCACCCCACAATAACCCAGGAGCAGCAGTGCAGGTAGTGTATGGGGCAGCAGCACCCCAACCTATGGAGAGTCCATGGAGAGCAAGTAGGGGACACAGGACCCAGGCGACCCCAGAAGCAGCAGAAGTGCTCACAGCCTAGTGACCCCAATGGCAATACCTGAGACTACAGCGACATCGAAAGTAGCAGTGCACCAGCAACCTCAGAGGCACAAGCAGCACACGAGGGCACTGACGGTGCCTCTAGCCCAGGCAGTGGAGGGTGGAACGTGCAGGCTCTCAAATACAACCAGAAGCAGCTCAGAACCAAAGTAACTGAAGCTGTACCCAAAGAAAAAAGGTGTTTATTCCCACAAATGCACAGGCAGAGGATCAACTTATCAAACACCATGAAGAACGACAGTAACACAGCAGAACGGAAGGAGAATGACAGCTCTCCAGCTCTCCAGACTTGAGTCACAGAAGATTACAATCTGACTGACAGAGAATTCAAAACAGCAGTCATAAAGGAAACTCAACAAGTTACAGGAAGACTCAGAAAGACAGTGCAGTGAGCTTAGGAATAAAATTAATGAACAGAAGGAATACTTCACCAAAGAGATTGAAGCTCTTAAAAAAAATCAAACAGATATTCTGGATATGAAGAACACAACCAATGAGATAAAAAATAATGTATAAAACTTAAAAAGTATAGCAGGTCTTATGGAGGAGAGAATCAGTGAGGTTGAAGATAGAAACCTAGGAATGAGCCAGGTGGAAGAGGAGAGAAAACTAAGATTTAAACAAATGAAGAAATTCTTCAAGAAATATCTGACTCAATTAATAAAAGTAACATAAGGATTATAGGTCCCCCAGAGGGAGAAGAGAGGGAGAAAGGAGCAGAGAGCTTATTGAAAGGTATAACAGCTGAGAACTTCCCAAACCTGGGGAAGGAACTGGACATCCAAGTAGGTGAAGCTAATAGAACTCCTAATTGCATCAATGCAACAAGACCTTCTCCAAGGCATATAATATTAAAACTGTCAAAAGTCAATGACAAAGAAAAAATATTAAGGGCAGCAAGAGAGAAGAAAATAACCTACAAAGGAACCCCTATCAGGCTTTCAGCAGATTTCTCAGCAGAAACCTTGTAGGTTAGGAGAGAGTGGAATGATATATTCAAAATACTGAAAGACAAAAACTATCAACCAAGAATACTCTATCCAGTGAAATTATCCTTCAGATGTGATGGAGAAATATGAACTTTCCCAGACAGAGAAAAGCTGAAGGAGTTCATCGCTACTGTATCTGTCTTACAAGAAATGATGAAGGGAGCCCTCCTACCTGAAACAAAAAGGCAAAGTTTTACAAAGCTTTGAGCAAGGAGTTAGACAGACAAATCAGAAAATTGCAGCTGTATATCAGAATAGGTTAGCAAACACTTATAAAATGAAGGATAAAGGGAAAGAAAGCATCAAAAACAACTATAACCGCTTCAATTTGGTCACAAACTCACAACACAAAAAAGAATAATTTGTGAGAACAAAAACGTAGAAGGGGAAGAGGAGAGGGATGGAACCTGCTTAGCCTAATGGAGATAAGAGGCTATCAGAAAACGCACCATCTCACCTATGAGATCTCTTATACAAACCTCCTGGTAACCACAAAACAGAAAATTAGAGCAGAGTCACAAATCATAAATAAAGAGAAAGTGAGAAGGCCATCACAGAAAACCACCAAACTGAAATGGCAGACAGAAATACAAGGGAAAAGAAACAGTGGAAATATAGATCAACTGGAAAACAGAAGATAAAATGGCAGTATCAAGCCCTCAAATATCAATAATCATTCTAAATGTAAATGGATTGTTCACCAATCAAAAGATAGAGAGTGGCTAGATGGATTAAAAAAACAAGACAAATTTTGAACTTTGCTAAAGCTAGTTTAATGTTTAAGACTTTGGGACAGAATTCACTTTGTACATTTATGAGCAATTTCACTTCATTTCTAAATGTATCGCCTCTGTTTTCCTCCAGCAATGTTCACGCTGAACTTATGTTTTTATACTCACACTTTTTTTAATGTGGGCTAAGAAAAAAAAAGATTCTGTTGTCTTCTACTGCATACATAGATTTCAGTGGCTTAGTTAAGCAAAAGACTGGAAGAAGTTTTTTATTTTTGTTAAATATTATGCACACATTTTATCACATCATAATTTTATCATGTTATAACATGGGTGATTCCTCCCATGTTATTCTAGATATATATTAAACTAGTATTTTTATTAAAAAATTGACTGTAGTACAGAATAGCATATCAAAAGAATGAAATACATCTATAGAATTTTTCATGAGATGCAAACTTTGTGTTGTAACAACTTACATTGTAAGTATGATAGAAACCAGGAGTAAATAAAATTTAGACCTAAATTATTTTAAATTCTGCTAATCCATTATTACAAAAACAGTAACAGTAAGAGACCACTAACATTTGTGGGGTGCTTACTCTGTGCTAGGCATAGTGTTACACATTTCACAAATTCATTGTTCATTTATTTTTCATAACAACTTTAATACCCAGAAAACTTGGGATTATTAAAACCAGAAATCTTGGCATTAGAGTGGTTAATCACTTATGAAACATTACATGCCTTAGTAAATAACAGCAATAGTCTCTCATCATGTAATTTCTTTGACACAGTTTCATCGTTATTTTCTGTGTCATAGGATCTAAAGAAAAACTACTACATTATGGTATACTGCATTTGTCCTAATTCTTAACCCATGAGTTATGGGCTGTGTCTCTAACAGGACAGTAGAGTGTAGTGGAAAAGAGTGTGGGCTCTGGAGGCAGGGCCAGGCTCATAGGATTTGATCCCAGCTCAACCACCCATAAGCCATATGTCCCTGGCAAAGTTCCCCAGCTTAATTATGCTTCAGTTTCCTCAAATATAGAGTGGTGAAGATAATAGTATCTACTTCTTGGTGAGGATTGAGTGGTTAAATATATAAAGTACTTGCCTTAGCAAGCAATGACTAGACATGAGCTACCATTATTTCTGTCACCTAAACCTGAGTTATTTAAGATTCAAAGTGTACGAGTAACTTAATGAAAATGTTATAGTGTCTGTATTTCTTCCTTGTGATGGGAAATGACCATTGGCAAAGGCAAATCTGGGGAAACCGTCCAATGAAGAAAATGCCTTCATGGAGTTTGTATGATGACCTG
This sequence comes from Equus caballus, assembly GCF_041296265.1. NCBI lineage: Eukaryota > Metazoa > Chordata > Mammalia > Perissodactyla > Equidae > Equus > Equus caballus. The sequence goes on along the minus strand of NC_091703.1, from coordinate 48,601,830 downwards.
AGAGCAAGCATAGTAGGTGGCCTTTGATGGGGCCCTGATCTGACTTGGCACAGTTCAAGACAAATGTCAGTTCTCTGCATGGTTTTCAAGTATTGCGGTATTTATAATACACTGGCTTAGCAATTCTCTCTCCTACGGTGTATAGGCTGAGAATCTGCATTGCACGTGGGGGTAATGTTTTCCCTGAATGCTCCAGAGATCGGTGTTTCTGTGTTGCCTGCATTTTCCTAAGAGCAGAGGTTTATCAAACAAAATTTTTTAAGATAAAAGCATTTGTCAAAATGGTATTATGTACTAAGTTTGGTTTTAAGTACTTTATGGGTAGTAACTCATTTAAATGTCACAACTGTCCTATGAGGTAGGTACCGTATTATGACTATTTTATAGATGAGGAAATTGAGACACAGATAGCTTAAAGTAACCTGTTCAAGTTACCCAGCTCTTAGATAACTAAGCCAGGTTCCAGTTCTACATATAAGGGTCTTGGAAGTTGTCACTCCATCCTAACAACAAGTGAAAAGCTGGACAGACCAAAGAATCAACAATTCTTCTTGGATCCAGAACAGAGAGGGGTCACAGGGCAAACCACTGCCTCCAAGACTGGGGAGACCAACAGACAAATACAGGAAGTTGATGCTTCCCAGAGCAGAGACTCAAGAGCAGAAGCTGCCGTGGGAACTGGTGCAGGGTAGGAAAACCCGAACGGTAGTTAATGAACTGCTGGAGGCTCAATGCGGAATTCTCAGAGTTAAAAACTCCAAGAGGACCCGGTCATAGGGGCACCTCCACGATATTGTAAGACTTAACTATAGGAGCTTGATCAGGTTCCCATAGTAAATACTGGAGAAAAATCCCCTGTGCTTCTGACCGTGGGAGGAGAAAAGGAACCAGTTTGAAATATGCCAGAGCGCTCTGTTCTTAACAAGGCCTGCCTTAGGGGGAACCTGGTAACCAGAGCTTAACGTGCTGGAGTATTAACAGCCTCAGTGACCTGGGGAAGGGAAATACCTAGCTTCAGCCATCCTGTCCCACCTGAGGACGGAGAAAAAAACTGAGAAACACTTGTGACGTTCACAGTCCAGAGGCACAGACTCACTGAAAGCCTGAGACGTAAATTATAGGACTGTAGAATGCTTCTCTTCCCCTCACACCTCACTACCACATTACTAAAGGTCTATTTACAGCAGTTCCTTTTACCCAGTGCAACATGTCTGAATATCAAGAAAAAATTATGAGGCATACCAAAAGGCAAAAAAAAAGCACAGAGTTTTAAGAGACAGAGCAAGCATCAGAATGTGGCAGGGATTTTGGAATTATCAGACTGGGACTTTAAAACAGCATGATTAATATACTGAGGGCTCCCACAGATAAAGCAGACAGCATGCAAGAACAAATGGACAGTGTAAGCAGAGATGGAAATCCTAAGAAAGAATCAAATGAACACTAGAGATAAAAAAAAACACTGTAACAGGAATGAAGAATGCCTCTGATGGGCTTATTAATAGACTGGGCACAGCTGAGGAGAGAATTTCTGAGCTAGAGGATATATCAGTTAAATTTGCAAAAACTGAAAAGCAAAGAGAACAAAGGCTGAAAAAAAATAGAACAAAATATCCAAGGGCTGTGGGAGAACCACAAGAGGTGTAACATACATGGATGGGAATACCGGAAGAAGAAAGAGAGAAAGGAACAGAAGAAATAGTTGATATAATAAGGACTGAGAATTTCCCCAAATTAGTTTCAGACACCAAACCACAAATCCAGAAAGCTCAGAGAATACCAAGCAAGTAAATGCCAGAAAACTACACCTCAGCATATCAATTTTTAAATTATAGAAAATCAAAGATAAAGAAAAAAATCCTGAAAGAAGCCAGAAGGAAAAAAACATAACTATGGAGGAACAAAGATAAGAATTACATCTGACTTCTTAGAAATCATGCAAGCAAAAAGAGAATGGAGTGCAATATTTATTTTTTTCTTTGAGTTTTTATTTTTTATTTACTTTTTATTTTGTTTATTTATTGAGGTAGTATTGGTTTATTGCATTATATAAATTTCACGTGTACTGCATTATATTTTGATTTCTGTGTAGACTAGATCATGTTCGGCACCCAAAGACTAATGGCCATCCATCAGTGCCTTATCACCCCTTTAGCCCTCCTCCCACCATGCTTCCCCTCTAGTAACCACCAATCTAATCTCTGTGTTTATGTTTGTTATCTTCCACTTATGCGTGAAATCATTTGGGATTTGTCTTTCTCTGTCTGACTTATTTTGCTTAGCATAATATCCTCAAGGTACATCCATGTTGTGGCAATTGGCAAGATTTCATCTTTTTTTTTTCACAGCTGAGTAATATTCCATTGGGTGTATATACCACATCTTCTTTATCCATTCATCCAGTGATGGGCACCTAGGTTGTTTCCAAGTCTTGCCTACTGTGATTAATACTGTGTCTTGTTAATTATTGCCATTCTGACGGGTGTGAGGTGATATCTTATTGTAGTTTTGATTTGTGTTTCCCTAATAATTAGTGATGTTCAGCATCTTTTCATGTGCCTGTTGGCCATCTGTATATCTTCTTTGGAAAAATATCTGTTCAGATCCTTTCCCCATATTTTAATTGGGTTGTTTGCTTTTTTGTTGTTAAGTTGTATGAGCTCTTTATATATTTTTAATATTAACCTCTTATCAGATATATGATTTGCAAATGTCTTCTCCCAATTGTTAGGTTGTCTTTTTGTTTTGTTGATGGTTTTCTTTGCTGTGCAGAAGCTTTTTAGTTTGATATAGTCTCATTTGTTTATTTTTGCTTTTGTTTCCCTAGCATGGTGAGACACGGTGTTCAAAAAGATGGTGCTAAGACTGATGTCGAAGAGTGTACTGCCTATATTTTCTTTTCGAATTTATGGTTTCAGCTCTTACATTCAAGTCTTTAATCCATTTTGAGTTAATTTTTGTGTATGGTATATGATAATGGTGTACTTTCATTCTTTTGCAAGTGGCTGTCCAGTTTTCCTAACATTTATTGAAGAGACTTTCCTTTCTCCGTGTACATGCTTGGCTCCCTTGTCAAAAATTAACTGTCCCTAGGTGTGTGTGTTTATTTCTGGGTTTTCGACTCTATTCCATTGATCTCTGTGTCTGTTTTTGTGCCAGTAACATGCTGTTTTCATTACTACAGCTTTTGTGGTACATTTTGAAATCAGGGTGTGTGATACCTCCAGCTTTGTTCTTTTTTCTCAGTGTTCCTTTGGCTATTTGGGGTATTTTGTTGTTTCATATAAATTTTAGGATTCTTTGTTCTATTTCTGTGAAATTGTTGTTAGGACTTTGGTAGGGATTGCATTGAATCTGTAGTTTGTTTTAGGAAGTATGGACATTTTAACTGTGTTAATTCTTCCAATCCATGAGCACAGAATATCTTTCCATTTCTTTGTGTCTTCAATTTCTTTTAACAATGTTTTATAGTTTTCAGTATACAGGTCTTTCGCATTTTTGGTTAAATTTATTCCTAGGCATTTTATTCTTTTTGTTGCAATTGTAAATAGCATTGTATTCTTAATTTCTCTTCTTGCTATTTCATTATTAGTGTATAGAAATGCAACTGATTTTTTTTTTTAAGATTTTATTTTTTTTCCTTTTTCTCCCCAAAGACCCCCCAGTACATAGTTGTATATTCTTCGTTGTGGGCCCTTCTAGTTGTGGCATGTGGGACGCTGCCTCAGCGTGGTTTGATGAGCAGTGCCATGTCCGCGCCCAGGATTCGAACCGACGAAACACTGGGCCGCCTGCAGCGGAGCGCGCGAACTTAACCACCCGGCCACGGGGCCAGCCCCAAAATGCAACTGATTTTTGTATGTTGATTTTATACCCTGAAACTATATTTGTTGATAATTTCTAATAGTTTTTTGGTTTATTCTTTCTACAATTTTCTCTATATATAATCATGTCATCTGCAAATAGTGAAAGTTTTGCTTCTTCCTTTCCAATTTGAATCTGTTTTATTTCTTTTTCTTGCCTGATTTTTCTGGTTAGGACTTCCAATACTATGTTAAATAATAGTGGCAGAAGTGGGCATCCTTGTCTTATTCCTGTTCTTAAAGGGATAGCTTTCTGTTTTTCACTGTTGCATATGATGTTAGCTGTGGGTTTGTGATATATGGCCTTTATTATGTTGAGATACTTTCCTTCTACACCTATTTTATTCAGAGTTTTTATCATAAATGGATGCTGTATCTTGTCAAATGCTCTCTGCGTCTATTGAGATGATCATGTGATTTTTATTCTTCATTTGGTTAATGTGGTGTATCACGTTGATTGGTTTGTGGATAGTGAACCATCCTTGCACCCCTAGAATAAACCCATTTGATCATGGTATATGATCTTTTTAATGTATTGTATTCAATTTGTTGGTATTTCATTGAGGATTTTTGCATCTATGTTCATCAGTGGTATTGACCTGTAATTTTCTTTTTTGTGTGCTGTCCTTGTCTGGTTTTGGTATCAGGATAATGTTGGCTTCATAGCATCAGTTAGAAAGCATCCCTTCCTCTTCAAATTTTTGGAAGAGTTTGAGAAGAATAGGTATTAAGTGTTCTTTGGATGTTTGGTAGAATTTGTTAGGGAAGTCATCTGGTCCTGAACTTTTGTTTTTTGGGAGGCTTTTGATTACTATTTCAATCTCCTTACTTGTGATTTGTCTATTCAGATTCTCTATTTCTTCTTGATTCAGTTTGGGAAGGTTGTATGATTCTAAGAATTTATCCATTTCTTCTGGATTATCCAATTTGTTGGTGTATAGCTTTTCATAGTATTCTCTTATAATCTTTTGTGTTTCTGTGGTGTCCATTGTAATTTCTCCTCTTTAATTTCTGATTTTATTTATTTGAGCCTTCTCTCTTTTTTTCTCAGTGGGCCTAGCTAAAGTTTGTCAATTTTGTTTACCTTTTTCAAAGAACTAGCTCTTGGTTTCACTGATTTTTTTTCTGTCTCTATTTCATTTATTTCCACTCTGATTTTTATTATTTTCTCCCTTCTCCTGGTTTTGCTCTTTCTTTGTTCTTCTTTTTCTGGTTCCTTTAGGTGTACTGTTTTATTGTTTATTTGAGATTTTTCTTGTTTTTTGAGGTAGGCCTGTATTGCTGTAAACTGATTTCTTAGTACCGCTTTTGCTGTATCCCCTAAATTTTAGTATGTCATATTTTCATTTTCATTTGTCTCCATGTATTTTTTTATTTCTCCTTTAATTTTTTTGTTGACTCAGTAGTTATTCAGTAGCAGTTTGTTTAATCTCCACATATTTTTAGCTTTTCTAGTTGTCTTCTTGTAGTTGATTTCTCATTCCATACTGATGTGGTCAGAAAAGATGCTCGGTATTATTTCAGTCTTCTTAAATTTATTGAGACTTGTTTTGTTGGCCTAATATGTGATCTATCCTGGAGAAGACTCCATTTGCATTTGAAAAGAATGTGTATTCTGCAATTTTGGAATGAAATGTTCAGCATGTATCTACTAAGTCCATCTGGTCTAATGCATCATTTAAGGCCAATGTTTCCTTATTGATCTTATGTTTGGATCATCTATCCATTGATGTAGGTGAAGCACTGAAGTCTCCTACCGTTATTGTGTTACTGTCAATTTCTCCTTTTATGTCTATTAATAATTGCTTTATACATTTAGGTGCTTCTTTGTTGGGGGTATAGATATTCACAAGTGTTTTTTCCTCTTGTTGAATCATTCCCTTTATCATGTAGTGCCCTTCTTTTTCTCTTGTTACAGCTTTTGTGTTAAAGTCCATTTTGCCTGATATAAGTATTGCAACCCCAGCTTTCTTTTTGTTACCATTTGCATGAAGTATCTTTTTTCATCCCTTCACATATATATATATGGGTCTTACTTTTTTATCCATTCAGCCCCCTTATGTCTTTTGATTGGAGCATTTAGTCCATTCACATTTAAAGTAGCTATTGATAAGTATGTATTTATTACCATTTCCTTACTTGTTTTCTGGATGTTTTAGTAATTCTTCTCTGTTCCTTTCTTCTTCTCTTGCTCTCTTCCGTTTTGATCTGATGGCTCTCTTTAGTATTATGTTTGGGTTCCTTTCTCTTTGTTTTGTGTATTTATTATAGGTTCCTGGTTTGTGATTACCGTGAGGTTCATATATAGTAAGCTATGTAAATAGCAATCTGTATTAAGTCAATGATCTTTTAAGTTTCACCTCTTATTAAAAGCCCTACATTTTTACTCCTCTCCCTCAACAGTTTATGTTTTTGATATCATATTTAACCTCTTTTGTGTGTGTATGTGTGTATCCCTTATCCTCTCATCATGGAGACAGATATTTTTACTACTTTTGTCTTTTGACCTTCTTACTAGCTTTATAGGTGATTGATCTACTACTTTTACTGTATATTTGCCTTTACCAATGATATTTTTTCTTCTATAATCTTCTCGTTCCTATTTATGATCTTTTCTTTTCCAGTTAAATAAGTCCCTTTGACATTTCTTATAAGGCAAGTTTAGAGGTGATAAACTCCTATAGTTTATGCTTGTCTGGAAAACTCTCCATTTCTCCTTCCATTCTTAAAAAAAAAATTGTTTTTGAGGAAGATTAGTTCTGAGCTAACACCTGCTGCCAATCTTCCTCTTTTTTGCTGGGGAAGACTTGCCCTGAGCTAACAGCCATGCCCATCTTCCTCTAGTTTATATGTGAGATGCCTACCACAGCATGGCTTGACAAGGAGTGCGTAGCTCTGCACCTGGGATCCAAACTGGTGAACCCCGGGCTGCAAAAGCGGAATGTGTGAACTTAACTGCTGTGCCACTGGGCTGGCCCCTTAAAATTATTTTTAAATGTTTTCTTTTTATTGAGGTAACATTGGTTTATAACATTATATACATTTCAGATGTACATCATTATATTTCAGTTTATGTGTAGATTTCATCATGTTCACCACCCAAAGGCTAATTACCATCTATCACCTTACACATGTGCCCTGTCACCTCTTTTGCCCTCCTCCCTCCCACCTTCCCCTCTGGCAACCATCAATCTAAACTCTGTATCTGTGTTTGTTTGTTTGTTGTTGTTTTTATCTTCTACTTATGTGTGAGGTCATACAGTGTTTGACTTTCTCCTTCTAACGTATTTCGCTTAGTATAATTCCCTCAAGGTCCAGCCACGTTGTCATAAATGGCAAGATTTCATCTTTTTTTATAGCTGGCTGACTAGTATTCCATTGTGTATACATACCACATCTTTACCCATTCATCCCTTGATGGGCACTTAAGTTGTTTCCAAGTCTTGGCTATTGTGAATAATGCTGCAAAAGATCTGAACATTTTTCCAAAGAAGTTGTACAGATGTCCAACAGGCACATGCAAAGATGTTCAACATCACTAATTATTAGGGAAATTCAATCAAAACTGTGATGAGATATCACCTCATGCTCGTCAGAGTGGCTATACTTAACAAGACAAGAAATAACAAGTGTTGGAGAGGATATGGAGAAGAGGGAACCCTCATACACTGCTGGTGGGAAAGTAAACCGGTGCAACCACTATAGAAATCAGTATGGAGATTCCTCAAAAAATTAAGAATAGAACTGCTGTATGACCAAGGTATTCCACAGCTGTGTATTTATCCAAAGAACAAGAAAACATGAATGTGTAAAGATATATATGCTCTCCTTCCATTCTGAATGATAACCTTGCCAAGTAAAGTGTTCTTGGCTGTAAGTTTTTTCCTTTCAGCACTTTCAATATATCATGCTCTCCCTTCCAGCTTGTAAGGTTTCTGCTGAGAAGTCAGTTGATAGCCTTATGGGGTTTCTTTTGTGTGTAACTTGTTTCCTTCTCTGGCAGCTTTTAGGACTCTCTCTTTTTCTTCAATTCTTGAGATTTTACTTATAATGTGTCTTGGTGTGGGCCTCTTTGGGTTCAGCTTGTTTGGTGTTCTCTGTGCTTCCTGTACCTAGATGTGTGTTTCCTTCCTTAGGTTAAGGAAGTTTTTAGCTATTATGTTTTCAAATAGGTCCTCTTCCCCTTTGTTGCTCTCCTCTTCTTCTGGGACACCTATAATATGGATGTTAGTACACTTGATGTTGTCCCAGAGATCTCTTAGACTATCCTCATTCTTTAAAATTCTTTTTTTCTTTTTTCTGTTCAACTTGGGTAATTTCTTCTACTCTTTCTTCCAGATAACTGACCATACTTCTGTGTTGTCTCCTCTGCTGTTGATTCTCTCTAGTAAGTTTTTCATTCCATTATTGTATTTTTCAGTTCAGATAGGTTGTTTTTTATATTTTCCAAATCTTTGTTGAAATTATCAGTGTTGTTCTCCCCAGATCATGGAGTATCCTTATAATTATTAGTTTGTACTCTTTATCAAGTAGATTGTTTATCTCCATTTCATTTAGTTCTTTTTTCTGAGGATTTGTCCTCTTCCCTTATTTGAACATATCCTCTTGTCTCCTCATTTTTCCTACTTCTCTGTGCTTGTATCTTTGTATTAGGTAGATCAGCTATGTCTCCCAATCTTGGAAATGTGACCTTATTTGAAAGATGCCTTATGGGGCCCAGCAATGTGCTTCCCACTTTTCACCCATTCCAAATGTTCCAGGAATGGCCTCTGTATGGTCTATGTATATCCTTCTGTTGTGGCAAGGTTGCTCTTGTTGTGGGCACATGGGTAAGCTAGGCTGGCCTCAAGGCTGCCTGGTTGTAAGGCTCAGCCACGTGTAGTTGCTATGGTCACTTTAGTCACTTTATTGGGCAAGGCAAGCCCCTGCATGCCTGGCTGCAAGGTCTGATAGCACAGAACTTCTGTTGTTTTGCTGTTAAGTAAATCAGGCCCCCAGCATGGCTGGTTGCTAGGCTCAGGGGCTCACAAACCCTGCAGGCCTTCTGTGTGTGGCTCCTTGCAGGATGAGGCTGTTGTCAGTCTCTCAGGAGTGCAGATGGGTGGGGCTGGCGCCCCAGGCATGGCAGCAAACAATCCTTTCAGGCATTGGAAGGCTGGGGCAGGTCCCCTGTGTGGCTATTTGAGATAGCCAGGGACACAAGTCTGCTGTGGCTTATATTCCCAACCACCTGGGGTGGACTTTCTTAAGTGATGAGAGCTATAAATGTGTCTCTTGTTACATTAATTGGATAACTTTTGAAATGCCCCTAGGTCATTTAAGGATGGGGGAAAACTCCCAGAGGAACCAATCATGTTATTAGAGGGTTCTAACTTTCAGTTCCATACCCTGACCTTGGGAGATGGGCAAGGGGTTGGAGGATGAATCAGTCACCAGTGGCCAATGATTTAATCAATCATGCTTGCATAATGAAGCCTCCATAAAAACTCAAAAGGACAGGGTTCACAGAGCTTCTGGGTTAGTGAACACATGGAGATTTGGGGAGAGTGGTGTGCTCAGAGAAAGCATGGAAGCTAAGGACCCTTTCCCCCTATGTGCCCTACATAACTCTTCCATCTGGATGTTCATCTATATCCTTTATAATATCCTTTATAGTATCCTTTTATAATAAACCAGTAATCCAGTAAGTAAAATGTTTCTAATTTCTGTGAGCCACTCTAGCAAATTAATCAAATCTGAGGAGGAAGTTGTGGGAGTCTCTGATTTATATAGCCAGTTGGTCAGAAGTACAGCCAACAACCTGGAATTTCTACTGGCATCTGAAATCCAAGGAGTGGGTCATTGGAACCTCCCATCTGTAACTAGTCAGTCAGAAGCACAGGTAATAATGTGAGCTTGCAACTCACATCTGAGGGGGTGAGAGGGCCCAGTCTTGTAGGCCTCAGCCATTAACCTTTGGAACCTGATGCTATCTCTGAGTAGATAGTGTCAGAATTGAATTGAATTGAGTTGAGTTATAGGACGCCCAGCTGGTGTCCTGAGAATTGCCTACTGGTGTGTGAAACCCCCCTCCACACACATTGGAAGTTAGTACTAGAAGCCCTTCAGCAATGATGTCCCCTCTCACCACTCCTTTTCAACATAATACTGAAAGTCCTTGCTAATGCAATAAAGCGAGAAAAGGAAATAAAAAAGTTATACAGATTGGGAAGGAAGACACAAAACCATCTTTGTTCACAGATGACATGGTCTATATGTAGTAAATCCAAAAGAATCAATAAAAATACTACTGGAACTAATAAGCAATTATAGCAAGGTTGCAGGATACCATGTTAATATACAAAAGTTAATTGCTTTCCTATATATCAATAATGAACATGTGGAATGTGAAATTAAAAACACTTTACCATTTACATTAGCACCTCCAAAAGTGAAATTCTTAGGAATAAATTTAATAATATATATATATAAGATTTATATGAGGAAAACTAAAAAAACTGTGATGAATACAATAAAAGAACTAAATAAATGGAGAGATATTCCATGTTCATGGATAGGAGGTCTCAACATTGTCAAGATGTCAGTTCTTCCCAACTTGATCTATAGATTCAATGCAATCCCAATCAAAATTCCAGCAAGTTGTTTTATGGATATCGACAAGCTGATTCTAAAGTTTATATGGAGAGGCAAAAGACCCAAAATTGCCAAGACAGTATTGAAAGAGAACAAAGTTTTTCAAAGGAGTGACAATGCCTGACTTGAAGAGTTATTATAAAACTACAGTCATCAAGATAGTGTGGCATTGGCAAAAGAATAGACAAATAGATTAATGAAAGAGAATAGAGAGCCCAGAAATAGACCCACTTAAATATAATCAACTGATCTTTGACGAAGGTTCAAAGGCAATATAATGGAAAACAGATAGACGCCTCAACAAGTAGTGCTGAAACAACTGGACAGCCACATGCAAAAAAAAAATCTAGGCACAAACTTTACATCTGTTACAAAATTTGACTCAAAATGGATCATAGACCTAAATGTAAAATGCAAAAGTATTAAACTACTGGAAGATAATGTAGGAGAAAACCTACTTGACCTTGGGTATGGGGGTGCCTTTTTACATATAACTCCAAAGACACAATCCATGAAAGAAATTATTAATAAGCTGGACTTCATTAAAATTAAAAACTGTTCTGTGAAAGACAATATCAAGAGAATTAGAAGACAACCTAGACTGGGAGAAAATATTTGGAAAAGGCTCATCTGATAAAGAACCGTTATCTAAAGTATACAAAGAACGCTTAAAATTCAACAATAAGAAAACAAACAACCCAATCAAAAAATGGGCCAAAGACTTTAATGGTCACCTTGTTAAAGAATATACAGGTGGCAAATAAACATATGAAAAGATGCTCCACATCATATTTCATCAGGGAAATGACATATATCCATCAATTAAAACAACAATAAGATACTACTAAACAGCTATTAGAATGGCCAGAATCTGGAACACTGACAACACCAGATGCTGATGAGGATGTGGAGGAACAGGAGCTTTCATTCATTGCTGGTGGGAATGCAAAATGATAGACATTTTGGAAGACACTTTGGTTGTTTCTTACAAAAGGAAACATGCTCTTACCATACAGTCTAGCAATCACACTTCTTTGTATTTGCTCAAATGATTTGAAAACTTATGTCCACACAAAAAACCTGCATATGGATGTTTATAGCAGCTTTATTCATAATTGCCAAAACTTGGAAGCAGCTAATGTGCCCTTCACTAGGTAAATGAATAAACTATAGTACATCCAGAGACTGGAATATTATTCAACACTAAAAAGAAGTGAGCTATTAAACCACGAAAAGACATGGAGGAACCATAAATGCATATTACTAAGAGAAAGAAGCCAACCTGAGAAGGCTACATACCGTATGCTTCCAACTACATGACATTCTGGAAAAGGCATAACTATGGAGACAGTAAAACAATCCGTGGTTGTCAGGGAGAGGGTAGAGAGGAATAGGCAGAGCATAGAGGATTTTTAGGGCAGTGAAAATACTCTGTATGACATTGTAATGATGGATATATGTCATTATGCGTTTGTCCAAACCCATAGAATTTATAACACCAAAAGTGAACCCTTGGGTAAACTATGGACCTTAGGTGACTTTGATGTGTCAATGTAGGTTCATCCTTGGTAAAAAATTTACTCTTCTGGTAAGTGATGTTGATAACAAGGAAGGCTATGCATGTATGAAGGTAAGGGTTATATGGGAAATCTCTGTAACTTCCTCTCAATTTTATTGTAAACCTAAAACTGCTCTAAAAAAATAAAGTCTTTGGAAGAAAAAAGCCAGGATTTGAACCAATGTAGTTAGGGAGTTGAGCTCCAGAGTCCCTACTCCTAATTACTATACACCCACTCAGGATGTAAATCCCTTATCATGCCTCAAACTGCAAACCTAGGAATGGCAAGAATAATATTTTAGACATTATTTCCAATAAAGAAAAGAGGGGCCGGACCCGTGGCCAAGTGGTTAAGTTCGTGTGCTCAGCTTCCGTGGCCCAGGGTTTCACTGGTTTGGATCCTGAGCACAGACATAGCACCGCTCATCAAGCCATGCTGAGACAGCGTCCCACATAGCAGAACCAGAAGGACCTACACCTAGAATATACAACTATGTACTGGGGGGCTTTGGGAAGAAGGGAAAAAAAAGGTTGGCAGTGAATGTTAGCTCAGAGCCAATCTTTAAAAAGAAAAGAAGAATAAAGCAGTGCATGGTCTTTGTTTATTAGCATCAGTCTTTGTTGCGTAGCTGTGGTTTGACAATATTTATTTCTTTTAAACAGACAGTCGTACAGGCTATGATGAACATCATAGAGATGGAAAAAAATGAACAAAACCAACCCAATTATGGACTCTTACTACTTTGGGCTGCTCTGTCCAATGCTGTCCCTGTAAGTATAGTAGTAAAATAAGAGTTACATTTCTGTTCTACTGTACTTTGAATTTTTCTCTTCATTTTTCTTCCTTTCTTTCAGTCTTCTAACTTCTTATTATGGAGAAGAGAAGACTGCAGTGGATTTGGTTGTGAAATAGAAAAACATAATTGAATGCCTAATGAAATCTGATAAGATGACAAAGGAGGCCAAGCAGAGATCAGAAGGGAATTCTGCCCTCTGAAAGGCCCCGTGTCACGTAAGGGGAAAGCTTGCACTGTGGGGCCAGGTGGCAACACCTGCTCGTGGAGCACTTTGTGTGTCAGGCAACATGCTTTGTGTTGGTGCTGCAAAGATGAATAAGACTTGACCTCGACCTTTTAGTAGGGAGAGAGGAGGCAAACGGATAGTTTCAGAGAGATCGGGCTTGAATCCAGATTATCTCCAGCCGTAGCGATAGAATCTCATGGAAGTAACTCCAGCTCTCTGAACCTCCATTTCCTTACTGATGAAAAGGGAATAATAAAACTCCTAGTAGGACTTGAGTGCTTAATAAATGGTAACTCCCATTTCTCCACAAGGTTGTTGTAAGGATTCAGCGAGATAAACCCAAGTGACACCAATGAATATTAAAGTTCTCTGTCTTCCCCGTGCATTCCCATTCTCCTTCTGTGCATCATTCCCATTTGCATTACTTGGCATCTTGGTCCTGTAAGCTTTTCAGGAGTGGAGCTGGTGATATTGGAATTCACAATACTTGTAAAGAGAGCAGAGACTTTTTAACTGTTTCTTTTTAAAGCTGTTGTGAACTAGATTAAAGCCATGAGATTTGTCTGCCATTTCGTATTCTGTGCACACCGAGGTCCCGTGTCAGAAGGATTTCACGTTAGCTTAAGCCTCACTTAGATTAGTTGAGAACTTAAAGGGTGAATCTTTTTTATTTATTGGTTTCTACTAAGCAGGAAAATTCAACCCATTTCTAATAATAAATGTGATCATTTTTCTTTCTTCTTCCAAAAAATAGAAATAAGGATTTGAGTATTATTTACTTCTCCTTCCCCTTATAAAGGTTGTGAAAGGCTTTCTAAGTCCAGATATTCTAGTTTCCTTTAACCTGTTGTAAAACTTATTGGATAAAGAGCAGAAATAGAAATTCTTGCCTCTGTTGAAATGTGTGTCGGCCTCTAGAATATGTGTTTCATCTGGCATAAGCAAGTAAAAATAGTCTAATCCTTTCCCCTTCTTTACGTACCTCTAATATTATTATCTGATTTTTTCCTTATACAGTTTTCTTCGAAGCTGATTAAGCTATAGCAGAATTAAAAACCAAACATCACAATAACTCTCCAAGCAGCAACAAAACAGCCACTCCTGTCACAGGATTAATTCTCAAGATCTCATTAGAAAGGTCCCCTGGAAGAAAAAGACACAAAGCCCCATTGATCTGATACAGGGGAAGTCAGTTCTGTGGAATTTGTTCCTGGCACTGGTCTGAAAGGATTTAAGTCATTAATTTCAGAAAGGAAGTGTCTGATGATTAGCAAAAGTTCCATCTTGCTGACTCTTGTTGGCACTTCCAAGAGGCAGCTGGTGTGTGGGCAGAGACCCTGGAAAGGCTTTAGAGTCAGGTCCAAAGCCAGATGCCAGGGCTGGGTGACAATGGGCCAATTGTTTAACCTCTCTGAGCCTCAGTGTCCTCATCTATAAAATAGGGGTAATGTCATCTATCTGATAAGATAGTTGTGAGCCTTATATTTTTAAGAAATGGGAAGTGGCTAATAGTCCCAGCACGAAGTAGGTACTCCATAAACGTTAGCTTTCTTCCGTTATAGAAAGTAATGCCGTGGTTTCAATCAATCATTATTGTCAATGGCCTATTAATAATGGACTGCCATGGCTTCCACAACTTGACCATTCAAATGTCCCGGGATGGGAGTGGCTGTCCTGGCTTCTGTGACCTCCCATCGCTGCCTAGAAGGCTGCTGAAAACCTGCCAGAGGTGTGGGTGGTGGGGCCTGTCCTGTCTTGGTGCCTGGATCATGTTCTTGTCTTCCCTCCTACTCTGGGCTCCGCCTCAAGTCTCACGGAGCTCAGAGCTCAGGCTTCAGATGCGCTTGGCGCAGGTCACTAGGAAGCCTAGTGGTCTAGGTGAATTTTGATGGACTTGCCCAAGACATTAACCATAACTCATGAAATTATTTCTGTGGGAAAATCATTTCCAGTTCCAAGAGATTCCTGACTGCCAAATGAACTTTTTAAGAACATTTTTCCAAAACTAATTTCAAAGCTGACATTTTACCTTTTTAATTGCTTCTCTGAAGCTTTTTCTAAATACTTTCAGTAGTGACCACTACCCCACCCCACCTCATCCCACCCTCCCCTTAAGTCCCACAGCATTTATTGTCTGTACCCCCCATTGCCTGTACATGTAGCTCTGTTTTTCTCCTGTGTGTGTCTCACATCCCCAACTAGATGTGAAAGTTCTTTGGGCGAGAATTGAGTCTTATACGTGTTTGTGTTTACCATGATCGGTAGAAGAGAATCTGACGTCTTATAGAGACTCCATCCATATTTGTTAAACCATTTTTGGAATGGATAAAAAAATGGTGCTGAAGAACATCCTCAATTCATCTTCTCTCTGGCGCAGCGTGGCAGAGCTTTCCTCCTCGTCCCTTCTCACGTTGGTTCTTCTCTCTCCAAAACAATGGAAAGGGACTGTCGTGGCTGCTTTAGAAGTTCAGAGAAGCGGGAGGCCCTTCTCCTTTTTGCACAGCCCTCAGCATAGACTTGACCCCTTTATCAAAATACTAACGGGTACTTTGGGAGCAGTTCGTAACTCCTCTCCCAAATGTGGCTGCACAAAGACCCCAGGTCACTCACTCTTGTTTGTTGATTCAGTAATATATATGAACTTCTTATCTACTCTTTACTGTCTTTTACATGCCTTTCATTTTTAAAAAAGTCGTTTGGTTTTTAAAGTAGAAGACAAAGAGTTTTGGAAGAGAAATCTCTTAAGAAAATAAGCATTCAAAATGGTAACTAAGACCATGGTACAGCCACTTGTAGTTTATTTGAATTCCTTGTGTTTGTCATAAAAGTACTACTGAATTTTAGTGAATCTCTATAACTCTGATTTAGCACTGGTTAATAAAACCCCAAACCTCTCTTTTGTGTAACTGAAAATCTGTGTACTCTCTCCAAACTATTTTTATCCCCCAACGTGAACCCTGACTCTTTAAATAAGATGAACTGAGTATGGAGTGGTCTTTAATTAAATGCAGTAATTCAGCACTTCCGTCTATAGCTAACAGTAGAAAGGGCCGGGGCAGGTGGACAGAAGGGGCTATCTGAGCACGTTTCCTCTCTGTAGGAATGAGCTAGGTGATCTCCAGGGTGAGTCTGTCATAATCTGGATAATGCCACCGAAAGAGGCCGTCCAGCTTGGAGGGCCCTGGGTCTCCCGTTCTCTTTGTTTATGTAAACAGTGCCATATTGATCCTTGCATTGTCAGTTTTAATGTCACAAAGGGAAAAACAACGAGCAGTATAGAATTTGAGTTATCTGAGTGCTTGCCTTCAGACGGTTGCTCTTCTTCTTGTGACCACAGAGGGGAGTATCGGGTTTATTTAAAGGTACTTAAAGTCACCTCACAACAGGGACAAAAAGACTTGTGTTTTTGTGTTATTAATAATTTATTATAATTAATTTAATAATATAAATTTAATAGGTTATATGTATTACATACATTGTAAATATATTGACCATATGTCTATAGTCCTTGTCATTTCAGGACTGATTTTCCCAGGTGAAATCTCTTTCATAGTACATGTTTACAGAAAAAAATGAAAGAGAAACCCAAGCTTCTTTTAATGATTTTATACAGGTTTCCTTTATAGTGTAACCTAAAAATATGCACAGGAACATCTACCTGAATTAGTGGAAAGTTAATTTTTGTGATGTATAGCAGTGTAATTTGAATCTTATAATACCACAGTGAGGAAAGAGATGAAAAAAATTTGTTTGGTCTAGAGAGAGAGCTTGCAAGTATGCCATGTGCAGTAACATTCAGGTATGGAAGGACCCTATTTTTGATGTTGAGTATTCTTATAATTCAGTTTGTGAGTTTCAATTATAGTTTCTTGGCTTATTTAAAATCACCATGTTTCATTTGCAGAATATATGATTTGCTAATTCATTTGTATTTCAAGGAAATTAAATCTTGAAAAATAGTTTTGTTTTGGATTGACATTCCTCAGTGTCATAATTTGTTGTTTCTGAATATTTAGTGTATGCCTATATATTTTATATTGTGTATTAATAAAAAATTTCACTTTATTTTTTAGTAAAGATAGTTTAATTTATATGAACAACATATTAAACTACAATGAGAAAATAAAATTATAGATTTGAACTCTCAGAGATATGTAACATCTTTTTTGTTTATAAAATCTAGTTTCAAAGATGCTCTTTACTAACATACCTTTTTCTTTTTTCTTTTTTTTTTGCTGAGGAAGATTTGCCCTGAGCTCACTATCTGTTGCCAGTCTTCCTCTATTTGCTTGAGGAACTTTTGTCCTAAGCTAACATCTGTGCCAGTCTTCCTCTATTTCATATGTGGGTCACTGCCACAGCATGGCTGCCGACAAGTGGTGTAGGTCCATGCCTGGAACCGAACCCAGGCTGCCAAAGCAGAGCACGTGAACTTAACCACTAGGCTATGGGGCTGGCCCCTTTACTAACATACTTTTAAGTTTAATTTAAACATTTTCCTTGTTTGTTTTAAACGTTATGGCTAATACTAAGTATGCTTTTGTTGACTTTCAAAAACAGTTGTGTTGTTTGATACATATTTTTCTTTTTAAGGTTACGTTTTGGACAATTGCATTTGTCCTCTCTCATCCCAATATCTACAGGACCATTATGGAAGACATATCTTCTGTGTTTGGTGCAGCAGGTATTAAATCTGAATTAAATTACATAGTTAAAGAGAAATTTGAATAATATATGCTTGTCACGTGTTGTGGGAAAAGCTAAATGCCCCTAATTTTAGAGAAATTCAACATAATCCAAAATTGAACACAATTTGTTGTGTGTTTCAGGATGTGGAATCGTAGAATTTACTTATTGTCAAGGATTTTCGAGGTCACCTAGGCTAACCCCCTTACTTTCCAAGTCATGAAATAAATGCTAGAGAGATTGTGATTTGCCTGACTTCCCTACTTTAACATAAATATATACATATACGCAGGTATTTTCTTCAAACCTCTTGACCCCTTATTTCAACTGAGCTACAAGTCCATAGTTTTGGAATTTAGGATTTCCCAGATCTTATGAAAAGTAGTATGGTGCATATTCCATATATTACATAACATGACTATTGGGGTGTGGATGTCAGGTAAGGTTTCACTGCCAAGGGCATTATTTTAAAAGTTACCATTGTTAGAGATTTGGAGCTTGGACCTGCAGACAGGGATTACTGCCTTGCACTTCTTAGTTTCGATTTGGACTCTGCAATTGTCATCTGTTTTAAAAAGCAGAAATAAACTTGAATGGAGAGAGCTCAACCACTTGTTTATTTAGCATAATTTAACCTATTTGGGAGTAGGTTATTTTTTAAAACCTTAATATGTTAAATTATGTATTTTGATATAAAAAGAAGAATAAATGACTTGGTTTTCTTGGAAGAAAATAATATAATAGTAGGACAAAAGATATGATGCCAATTAACGGGTAGCCCCCCCTTCATGATTGCTGAAAATATTTTATTTGGAATTTTTTCTTAATTTTTTACTGCTGCTTTTTGAGTTAAACAAACAAGCAAATTGGCTTAACCAACATGACTATTGAAGCCATACTGTCCCTGAACCTGAGTGTTCATCAGCAGTGCTGGTCTCATCTCATAGAAATGGTGAGCATTAGAATCATTGAGTACCGACAGTGCTAACAAGTTAGATTCTGGAGGTGCACTGGTGAGTATTAGAGAAGACTGTTTCCTTGGCGGAGCTTACGTCTATGAAGCTCATGGAAATCTGCGTGCCTGCATGTCTGCAAATGATACAAGGGAAGGCACCCTGGATTGTCATATACCCTCCTTACCATTTCCTTACTGAAGTCATCTCCTGACTTAGGGTTCTCCAAACTCCTGGTCTTTAGCAATAAAAGAGTAGGTATGGGGGTGGTGAGGATAACGTGGGAAGCCTGTTTGACCCAAAGGCCACAACAAAAGTGTTATATTAATCTAAATTTCTGCGGTGCTTGAATCTTGAACTCTTGAAACAGTTCTAACGGAGAAAGACAAAGGCTTTTCTCTTTTTCTATATTCTGGTTTATTTTTACAACCTATTGTTCTCCTCTGACAGAAAAGTGCTCCTTGAAATAGTAGTACCAGTGTAATAGCTATACTATGTCAGTACTTTCAGTCTGTAAGACTCTTGTAGGATTGAAAACAATTTATTAATGATAGCAAACATTTTTGCCATGTTTATACAGAAGCAATTCAGATCAATTCATGCATAAGATGTTGTAGCAGCTCTGGAATTTAGATGTTGTGAGAGGAAACCACAGATCTTTGGAGGCTGATATCAAGGAAAATATCCATGTGTCCGTACAAAGGATCCTGACAGAGAAAGGACGTTAAAGTGCATGGATCAAGAATCTGACTCAATGGCTATTCTCCCATTCTTACTCTCTTCTCTATCGCAAGATCACCATTTCCTTCTTGGAGATGTCCTTAGTGGATTTCCAACTCTGAATCCCTGGCCTCAACACTCACCCCTAGAGCTCATCCCAGACACTTTGCCCAACTTTCTTATAACAAGTCTCAAGATAAAAGCTGCTCCTGAATACTTGGTCCTTTGTCTGGCTTCTTTCGCTTAGCATAGTATTTTATTTTATATCATGATGTTTCACACTAATTGATTTTAAGATTACATTCCTGAGATAAATCCTACTCAGTCCTGGGTGTATAATCCATATAAAATGTATAATTTTTTATGTTGCTGGATTCAGTTTGCTAGTGTTTTGTTGAGGAATTTTGCATCTATATTAATAAGGGATATTGGTCAATAGTTTTCTTGTGATGGAGAAGACTGTCTGGTTTGGGTATGAGGATAATTCTGGCTTTATACAATGATTTCGGAGGTGTTTCCTCCTCTTCTGTTTTTTGGAAGAGTTTGTGAGGGATCGGTGTTAATTCTTCTTAACCATATGGTGGATTTACCAGTGAAGTGATCTGGTCCAGAGATTTTCTTTGTGAGAGGTTTTTTGATTCATTCATTCTCTCTGCTTGTTATAGTTGTACTCAGATTACATGTTTCTTCTGAAGTCAGTTTTGTGGTTTGTATCTTTTAGGAATTTGCCCATTTTATCTAGGTTATTTAAATTGTTGGTGTACAATTGTTCATAATATTCTCCAGAATCTTTTTTATTTCTGTAAGGTCACTAGGAAAGCATCTCCCTCATTCTTGATTTTGGTAATTTGTGTCCTTTTTCTTTTTTTCTCGGCCAGTGTAGCTAAAGGGTTGTCAATATTGTTTCCAAAAAATACTTTTGGTTTTATTGATTTTATTTTTCCTATTGATTTTCTATACTCTATTTCATTTATTTCTGTTTTAATCTTTATTCATAATTTCTATCTTTTCTGTCTTTATTGATATTCTCTATTTAGTTCTTAGACATGACTTTTTTAGTTCTTTGACTATATTTCAAATATCTTTTCAAGTCTTATTTTTAATAAGTCCAACGTCTAGGTTTCTTCAAGGATAGTTTCAATTGATTGATTTTCCCTGTGTATGATCTATATTTTCCTGTTGCATGTCTTATTTCATATTTCTTGTTGCATGTCATAATTTTTTTGTTGAATACCAGGTATTTTAAATAACATAATGTGGAAACTCTAGAAATCAGATTCTCCTCTCTCCTCAAGAGTTATTGTTTTTGCTGCTTGTTGTTCTTATTTGTTTTCTTAGTGACTTTTCTTGACTAATTGTATAAAGTTTGTGTTCTTTATCATATGTGGCCACTTAGGTCTCTGCTTGGTTAGTGGTCAGCTAATGCTTGGACAGAGGTTTCTTTACACTAGGAAGCAGTAAGACTGCTCTTCCTTGCCAAGGGTCTCTGTCTGCATGTTGGGGCATGCCTTCAACACTCGGCCAGGCAGTTGACAACGCTGCCTTAGCTTTCGCTTCCTGCTTGCACAGAGCCTCAAAGTCAGCCTTAAGTGAGACCTTAGGGCCTTCCCAGGTCTTTCCTGCACATGAGTAAAGCCCTGGGCATGTGCTCAGCCCTACACAAGTGCCTCACCTTCTGTGTTCCCAGGAATATGTTGGACCTCGTCAAAGCCCCTAGGACATCTCATTCCCTAACTTTTCGTTTTAATCATTTTGGTTTGCCTGTTGTTTGTCCCAACTGTTATCCATTGCCTCAGGTAGCTGCCAAGTTGAACAATTATGTAAAGGTTTCCAACCAATACCCCTGGGGAAAAGACTTTTTCCAATGGGTGAGCTCCAAGTCAGGTCAGATAAAGAGTCTTGCAAGTGGGATCTTCCAGGGAACTGCCAGTCAGGTCAAATAATGAGAGTTCTGTAGAAATGAGATTTTGAAGTAGTTCCAACCCTGTTTGGCCCCCTCTGGTGGCTACTGGGCTGCTGGTGTGCACTGGGATTGCAGGCTGTTATCTTCAAGACTACGTGGACCTGTGGAGAGGGGTGTGGAAATAGGGCAAGTTAAGATGTCATTAAGCTCGCTGTTCTTACCAGGATTCAGCCATTTTTCTTGGATGAACACTCCGTGGATTGCTGCAAACCTTTGGTTAATTTCCAGAGTTCTGAAAAAATTGGTTCTGGTATTTACCAGGTTCTCATTGATTCAAGGAGGGAGTTTTTGGAGTCCTTATTCTACCACTTTTGCTGACATCATCCTGAACTATAATTTAAAAAATTTCTTTTAGGAAACCTTCTAGATTCATACAGGTTAACCCTTTATTCATCTGTTCATTGACTTGGCCCTCAAACATGTTTTGAGTGCCCACCGTGTCAAGGCACTTGGTGAAGTGTAGGGCTATGAAGATGAAGAAGGTGTGGTTCATGCTCTCAGCTCACGGACAAAGTACTTTTTGTAAAAGTGAAAGCAGGCTTGGAAGTATCCAGAAGATGTTAGGAGAGAAAAGTGAATATTTACAGTTTCTTTGGAGAGGTGTACATGCTGGTGAATTGTATAGATTTTCTGTGCCTAGAACCCTTTCCCCTGTTCTTGTTCATCTTTCGGTCTGCCTGAGTGTCATTCCTCAGATAGGTCTTTTAGGCTTACACTATCTAGAGTCACTTTCTTTACCTCTGCCCTTAGTGATTTTCTGACTCATCTCACTCCTTATTTCCTTCATAAGAATTATTTTCTATTTATTTGTATAATTATTTATTTATCCTCTGCCTCCTTCACCAGAATGTCATCTCTTCAACAGCAGGTACAGTTACTTTCTTGGTCTTTGTGGTATTCCCAGTTGCCTAGAACCGAAACATTACTCAACCGATATTTTCTGAATGAATTTAATGAACAAATATAAGGATATATTTTTAAGAGATGAGAGTCTTGGTGTAGGCTTCGTTTGTGGCTCTATCGCCCATCTCACTAGACAGTTCGTATTGAATGGGTGTTTTGTGTAGGGAAGTTTTTGACAATTTTCTACACTTAATGTTTTTTTTTTGCGCTGAGGAAGATTCACCCTGAGCTAACATCTGACCTTCCTCTTTTTTTGCTTGAAGAAGATTGGCCCTGAGCTAACATCTGTGCCAGTCTTCCTCTATTTTGTATGTGGGTTGCCACCACAGCATGGCTGACAAATGGTGTAGGTCTGTGCACAGGATCCAAACCTGCAAACCCAGGCTGCCAAAGTGGAGTGTGCCGAACTTAACCACTATGCCACAGGGCTGGGCTCCTATACTTAGTTTTTGAGTTAGTAGAACCAATATCTGATTAGCCAATATCTGATCGGTACTTAGAGAAACTAAGTAGTCTTAAGCTCAAGAATTCATATGAATGGTAATTAATACTGACATTTCTCTAGAGTTTTGAACTCTGTAAAGCATTTTCTTGCCTGTGACTTTATTTTTATCCCTTGATCTTGAGTGAAATATATATTATCAAATCATTGAGGATCTGATAAAGAATATTTTGCTTTATTACAGAGTTTTGGTGTACAGTTCCTGAAAATTAGTAGTTTTGTTTTCAATTTTAATTTGTAAATCACCACACATTATTATTATTATTTTTTATGAGGAAGATTGTCCCTGAACTAACATCTGCTCCCAATCTTCCTCTTTTTCTTGAGGAAGATTATCACTGAGCTAACATCTGTGCCCATCTTTCTCTATTTTGTATGTGGGATGCATGGCTTGATGAGCGGTGTGTAGGTTTGCGCCCAGGGTACAAACCCATGAACCCTGGGCTGCTGAAGCAGAGAGTGCAAACCCAACCACCATGCCTTCAGGCTGGCCCCCACCATATATTATTTTAATTGCCTGTAATAACCTCAAAAACATGGTTCTAGTACTTGTGCCACATTCCCTGGGTTCAAATTCAGTCTAAGAAACTTAGGAATGGTATATCCTTACTCAAGTTAACACATTTTTTAAGCCTGTTTCCTCTTTAGGAAAACAGCAAAATAAGAATGCCCAAATCATGGATTATTATGAGGATATAGCAAATATAAAGTAGATGGCATGATGCCTGTCAGAACACAGTTGTTTTATAAATCTGTTATGACTGAAACTGATATAATCATATCAGTTATATGAAATTTTATAATCTCATATCATGAAATTAGTAACTATTATGACTTCAAGTTTTTCTACTTCCAAATATTAGTTGGTGTTGTTTTTTGAAAGAAGGTAGTTTTCTTGAGTGTTTACAGCAGTAAGTGAAATACTTTTCTATCAATTGGCTGTACTTTTGGAGAGATTGAAGTACAGCCAAAATACAGTATGAGGCGATTATGTCTAATATCGTCCTAAAGGAAGGAAAGAACTACCGCAGAAAGAGCGAACCCTCAGATAGCGCTTACTAAGCACTAGGCCCTATTCTAAGTGCTTTTCCTGTTGACTCACTCAATCCTCGAATCATCCCAATCCTTGAATCATCCCTCCTCAATGTTATTGTTCACCCCCATTTTAAACTTGAGGAAAATGAAGCACCAATTAGGTAACTTGCCCAAAACCACACAGCTAGTAAATGGTGGAACTATGATTTGAACCAAAGTTTGTCTGACTCAAGGACTGATAATGTAAATTAGCAAATCTCCTTGTTTCAAAATTTTACTCGAGAATTCTTGAATTAAGATGTTTAGATGCAATTTCCAGCTTGATCCCATTCCAAGTTGCTCCCATATTGGTCTTCCGAAAGCATAGCTCTAGTTAGAAGACATGTATATTTAGAAAACATTCCTGGAGTGACGTTCGTACGCCCGAGCCTGAAACCACGGCCTTGGTGGTCTGACCCACCTTTGTGTGCACAGTCTCAGTCTAACTCAGGTAGACCTGTGAGTACCCTCTAAGAACGCTGTTCATTTTCTTTCTGCCGTGTGTTATTTTTGTAACACTAAATGCAATTTAGTTTTGATACCTTTATAAGACTTTGAACAAAAGTAAATTTATAGATTAGAAAAAAGATTTTCTAAACTATGCACCTCATTTTTGGTTCAGAAAATAAGACTACCATATTTATAATCAAACTGTTTTCTAAAACATTATGGTGGGAGCGTCAGGACATTAAAATGTACCGAAGAAAATAATGATGACTGATAATAAACACCATAAAAGAGATCTGATTTGTGGTTTCTGTGTAGAATCATCTTTACTCCTTGTGTACCTATCCTGCCTTCTGACCAAGGCCACCCAGACGTGTGGATCCCAACCCCTCTAATTGTCTCTGATACCGTGCAGTCTTTATCACTAATCCCTTGGCGGGTTCAACCTCTCTTCCTCCACTGGTTCTTTTTCCTTCATCTGTCAGGTCCTGCTGCTCTGCTCAGCAACATCCGGTGGCTTCACACTCACTCAGAATACAATCGAAAGCTTTCCAGTGGCCTTGGAGGCTCTTTGTCATCTCACCAATCTCTCGGCCAGCCTCCTCCTCATTTATTTCACCCCAGCCACACTCATTCATTCATTCAACAACTACTCACTGAGCCCCTGTTACATGCCAGGAACTATTTTAGGAGTTTGGATATATGGAAAAAAACCCCACAGCTATTACTTTTGTTTTGGTGCTCACATTCTGGTAGAGGAGACAGGCAATTAAGAATAAACATGATATAGAAGTAAACTCCAAAAATATTAGACTAGGTGATAAATGCTATGTAACAAAGAAAACAGATCAGAGTAGGGAGGATCAGGAGTGCCGGGAGTGGGAGCAGGTGGCAGCATTAACTAGCTGGGTCAGAGGAGGGCTTGTAGATGAGATTTGAGCAAGGACTTGGAGATGGTTAGGAGTCAGACGAGCAGAAATCTACAGGGAGAGCTGCTTGCGGCCAGAGACTGCGGGCGTGGGCTCACTGTGTCCTCATCATAGCATTCTCTGAGATCGTCACCATCAGTGGCATTTCTGTGGCATATTTTCCAGAGAAGAATGTGAGCACATATCTAACAAGTGGTGAATAACCTGATTTACCATATTTAGAGAGAACATATAAAGAGGAGAAGATGTCATGGCTTCCATCCCCACTGAGACTTTTCCCTTCTTCTCTTGACAAGCATATGCCTGTCCTTCCTAGTTTCCATCACCACAAGAACCTGCTAGGCTCATGGCGTTCAGACTTCCCTTTTCACCTGACCTTCTGCCCTCTACAGACGTGAAAAGTCCACTGCGCACTGATCCCAGCAGAAAATCTGGGTGGATGTGTCTTCTCTTCCTCACCCAGCTTACCCTTGCCACCATTGGAAATCGTGCACCTTCCCCTCCTGTGGCTCCATTCACCTTCCCAATAAGCTGTACTTTGTCCCTTCCTTTTTTTTCCACACTGCTCACTCTGGTTACTCCTTCCATAATTTATAAGCTAGTTTCTTAGAGGCAACAGCAGAACCTAACTATAGCTGAATTAGTAAAAAACCAAATGTATTAAAAGTTTATTAGGGAGTTCACAGAATTTCTAGGAGGGCTGGACAACCAGGCATGGAGGGTGCATAGCCTAACATAATGCTCCAAATCCTTCTGCAGGCCTGGTGTGGCAGGCACAACAACTGCCACTAATGCCAATTACATTGTGGCCACAGGCAGAGGAGGCTGAATTATGCTGTGTCCCCAGGGACTTCATCCTACAAAAACTGCAGTTGCTGCCAGAGGAAATTTTTTCAGTCTCCATTTCTTTACATCACTAACTCTTTTTTTTTTTTTTTTTTTTGCTAAGGAAGATTGGCCCTGAGCTAACATCTGTTGCCAATCTTCCTCTTTTTGCTTGAGGAAGATTGTCCCTAAGCTAACATCTATGCCAGTCTTCCTCTGTTTTGTGTGTGAGACACCACCACGGCATGGCTTGATGAGCAGTGTGTAGGTCTGCATCTGGGATCCGAACCTGCAAACCCAGGCTGCCAAATTGGAGTATGTGAGCTTAACCACTATGCCACTGGGCTGCCTCTACATCACTGACTCTTGATTGAAAGTCTGGGTTGGTAGATCCAGTTGGCAAAGTGTTATTTTCCTCTTAATGTCCTAGCTTCAAGGGAGGCAAGGAAAGCAAGAATCTGGCATTTTTCTGCTCTGTGATGATAGACAAGCTTCTGTGGAAGCAAAGGGTTCGGCTATCACATAGCCAAAATTAACGAATATTGGTGTGTGTGTGTAAATAATATATATGTTTACATATGTATGTGAGTATAAGAAATAAGTATATTTATCATATTACTGTATAAATATTTTTATAACTACAAATATATTTTATAAATATAACTGTGCCTTTATATCTGTACATCTGTGTGTATATACACATACATTCTTGTCTGTTCCCAGGTGAGGTGACCTCTTGCTTGCAGACTCAGTGCAGTTAAATCTCCTCACCTTTCTCATGAAACTTCATAGTCGTGTGAATCATGCACAATTCTAAAAAATAGTTCAATAATTAACTGAAACACCTGTGTGCTGACAAAGACAAATGCTCATCTCCTTTATTCTGTTCATTTAAAACTCCACACACTCTTAGATCAACCAAGCTTTATTTTGTATGTTTTGATAGAGAGAAGTCTTTTTCCTAAATCTCGTCCTCCTCCTATAGGGTTTTATCTATTTTCAATGTTGTGAGCGTTGCTGTACCCACAGAGCTGAAGAAGAAAATTAAGTTATTCATATTTTTACTTTAATGTTAACGATATATTATGACATGTTCAATTTTATATAAGTATTTACATTTTAATTTAAGTAGCATTTCAGTAACCCACCATTATGGTTTTCTTTTATTTTTTATTTTAGTTAAAATATAGGAATACGTACTTAGATTCTTCTTGCATTTTTAGCTTCATGGTACTTTGTTTCTTCAAGATAACTGCTAAAGGATTACTGGATCATGAAAGATTAATCGACACGGCATAAATACTCATATTTATGGCAACTGACCCAAAGCACTCAGGCGTTAACATTTGGGTCCTATTTAGATTGTTTTAAAGCAATTTTCTTTTCTAATTCAGGACTTCCACTGTGAGTGTTTGCCCAACAGCAAAAGGTCATCTTCTCTTAAAAACAAATAAAAATGTGCTTGAATTTTTTAACTGGTTACCTTTGGCTCTTTCCACCTATTCTTTTTAATGTAGGGTAGTATACACAGCACAGGTTGGTTTTTTTTTTTCTTTTTTTGCCATTCAGTTTTACTGTGCATTTATTTAAGGGAAAAATTAGTAAACTTTTATTCTATTAGTTTATGAGGAATCAGGTTGTTAGTAGAAATGCACCTGCATAGAATTGGTCTCTATCTTCATAAAGTCATGATTTTTGCATCATAACAGGTACATTACAAAATTTCCATTGGATAAGAGTTAGGTATTTGATTCATGAGTTTCAATTCTGTCACTCACTAATTGTGGGACTTTGGATAGAAGAGAAAATTTGCTCAGAGCGAACCAATCAAGTTTCTTGGCACCACTGTGTTCTGATTCAGCAGCAATCCCGATTGGGGACATACCGACACTGCTGAATGGCCAGATGCTATTACATGGGGACATTGACTCACATGGCTACACTCTCCATATGCTAGTGAGGAAAGATTCTGTCACTGCTCATACTTATAAACAAGTGTAAGAAACCAGCAGAGGGATAAAAGAAGCTCAGATCCCATGGTGATGTTCTAGGCAGATTCCATGCTGCTTGCATTATTTTCATTGGTTCATAAGTTTTATTCATTGCATTTAAACCTTTTCATTTATTCTTGAAACCTTATTTTTAGTCATCTCTTACCCATATTGTAACTTGTATACAGCTTCCATCCACTTGGATGTGTCCCTATACTGCCTTGCCAACCAATATCAATGTTGTCGGAGGACTCCATCATGGCATGTCAAGACCCAAGTCCCTCTAACTAACTAGCTAACTAGCTAACTGAAGAAGCTCACACTCATTACCCCCTGCAGCTGCCAGGCTCAATGCTCGATAGCAAAGTGTGTCTGCGACAGATTCTTGGCCCTTTGTGTTGCATGTTGACCAAAATATTGAGGAAAGAGATCAAGTAGCAGAGCCAAGGGCACTCCTATGGAGTTAGAAACAGAGGAAAGTTATTTTATTCAGGAAAAAAAGTTCTCTCTGCTCCCACTGTTCGTCTGACAATGTGAACCTAATATGGAGACTTTGGAGACTATAGCCTATTGTACAGGAGATTACTTACTTCCTGGAATGGGCCCAGGAAACGTTAAATCATACCAGAGCTTCTCACAAACTACTTCTCACTCATCAACCATGAAGAACATGTGTAGATTACCTAAGAAGGTATTTATGAACGCAGATTTCATCTGAAATACTCTCTTCCACTCCAAATACATAATTGTATCATCTTCTTTTTCCCTTGACCTAGAAGACCAAGATGGTGTCATTTTCGAACTCACTAACCCAGCTGCAAAGAACAGGCTGAAACTTGCATGTGTGACATCTGGTCCGTGAGAGGTTTCCCAGGAGGCTATGATTCTTCTGCTGTTTTCTGACTTTAATACCTGAAGTGTGTCTTGTGACGTTGTAACTCAGTGGATTTTGTGTGAAGTCACTCTCTCCTCCTTTATTGCCTATCTCCAGCAGGCTGAAAGAGATGCCTGTGATAGCCGTAGATTATTGGATATCCCATTTAAGTTTACGAGCTTGAAGACTGGTCCTGCTCTTGTGCGTCTCGTTTTATTAAGCCTTTGACTGCCTCCCCCCGGGGCGGCACTATTTATCTGCTTCATTTGTCCTCTACATTTTTCGTTCAGACACAGGACTTTTTTCTCAGTGTTCTGTTGGAGGATTATTCAGGCCTTTGGATAGTCATTTTTCCGCTTTAGAAAACACTGAGCTAAAGGTCTTTAAGCCCAGTCGACATGTCCCCAGAGAACACAATCCAAAAATTCAGAATCATTATTCATAGTGTATAAATAAAGGATATTTCTCAATCAAACTTCATTTTACATGTTATTATCTAACCATTGTTGTCTTGTTTAGTCAATATCTCCCCCTTTTATTTATTATAAATTGGACTGTGTCCTTTATTCCTTGAAGAAAGTGTCATAACTGTGAAGCAGGCTCTATTTCATCTTCCAGTAGATAGAGAAACTGATCATTTCTTTTTAACATGTGAGACAAATACTTCTGCAAAAAACATGAGGCATTAGTTTTTCAGAAGAGAATCTTATATGGTTGACTTGGTATGGTGGCATTAAACTTTTCTTGACATGACAGAGTGGGAT
Source organism: Equus caballus (assembly GCF_041296265.1). Classification (NCBI taxonomy): domain Eukaryota; kingdom Metazoa; phylum Chordata; class Mammalia; order Perissodactyla; family Equidae; genus Equus; species Equus caballus. The sequence continues at coordinate 48,572,122 of NC_091703.1, read as the reverse complement.
TTGGGATATTTGTATATGCATGTGGGTGGATGGAAGAAGGGGTGAGGACGCTCAGTCTGCTCATTCTTATCTCCTTATCTTCCATCAGCTGTAATAACCTGTTCTAAGCAACGTTGCAGTCCTTGGTATGTTTGCTCAATCCGTTGTTATCACTGCCTCTCTCATACTTGGTCCATTGATGTGTTGTCAAATTGAAGCAGCTAAGCAGAGTCTCCTTCCAAAAGGTTATTGCTTATAATTTTTCAATAGATGTCAGGCAGAGTACCGTGCACTAGTTATCAATCCCAGGGGAGGACTCTAAACACTTCTGCCCACTGCATCTTGGTATCAGAGTCTCTAAGGAAAACACAATGCGGTCATCAAGCTCTGAGTGGAACAACGCTTTACTCACATACAGAAGAGACAGAGCATGATCAGCTTCAATAGTGGGCATAAGTCCCCCATGGCCAGTGGCTCCCTCCCTGTGGCTGACACAGGGCAATTAGCCTAAGTGTACCCCTCTCATGCTGCAGTGGAAGGAACCCCGTCCCCTTCTCTTGGAGGAAGATATAGCAGTGGGGTCGGCCAGGTGCCATATGCTGCACACGCTTTAAGCAGAGACAAATAGGTACTCATTGCTCCTGAAACAAGGAACGATATTCCCACACGAGTGATAAGCCTGGCACAGGCTGTGTGCGCTCATTATCTCCTGGTAAGACAGTGTTCCAGGCCCAAGCCCATTCTTATGTGGCTGAGTTGGGGTCAAAAAGCTGTGTGCCGTGAGGTGGTTTTTCCCAACAATAGGAATATGTCTCTTTTATAATAAAATTTTATCCTAAATCCTTCAGATGCCAAAAATCCATAGTCACCCCTGGAAAAATCAAAAGAACCAGAGACGGAAGCTCAGAAATAACTGAGGGATTTGGAAGAAGCAGGTGGCTTGAGGGGGGAATTGAAGGTGATGTGGCTTGCAGGCTGCAGCTACGATTCCTAACCCCCGAATGCCCATGTTCTGAGTCCATGGACAATCCCTAGGCTTATGCTTTGTTTTTCCAAGTCTGTATCCACCACAGTACCTTAAGCTTCCCTTCCCATTTTGCATCTGAATGAGGCAGCAGGATATAACTAATCTCCAGGGATCCATTCTACTTTCTTTAATTAATTCATTACCTTTTTCTTCTTTTTTTTTTTTTTTTTGGTGTTAGGAAAATCATATTTACTCCCTAATTATTTTAGGTACTCCATAAACTCCTATTCTGTATCTTCAGATGCCGTAAATTCAGAGTCACCCCTTACAACATGCAGAAGGAGCTGGGGATTCTTCAAGAGGGAGGAAGGGGGGCTGGCCCGGTGGTGCAGTGGTTAAGTTCGCATGTTCCGCTTCTTGACAGCCTGGGGTTGCCAGTTCGATCCCTGGTGCGGACATGGCACCGCTTGGCAAAAAGCCATGCTGTGGTAGGCGTCCCACGTATAAAAAAGTAGAGGAAGATGGGCATGGATGTTAGCTCAGGGCCATTCTTCCTCAGCAAAAAGAGGAGGATTGGCAGTAGTTAACTCAGGGCTAATCTTCCTCAGGAAAAAAAAAAAAAAAGTGGGAGGAAGGAAAAGGCAGGGAGCTAGGGAGGAGAGAAGATGGGAGGAGGAAGGACTAGATTGGAAGACTGTCTTCAGTGGTAGGCTGGATTTTTTCAAAGCTCAACTCTCCTACCCAGGGGAGCTCCTGGTTGACTCTTCAGGCCTCACTACCTAGTGACCTCTCCATCACTCCCTCCCTTCTTGAAAGCGAAACAGCCTCTCCCGTTTCTTGACATAGCACTCTTTTGAATCTCCTTTATTCCTTTCACATCTGCTTTAGAAATCCATTTAAATTTGGTTTGTCCTATTTAAAGACGTTTGGTTGTGGTGTGCTCCTTGCCCCACTGGCATCAATGGGGTCTGGTCTGGCGGCTCACACTACCTGGGGCAGGTCCAGCCCTAAACGGAATCTGCTGCATTAGGGAAAACCTGGGTCTCATTGTGCAGAATCAGCAAGTCCCTCATAATTTGCACCTTGCTTCACCGACTCAGCTCTGCGACTTTGTTTCCTCACTAATTCTTTTATCATTTCCTTTCTTCCTTTCCCTGCTACTCTTTGTTTCTCAGTTCTGGTCTACCTCTGCTCCAGGCATTTCTCTCACTATCTCTTAGTCCTCAGGAATAGAGGGAAATCCATTTTTGGAGAAGGAAAAGGTCATTGGGGTCTTTATCCAAAATTGAAAATGAATTTTCCTTTCCAATAATCAAAGATCAATTTCACAATATTTTGTTTCAAATTTAAAAGCATAATTGCAGAAAGGGGTTTATTACTTACCCCATTTGGGAGACAAGTCAACAAACAAATCTTCATCTCGCCAAAAATGTCCAGAAATCTGTAACCAGAGCATTCTCACTACCTATAAATAACTTCTGCAGGGTCATCTGACATAGAAAACCTATTAGAAATGATATCATCTACTTCAGGCCATTTTATCCATTCTTACTATTTTTATTTGAGATGTGCCAACTTTTTCCAGTGAATGTTAGGTTTCTTCTGAGAAGAAAACAGCAATTTTGTAAATATAAGAAAATATTCCTGAAATAAAGTAGAAGTATAATTTTTAAAAATTGAAGTTTTGAGCATTGCTTATCATATTGCAGTTTTTTAAATTCTTGAAATGAAGGGAAGGCTGTAAGATACTCCTTTTTTCCCCCTTTGGAATATTGTAAATTCTCTTTATTTGTTTACTCTGTTTCTCTTTAGCTTTGTCTATGTTCTCTAAAACTGGTTTTGTTTTTCAAGAGCATGTTTTCAGGTCTCTAGTTGAGAAAATATACCAGAAAACTAGTTTCCTGCCCTTATTCTCTGTCAGCAATTGATGTCATTGCGTCATTATTTTTGAGTGGAAGTCATAGAAACACTGCATGTTTTTCAAAGCTGTTACATAATTTCCCTAAATAAGAGTCTAAAGTAGACATTAACTTTTATTATTTGATTTTACTTTTTAAAGAAATTATTAAAAATTTGAGAAGCAAATTTCTTGACCAAATTTTGGTTGGAATCCTTGCTTAAGGTTGTTACGTCACTTTCTTTATTTTCCAACCTTTATCTCATGCATTCTTATCCCAGGTTCATTCTCCCTCACGTGGATTCTGACCTTTTGCACATACCTAATTTTGTAACATTTTAGACAAGCTGTTCTATGAATATGAAAAGACAACCTCTGTGAAGGAAGCTTACCTCCCAGCACAGGACAACAGACTGAGGATGCGTGCTTCCAGACGTAACGGAAGTGGTGGGCTGTGCACTGATGCACTCTTTACATTTCAGTGGAGTTTATTATTTGCTTCTCTTCCTCTTTCCTTGTGTCCCTTGAGAGTCTATACACCTGTGTATATACACATACACACACAAGTATATATTTGTGGAGGAGCACAGGGCCTCCGTGGTGTTCAAACCCACTGTGCAACTCCGCCTTCTGAATCAGTCTCCTCAGAATTATGTCTCAAAAGGTCTGAATGACTCAGCAAGTACCTACCATTCTTCTTCTTTTCTGTCAAAACGTAGCTTATTTCCCTAAAATTATTAGTTAAATCCTTATGTAATCTTATTCCAGGACTACAGAAACAGAGTTTTTATATTTAATGTATTTACTTACTATGTGTGAGTGTGTGTGTGTATGTAAGGAAAGGGGGCTTGAGATATTAAGGAACCAAAGGAGCCATCTCTCAAAGGACTTACTTTAGTAATTCTGTTTGAATCATGTTCCTTTTTTTTAAGTCCAAGAAATCGTATTTTTAGAGTTAATTTTGGAATTTAAGTTACTTTTCTTTCTGCCTGGGTGAGTCCTACTCATCCTGCTAGGCTTAGCTGAGACTCGAGCCGTAGGCAAGAGGGGATGAATGCCTGTGACACTCAAATCCTCTCTCATGAAACTTATAGTTATCTATATCCAGATATTATTTTGTGTCCTTGTGTCCAAACTCCTTTAAGGTGATAACTGTGTCTTTCTCATTCCTTTCTCCTCTTAGGGCAAGCGATGGGACATAATAAGCAAGGGCAAGGGCTTGCAGTGTAGACAGACGTAGGTTTGAAGGCTGCTCTGACACTTTCAACTTTCTCCTCGAACTCATTAGCCTCTCTGAGGCTCATAGTTGGCAGGTAGTTATGAGGAATAAATGAAATGATCCAAAGTATTTGTAACGTTAGATGGTCAATAAATTAGTTAGTATTATCTCTTCCTCTGCTTGGGCTAGCGCATAACAGATATGAAGCAAATTCATATTGAGTGACTAAGTGGCTGAAGTAATAGAATTTCAATCTATTATATATCCTTAACAAATATAATTTATAGTTCCTATGTTATAACATGCTTATCATCATATCTGTGCAATCCCAAAACTGTATGTAGTATTTTAGAAACATTTTTTGCTACTTCTGAACTCAAGAATCACCCTTTCTTTTGTTTGGTTTCAAATATCCTACAATTTGGCTTGACCTTTATTGCATTTATGTCAAGAGTTAAACAGATGGTTTCTGAATTTTACCCCAGATCACCCATAGTTTCTTCCCTGGCTGTCTTCTGTACTGGTCCCGGGCTCCATTAGGCTCTGGTCCTTTGCATGATTACCTTGGCATTCTTCCAAGTGGAGCCTTCTAATTTTAGAGTCAAAACACTGGAAGAACAAACCACAGATGTGCATTGAAATATGCACAGTATGGGTACAGAGCCATTTCTGAGAGTTATAATAAGAAAGGTCTTTAACCTAAAGATGTTGTTTGAAAACTTAGCATATTTCCTGCTCTTTTTCTTTGTCTAGTCCAAGAATACTACCTTGTTTTTCTCACATCACACTGGGATTTGAGAAACTAAAAATATTTTATCAAAATACTTATTTTCCAAGTATAGCCTGCGTCTCTCGTACGTGTATAGATCATAAGAGATTTTCAAGATTATTTTCCACTCAAAACAAGCTTTTGTTTCTATATAATACAAAGCTTTTTTGCACTTTATAATTCAATTAATCTCTTAAGGATACTTAATAAAAAACTTTTTTTCCAAAAGGAGGTCAGAAACTTCACTATTACTAAAGTCCAAACGTTTTCAAGGCCAGAATTATGCCTGTCTCATAATAGGTAGTCACTTAGGAGTCACACAGATCTGATTTCAAACACAAATCCTGAATCTTGGTAGTCATCTTTCCTTGATCAAGTAGAAAAATATTTATTTTCTGTATCCTATAGCTGCAGCAAAGTAAAATAGAAAAAATAAATAGAGGGATTTTTTTGGTGGATTTGTCTAAGATAGATGCTCTAAACAGATTTTTAAAGAGAAATTTTTTTGGAAAAGTAAGATTTAGAATCTGCATAGTAGGTTACCGCTAATTTATTTTTAAGATCCATTTGTCAAGGGTCCTAGCTTGCTGGGGCCACTATGGTTTTCAAGATAAAGGTGAAATTGGTCTGAACCCCACCCCAGAGTTCTAGGGATCTTTGGAGGGAGAAATGGAGGAGGCTTGTGTATCTTGTAGCTTTCTCTTGACTGTTTCTTACATTTACTGATTTCTCCGTTTCCACTCTCTTCTCTCTTCTGCTTGTTCTGCCTCTTTTCTGTATTGCATTGCCTCACTGGATATCACACAGATCTTTATTTCTCTAAGTATTAACTTACAGTTTTGTGTTAGTTAACTTCATTAACATTTTAAAAATATGGGACAAGGAAAGGGAGAATTACATTGTAGCCAGAAACAGCTTGAAATTCAGTATTTGACATAAAGTTGAATTTTCTCCTGTTTTTGAAAGTGCCGTCTGCCATTTCATCCCTGGAGAATTTTCCTTAGTCTTCTACTAGGTTGTCAGTCCCCTGTGTGTAGCTGGGTCTCCCCTCTTCTCTCACCTCTGTCGCCTTGTCTTATGTGCCTCGAAGACCCCAGCACCTCGCTTCCCTTTCACTTCCTCTGAAGAGCCATTGACTCTCCCTTTGTCCCGCCACAGACATTCAGGGTTTCTACCACAGGGCTTCATCTTTCGATACATGCCATCAGGCAATGGTTTTCTTCTCGTTTCTTTTTAACTCAAGTACACTCTAGAAGAATTTTGGATCCCCTCACGCACATTTTTAAGTTGATGTCTAAAATTTGTTTTCTTGTGTTTCAATAATTGCAAAGGAAGTCATTCCTGGTATATTTCTACATGCTTTTGGTCTATTTAAAATATTTAAGTTTCAAAAGTTGTAGATTTAGTTCACTCAGTTCTGGAAAATGACTGCCATATAGCCTAATTCCCAAAGCCAGTCCTTACTATCAAACTAATCAACCCATCCGACTCATTTTCTAACAGAAAAGATCAATTCAAATAAACATGTTAATATGTGTTGCTGTGACACTCATCTCACATTTGAATTCTAATTCTAAGATAGACAAGTGGACAAACATGGAAACATATATGGTTTGTGGACAAAGGTCTTAGTAAAGAGCGGGGCTGTAGATCACTGTTTCACTGTTGAGGTTTTCACTCTCCCTTGGCCCAAGATAGGAAGTCTCCAAACTGTCTAGTCTCCAGACTTCCCAGAGGGCGTTGAAGACCCTGTGCGTGGCCTTAGCGGATCTCGCACTGTTCCATCACATTTATCTTGCTTTTCCGGGCAAACTAGACCGATTGCCTTTGCCTGAACATATGTGCTTTCTGCAGTCTTCCTTTTGTTCTTCCTCTTTCCTTTGCCAAGAGCATCCACTCATTGACCTCCCCATGTTGAAGCTGGACCATTTGTTTGTTTGATACGTATTTACTGAGCTCCAGTCTATGCGAGGAACTAACTATACTTGTCATTTTAGAGAAAGATACTGATAGAGTGTTTTGTTTTTCCTTTAGTTGGATGCGAATGCTCCCTGCTTTTAACTATCTTAGAATAGTTTGCATCTCACAGAACAGTTTCCTTGCCTGCGTGGTACACCGGTTAACTGTGTGCTTGTCCCTTACCTCCTAAAGTGTATTGGAAGCAGGAGCAATGCCTTCATTGTTGTAACTCCGGTAGAGCCTCAGTCAGCTCCTGGCCCTTACTCAGTGCTCAAGAATCTGTCACATTGAATGGCGTCTAGAGGCACCCTATGGGGATTAGTAGAACCAGAACTCAAAAAGTCTGGTTCCCAGACCCCACTAACCAGAGGCATTCACTTCTGACTCCTCAGGAATTCCATGTGTACTGACAGATAAGTTTTCCCGGGCAGCACCCACCCAGCCCTCTCCTGCAGAAAGGACTTGCTTTAGAACAAGCTTCATCCAGGGTCAAGAGAGAGAGGCTGGAGACCCTGCATTCCATTCTTACCCACCTATTCCCTATACAGTTGGGAAGCACATGTGAAAGTTGACTTAATTAAACTGACAATGTTGTTGACTTTTATTAAGCAAATACTGTCAAAACCAAATTGAAAGCTAAGTTATTTTAAGTAATTTTCAGGGTGCAAACATTTTACTTGAAATCCCATTAACTAAACTGTCTAATTTGGCTGAAAGCCCTGACCGTGCTTTGGGTCAGAAAGATTGACCCCCATCCTTTTTCAGGTGGCTTCAGACTAAATATCAGCTCAGGTGCGCATGTCACATTAGGAACCTTTGATGCACCTGTGTTCAGAGAGCTCGCCATTCCAGATGAAGTACGTGTGCCCCATCACCTTTAGCCTAACATTCTTTTTGGGCCTTCTGAAATGTATGACTCCAAAACCAAAAGTAAAAACAAAAAGGAATCAGGGAAGAGACAGAAGAAGTAAGCCAGATGGCTTTTCAGATCTTTTACTTTGTGCTTTTAACGTCAATCTTTTATTGCTGTTTCCTTAAGTGGAATAAGAATTTGGACATGAAAGAATGAAATGAGTGAAAATTGAGCACCTTTCTGACAGAGACTATCTTAGTCATTTGATAGTCATAGGACTGTGAGAACCAAGGTTGGATACCAATCCATCATGTCAACAGTGATCAACATTGGTTTAGTTTTTCATGTGCAATATTTTATCTTGGTAAACAAAAATGATAAAAAGAGGCAATAAATTACTAAACTTGGTATGCAAAAAGTAATAGTAATATTAACACTTGCTGTCAGAGGCACTATTTAACCTGTGTTGATGAGGTCACATAAAATCACTGGCCTCTTAAGTTCATTGTTTTTGCTTTCTTTTTAATTCTCTTTGCAGGTAAAGATAAGATTAAAGTGTCTGAGGATGACTTGAAAAAACTCCTTCTGATTAAATGGTGTGTTTTGGAATCCATTCGTTTAAGAGCCCCTGGTATCATTGCTAGAAAAGTGGTGAAGCCGGTTAAAATTCTGGTGAGTTTTTGTTTAGTTTTAAGATAATCAACCTTCTAGGAAATAGCAAAAGTACATATTTTGCCCATATATCATTAGGTAATTCTTTAAGTTCCATTAAGCACTAAGTGACCCTGGAACAGGTTGCTAATAAGAGCTGTGCAGCAACATTTTATTAATATAGATATTTATCTGTTGGTGACTATTTTAGTTAAAACATAATAATAATCATTTAATAATCATTTTGGCTCTGTGATTCTGCATCAGAATTAGTGTAATCCTGTTTCAGTCGAGCAGGTGGTTTGGATAGTCTCTTCTCTGCTGAACCAACCATTGACTGTTCCTGAGCAGCAATAGGTTGAGGAAATTCAGGATGTCAGTAAAGTTCTTTAGGATGACTGCAAGACAATTTCAGGCCACAGATCACAGCTGTGGGAACAGATGGCAGGAGTGCCGTGGATAATAGTGGCTGTTATTAGCAATCAGCAAGTGAGCGAGGGAGAGAGGTCCTTTCTATGGGCAAAGTAGAAGGAAGTTCTCGAGTGCACTATGATAGGTATGCCCATGGCAGACTTTCGGTTCAATATTTGGTGAATCAATCAGGCAGAACCAAGTATTTCTTTCAGAATGGTTTGGCTTGGAGCCTGCATCATCCAGGTAGATCACATTTAGTCAGCCCTCCGCTCCTGCTGGCTTTTTATACACAGATTGACAGTGCTTGCGTTTAACCAGGAAAATTTATAGTGGTAGAACACAAAAAGACAAAAAAATCCAAATTTTATGAAAAGTCGCAACTTGCTAAATCCAAAGGAGATTTAGTTTAACTGATCTTACATAAATTATATATTTATGTATAAATATATATTTTTATAAATTAAATATTTTTTATAAATTAAAAAATATTTTTAAAATATATAAATATATTAACATAAAATTATATGTTTATATATCTTACATAAATTAGTTTTAGTGGGATTTTAACAATTTTTGCTTTTAAATAATCAAATTATTAATTACTTTAAACTATGAGTATAAAAGAGCATGCTTTGAGAGGAAACAGTGAAACAACTTGGTGCAATTAAGTGGAGCAATGTGTTTATTACTCTGAATATTACTATCATTTTTATTGAAGTTTAGGTCTTATTTATATTCTGGCTGGTAGATAATTAGCTGAATTGCAGAATAGGTATTTGTCTGCCAGTGAGTATCTTGATTGTTACTTTAAGCATACAGATCCTATACATGTTTTGTTAGATTTATACCTAAATAGTTCAGTTATTTGGGGGCTTTTGTAAATGATATTTTTAAAAATTTGGATTCTCCATCTGTATTTTGACCTTGTATCTTCAGCTTTAATAAACCTAGTTATTGGTCCTAAGAGTGTCTTTGTAGGTTCCTTAGGAGTTTCTATGGAGACAATATTGTAATTTCTTCCTTTCCTATCTGCATGCTTTTTATTTCTTTTTCTTGCCTTATTGCACTGGCTCTGACTTCCAGTGCTATGTTGACTAACAATGGTGACAGCAGATGTCCTTGCCTTGTTCCTGATCTTAAGGGGAAAGTGTTTAGTCTTTCACTAAGTATGACGTTAGCTGTAAGTTTTTGGTAGATACTCCTTATCACGTTGAGGAAATTCACCTCTATTTCTAACTTGCTGGTAATTCTCATCATGATAATTTAATCATGGGTGTTGGATTTTTGTCTAATTCTTTTTCTGCATCAATTGGTATAATCATATACTTTTTCTCCTTTAATCTCTTGATGTGGTGGATTTCATATACTGGTTTTTGAATGTTGTACCAGCCTTTCATACCATGAATAAATCTCATTTGATCATGGTGTATAATTCTTTTCATATGTTGTTAGATTTATTTTGCTAATATTTTCTTGAGGACTTTTGCATCCAAGTTCATGCAAGATATTGGTCTCAGTTTTCTTGTGTTTTCGTACTATTTTTGTCTGGTTTCTATATCATGACAGTCTCTTAAAAGGCGTTTTATGTTTGTCCTGTCCTCTTCTCATAAGCACTCAGATTCCCCTTTTTTCTTCTTTCCTCTCTCCTCCAACCTCCCTTCCTCCCTTCTTTCTCTCTCTCTCTCTTCTTCCTTCCTTCCTTCCTTTCTTTGTTTCTTTCACATTTATTTACTTGTGAAAGGCAGTAGAGAAAAAATCTGCATATGATTCCCCTCTTCTTCTTCCTTAATTCTTTTCTTTTCCTCTAATTTTCTCTTTCTAATCTAATTCTTCAAGTTCTTTTACCCTGAAATCTCTCTCCATTAAAATTGCCATTTCACCTCTACAAATTATGCCCATGCCCAAAACAGAGAGAAAAAACTATAAAGATCCTTATATCTAAATTATTGTAGATATTCTTTTTCCTGTTGCTTTTGCATCTTTTTCTCTCTCTCTCAGCTTCAGCATGGCTTACGGAGCTTCAAAACATTCTGTCTTGGGCTTCTCTGACCAGTCGTTCTGCTGCCACATATATGGCAGCTTTCCATGCCCCTTCTCAAACCCAACATCTGACTTGTGCTATTTCATTAGCTAAATACATGAGACCATCACAGGATAGTTTTATAACAAAAAAAAATTTTAATTTGTTACAAAGATAGATTTTCTTCCCAGACCCAAATAAAAACCTTTCTGCACATGCCACTTTCGAACCAACGTAATGCACTTCTGCGTCTGCGTTCTTTTTGGCTTCTGCTATCCTGACCTTCAGTACAGTCTTACGTCACTTAATGATGGGGATGCGTTCTGAGAAACGTGTCATTAGGCAATGACATCATTGTGCAAACATCATAGCATGTACTTACACAAGTCTAGATGGTACAGCCTACTACACACCTAGGCTATATGGTACTGATTTAACGGGACCACCTACATATACATGGTCTGTTGTTGGCCGAAATGTTGTTAAGGGGTGCATGACTGTGTTCTTATGCTGTTCATTTATCTTTTTTTGCTTGATTATACTTACACCCCAGTACTTCTCCCTTCAAATAGATGCTCCCTTTTCCTTACTGTTCTCTTGTCACACTGTAGTCATCCCCTTCCTTTTCCTTTATCTTTTACTGTACTATCACCTGAAGTCTATCTTCTTTGCCCCCTCTTTTTTCCCTTCTAGTAGTGCTTTTCCACTGGGTAGATGTTAGTTTCATGGTTTTTTTCATTTTAGGACCCTTGAAGATGAGTCAGTTGATTTCTCCCTTCCTTGTTTTTATTTTACCATAAGGTGTTGGCACAAAGGTATTTGTTTTGCACCATAAAATTTCTAGGCAACTCACTTGTTTGCTGGTCAAGTTGCAACATTGCTTGATGCAGTCACTCTACATTTCACCCCCCCATACACCACCTGAAACACTTCTCTATCCTTAAGCAAGTAACTCTTGGGGGAGCTTTTAACTGCATATCCTTCTCAGGACTGTGTTCCACCACAAGGCCTTGTAACTTTTGTTGGGGCTATTAATACCTCATATTTCTTCAAAGGTAATTTTTACTTATTTCAACAGCTTTACCAAAAGAAACACCCATGCTGAAACCATGCACACACATATACATTCGGGCATATACAACCTGCCACGACCGCTTAACTGTACACAATTATCTAACATGCTCTTTGTGTGCCATCAATACAGAAACGTATGTTTCATTGTAGTGTAAATCCATCATTTAAAGAAAATTTTTAACACTATTCTTCACATTTCTTGCATCTAGAGAATTTTCATATTTATTTCAATGGCCACATCATTGTACATTGAGTTGGTAGCTTAAATATGTATTTCCTGATGCTTGAGAATTTAGATTGTTTTCCTTTGTGGCTATTTTAATGTGGTAGTTATTTGTATCTTTGTGCATAGTACATTTTCTTTTTTATTTTTTAAATTTTATTTATTTATTTATTTTTTGAGGAGGATTAGCCCTGAGCTAACTACTGCCAATCTTCCTCTTTTTCCTGAGGAAGACTTTCCCTGAGCTAACATTCATGCCCATCTTCCTGTATTTTATACATGGGATGCCTACCACAGCATGGCTTTTGCCAAGCAGTGCCGTGTCTGCACCTGGGATCTGAACCCGTGAAACTCAGGCTGCCAAGAAATGAAACATGCAAATTTAACTGCTGCGCCACCAGGCTGGCCCCATATTTTCTTTTTTAATGATTACCTTTGAATTATGTTTTAACAGTTGATTACTGGTCCAAGGGTATAAACACATTTGTTCACTGCTTATAATCCTCTTACAAAACTTATGGATTCCCAGTAAAATTTTTTTAATTAAAAATAATAGATATCCAAAATAATTTAATGAATTATAAACAAAAGATTAATAGTGGGGCTGGCCCGGTAGCACAGTGGTTAAGTTTGTGCGCTCTGCTTTGGCGGCCCAGGGTTCACGGGTTCAAATCCCAGGTGTGGACCAACATACTACCTATCAAGCAATGCTGAGGTGATGTCCCACATACAAAATAGAGGAAGATTGGCAACAGATGTTAGCTCAGAGCCAATCTTCCTCACCAAAAAAAAAAGTTAATAGTCTCTTACTTCCACTCACTTTCTTCCTAGAGGACATGAGGCCCAGATGTATCCAGGCTCCTTCCAAGCCCTAGCAGCTGGTTATGGCTATCCTAGTGGTAGAAACATATGCTCAGGCTGCCATCTACTAAGTTCTATCATTTCCTTTCATTATTTTTCACAATATTTTAAATATTTGTAATATTTAATATTTGTTTCCTGTACTTATTATCTCTTTTATAAATAAACACAGCCTTTTGTCTTAGGAGGTCTGGACTAATCCCTGTGAAGTTCTCCCAGCAGAATTGAGACTTTAAATTTAAAAATAACTTGCACAGCTATTATTATAACCATTATTACTATATTATTATAATTATTATTATAACTTGCTTTTTCTTATTATTACATAAGTAAAACATGGTAATTAGAGAAAAAACAGAGACCATAAAAAGAAACTGAAAGAAGAAATTAAAAATTGCTGAAAATCTTGCAAGTCAAAGATAACCACTATGAATATTTTGGTATTATAATTTCATTCTTTTTTTTTCCTGTAGTATGTGCATTTTAAAAACACTAAATTGGGGTCATACTATGCTAATTTTCTCATAGCTTCTTTTTATTTTATTTAATAATATCACAAATAGTTTTCTATATCAATAAAAGACATCTGCACCATTTTGAATTGCAGCATAATAATCTAATATATGGACATATTATAAATTTTTGAATCAGTTCTCTATTCTTGAACATGTATGTGGCTTCCAGTTTTTCACTATTATAAACGGTGTGAAGATTAACATCCTTACAGCTAAATCTCTGTGTACATTACTAATTATTTCCTTCGTATAAATTCACACAACTTGGTGCTTTTAAACTTTGTGTATTTTCTAAAACAGTTGAAATGTCTTTGCTGAATGGACTAACGTGTTTCTAGGAATTCGGATTATAAAAAACATTTCATGTGTGATCATCTGTGTCAAGTAGTGACAGGCTCATATTTTCTCTCCTGTCAGATAACCAGTCGAGGTTCCTTGCTATGAATGCTAGAAGTATTTCCCATTGCGCTTCCCTAATGTAGTCTAAACAGGGTATCATTGCTTATTTCTGCTTCTGTAACCATTCCATTCCATATTTTTTAGAATACATTAAAATGGTTAAACACTATCTACTTTCTTTGATTTACTCCATTCCTTCTTTCTCTTTATTATACCACCTTTCCAAACTCTTAAACTTCTCCCTGTACTCTCTTTTCAAGATTTCATATTTTTAGTACAAAGTTACTCTGCAAGAATACCAAGGAAAGAGTAAACAAGGAAGTGTTGGAAAATATGAATAATTAAGGAATATTAATTACCTTCTTAAAGTATTAAAACATGTTATAAAACTAAAGCAATTAAAACAGCAGGGTAGTGGTATCAGATCAGACGTTCAGATCAATACGCCAGACTCGATAGGCAACAAAGAAACAAACCTCCTTGTCCATAGGAATTTAATATAGTATAAATGAATCATTGTAAGTCAATGAAGGGGGAAGGATTAACATATGGTTTGGGGTGACTGGCTAAAAGTGGGTATAGTTTTTAATTTCTGGAGTAGCTGTTCTCAAACTCTCTGGTCTCAGGATCCCTTTCTACTCTTCAGAATTATTAAAAATCCCAAAGAAATTTTGTCTATGTGAGTTATATCCATCAATATTCTATATTAGAAACTAAAGCTGAGAAATTATTAAAATATTTATTTAGGAAGTCATTTAAAAAATAGTGAGAAACCTATTACATGTTAAAGTAATAGCATGGTTTTATGAAACATAACTATATTTCTCAACACATAAAAATTGTAGAAGATGATGGTTCCTTTGGATGTTAGTCCCCTATCTGTCCCCTTGCTAGCAAGCTGTAATAAAAACCCTTTCTCTCCTACCACCTTGCCTCTCGACTGTTGGCTTGTCTGGCAGTGAGTAGAGGAATCCCTTCTTTTGGCAGTAACAAATTTGGTGACCCAGATGGGACTTTAAGTCTTGCTCACAGCCAGTCGACCTTGGATGGGCGACCTGTTGGATAAGCCCCTAGCAACTGTTGAGGCTGCCTTTGTCTCAGGGATCTGCCCATCCTGCTCTCCTGTACTGATGCTGGCTGCCTCCTAACGCTGCCTGTGGTAGGAAGACAAATGGCTACATCTGATGAGTCCACAGGCTCAGTCAGTAATAGGGTGTAGCGTCAGGGGCACCCAAGAAATCCCTTCCTCTCCATCTGGAGTCCTTCCATTCATGGCAGGACCATCTGGGTGTGCATTCAGAGTGGGAGTAGTTGTAGGGCTTTTTACCCCAAATCTGGGAACTAGTTCACTGGTGTCTGGTTTTCTGTGTCTGTGTCTGTGTTGGTAAACAGCTCCAGGATCAGACATCTTTTGGGTGCGTGACCTCATTAAAACATGCCTGTGCCGAAAATTGTCTATCTCATCAGGATCATGTGTTAGAGGCCCCACTGGTAAGATTTTTTTTGCTGAGTTAAAGTCCCAAGGCTGGGATTGTGGGTTTAAGGGAGGCAATACAAAAGAGTTACAGCCCCTGGGGAACTCAAATGATTGGGTTAGAGTCACTAGCTCTGGGTTAGAGTCCCAGAATATTGGATTTCGGTGTCTCTTCCTGTTGTCTATGTCTGACTGTTTTATTTGTTAAAATTGGCTGTCTGGGGACCGAGTTTCTCAGTGATCATAACAAATTCTCTTTAGAAATTACGTTGTTTGTTATGGCCACTTTGGGAAAAGCACCCTAAAATAGGGATAATTGTAAATAGCTGGCAAGATAAACTGGGATAATTTAAAATTACAGTGGGTATTTTGGTCTCTTTTTGAGCCTCAAAACCAAGGAACAAGGAAAAGTCTTTAATCCCTAAAGAGTCAAGGGCTCCACCTTTTGACCCAAAGTTTCCAGAAGCTGTAATTGTTTACAGACAACAGCAGAATCTTACCAAGCTTATTTTGTATCCTGAGGGTTTGGCTTGGTAATTGTCAGGTTGGGGGACGGTTGTGGGGGGGGGGGAGGTGTCCCAAAACTGCAATGGGACAGAAAAATGCGGTTGCACTCCATTCTGCGGTCAGAGATGGTTGGACAGAAATGCAGGTTGCACACCTGTTTGTGGCTAAGGGTCCTACCAAACTGCTGTCAGCCTCAGGGAAATTACATTGGCCTTAAGAAGAAAGCCTTGGCTTGGCCTTCATTGTGAAGGTCTTGGTTTCAGGGATACCTGAAAATTTTTGTGATTTGGTACTGGCTGCAGGATAAATATACTTTTGACTGGCCAGGTCTAAATTCTGAAACAATGGGAAGTGGAAATTCAAGCCCCACCTGTAGCCCCTTAGGCTGTATTTTCCCAAATTGGGTGACTTTTAGCTACAAGTACATAGTATGAGCTACTGGGTACTCATTGGTTTATAGATCCTTCCCCTCCCGGAGATGGTCACTCTGTCTTTTGTGTCCTTTGTCATAAAAAGGAAAAACTATAGAGCAAGATGTAGGCATCTCCATAAGCCTGTTATCTGGGTGAGCCTGCAGTAAACATTGCTGTAGGGCCCACCTATGGAGTCTGTGCATAAGGTGGGAGCTGTTGCTAAGGGACATCTTGGAAGCCGAAAAAGGCAGCAAAATTGGTGGGCACAGGTCAAGCAGTAAAGAGGCATTAGGGTGCTCACCACCTCAAGAAGACTTTCATGATAGGATAAGTTGGCCACAGAACAGGGTAGATGATGACAGGTCCTCCACCAACATCAAGAAAATGTCTGGGCAACAAAATACTCTATAAAGCACACATGATCCCTAACCCCACGGCTCCTCCCTCCTAGGGATTAATCTGGCTCCAAGAGACCCAAGGCTTAGCTAAAGCTCTTAACGTGCATATAAGATGAGGTTTTTTCTTTTATCTTGCTCTATGTCTTAAGAGCTTGGCTTTGTGACCTTTCTGGTCTCTGCCATCTGGAGGGTGCAGATACCAGCATGTATCTTGGTGGCCAGTCAAATAGACTGGGGTTCCGAGACGCACTCTGTTTGTCTGGCTGTGTCAGCTCTCAGAGGAGTTTGTCATAAGGGGTCCCAAGTGCTTTCATGAACGGCCTTTGTCATCTCACTGTTCGTTGCTTGTTCACTAACTGCCTTGCAATGAAGGTCTTTGCTTTATTAGACTATTTTTGGGAGTGACCTTTCTGGATCTTGTGAGGGCTGCTTCTTTTGCACTCTCTTTTGGGGACGCCTCTTGCATCCATGGTTAGGCCATAAAAAAGGCTTATTTGTTTGCATTACTGGTAAGATCCTACTCATCACTGTGCCAGATGATGGATCGCTTAAATTAGAAAAACTAAATTGGAAAAAATTTTTAGAGAGGTCTCATCATAATTGTTTTGTTCGTACCTATGAAAAGACCAAATTAAAAAGGAAATACAAACAAGAATAATGAGTAGACTTAAGACCCTGACTCAGGCTACAATTAAATTGAGATATTGAGACATTAGAAACTGATAAGGCAAATATGGCCTGGAAACTCCATCTTGAAGAGAACTTGACTGCTTTCTCTGTGCCTTTATGACGTAAATTTTCTACTCCCATCTTCTCTAGGACCTTACTGCCGTTCTTTGAAATGCAGATGTTTCTCATAAACTAGGAAGCTTTGTATTGCACCTGATTCATAAAACATTAATAGAAGCTATATGTCTCCCTGTGTGCTCATGCATGTCTATATCTATGTTATATGTCTGTGATATTTTACCTCCAGATGGTATGGCCAAAATTAAGAGCTCTATTTAATTGGCTTTAAGTAAGAGCTTACATAAATTATTTCTAAATGTAGCAGAAACTAACTCACATGTCTTTCAAGTTAACATGATGTGAAATGTTGGTAAATAAAAGCTTATTTAAGCTTGTTGGTTTGATTAAAATAGGCATGTCCTCAGAGTTACCAGAATTGGATATGATGCAGACATACAGCCTAGGTTTACTAGTCAAATAAGCTCATGTTGTCCCTATTATAAATTTGTCAGCAAAATAATAGCTTAGAATGATAACTGATTTTGTCTGATGTCTCAAAGTCTTTATAGGCAATCTAAGTAATTATTGGAAACAGTTAAACTAAATAAATTTTAAGAGGGTAAAAGTTTTTGGTGAAACTTTTCAACAATGATTCTGTGTTACAACGTAAGTACTTAAAACAACCTAAGATGATGGCTAACTGCTTTAGCATCACATTTTTCCTGAGTAATCTAAGTATTACTGTTACAGACGAATGGTCTAGATGTAAGTGAGGTAAAAGTGTAGAGAGAAACATTTAACAATAATTATGCTTTATGACATTAAGTTCCCTGAGTAATCTAAATATTACTGATACAAATGGTCTAGATGTAAGTGAGGTAAAAGTGTAGAGATAAACATTTAACAATAATTATGGTTTATGACAAGTACTTAACATAGCTTCCAGAATCTCTTTGGTAACTTGAAACATTGAAGTTTTGCTAGGCTAAAATGAATGATAAAACAATTCATTGGATATCTGGGTCATTTTCAAATAGGATAAAATACTGAAAGATTATCACTAAACATGTCTAAGTTTATCTACTTTTATCTTCTTATTACAAAGAAAGTAAAAGGTGTTTGGGTCTATTAGTAAATATGTCTTGTATTTTATTAAAAATACTATGGTGTAGCATGTTTCTAGAAATTATGATAAGCGTGTAGAATGCTAATATAAAATACAGTTCATACTTGTTTACTTTTTAGTTTTCACTAAGGTCTGTAAGGGTTAAAAATTCTAATTAATATATATAATTAAAGCTACTAAAAATTAATAAGGAAAATATCTTTGTATTCAAGGAAAGTAAGATACATGTTTTCAGTAAAGAAGGTATAAAGAAAAAAATGTGGAAGAATAGCATCATTTTAAATTTTTGCAAATTTATCTAATGCCTTGCTAATTGAAGACATCTGGATTTCTACATAAGTGTCTGTAGTCAATCTGTTGTGATATAATGTTTCCCATTGATGGAAATGAGGAAAATCCAGCTTCCCACAGACGTGTAACTGGAAAAGAAGGAGTATTTCATTAGCTTTTCAGCTATTTGTGGCTGTTCTTTGATACTACACTGAAACTCAACAGTGGTAATTTCTCAAAGGTTTGTTGCAATCTGAAAATATATCAATGAATTTTTTGCTCCGTTACATTAAAATACTCTAGTCTATCCTATACTTTGAATGAATCTCTTACCCAGGAATGATTTTTGACCTGACAGCTCCTCTGAAAGGTTTTGGGGACTCCCGGAAGTCCCTAAACCACTTGTGAGAGCCACAGTTGTAGAGAGAAGAGGGCTGCCTAAGCTTTGGGTTCATCAGCAAAACCACGAAACAGGTGAACAGATTTGAATGCAGCGTATCAAATATAACACGTCTTCTGTTTTTAAGTATAACCTAAATTAAATGTAAACCAAATATTGGGAATAAATGTCAATGTAAATGCAACACAAGGGTAAATAATTTTAATACTTAAAAGATTCACAGATCAGTAGATAAAGCACTAGTATTACATAAGTTAATGAGGACAGGACATGAGCACAAAAGTGTATAGAAAAAATAACAACATGGAAAATGCTAAACAAAGACATAACATTTTAAGTAGAAATCAAAAATAACCTATTAAAAATGTCAGATTAGCAGATAAGAGGGCAATGAAATTGACACTCATAAATTGTAATTAGAAACATTTGCTACAAAACTTGAGGAAACAATCGAGCAACATGTATTAATAGCCTTAAAAATATCTATGTCCTATGTCTTCTGAACACCTGTGTTAAAAGATTTTAGGGGCCAGCCCCATGGCCAAGTGGTTAAGTTCACACACTCCACTTCTGTGGGCCAGGGTTCGTCGGTTCAGATCCTGGGCGTGGACCTGGCATCGCTCATCAAGCCGTGTTGTGTTGGCAGCATCCCACATAGAAGAACTAGAATGAGTCAGAATTAGGATATACTACTATGTACTGGGGCTTTGGGGAGAAAAAAAAAAAAGAGGAAGATTGGCAACAGATATTAGTTCAGAGCCAATCTTCAAAAAAAAAGTGTAAAAAAAAGATTTATATTGAAAAATGCTTTGTGGAAGAAGATGCTCATGATGGCACTATTTATTATAGAAAAAATAGAGAATTGTTAAATTGATTGTGGTTTAATTTACCCGATGAAAGATTAAACAGCCATTGGAGAGAAAATTGCTCACAATGAGTATACAATAAAAAGAAAAAAATACTTATGCTATAATGTTAAGTGAACAAAGTAAGGTTCAAAAATTGATTATTCAATAGGATAAAAATTATGATTAACAGCTATAACAAAAGAGCTAAACTAATGTTAGTTAAAAGTGCTGGAGGGAAGTCTAGCCAATTGATGACTGTCTTTTGTTGTCAACACTCTGGTTGTTTCCTTTTCTAGTTTTTTCTATTTTTCTGAATATTCCAAAATTTTTATAGGGAACAGTGTTTTGTTTGTTTGTTTGTTTTTTATTAAGGTTATGAAAGTTAACATCCTTGTGAAATTACAGTTGTACATCATTATTAGTCATGTTGTAGGTACACCACTTCACCCCTAGTGCCCTCCCCCCACCCTCCTTTCCCCTGGCAACCACCAATCAGTTCTCTTTGTCCATGTGTTAACTACCACCTATGAGTGGAGTCATATAGAGTTCGTCTTTCTCTGTCTGGCTTATTTCACTCAACATAATACCCTCAAGGTCTATCCATGTTGTTGTGAATGGGATGACTTTGTCCTTTTTTATGGCTGAGTAGTATTCCATTGTATATATATACCACATCTTCTTTATCCAATCATCAGTTGCTGGGCACTTAGGTTGGTTCCATGACTTGGCTATTGTGAATAATGCTGTGATGAACATAGGGGTGCATGGAACTTTTGGAATTGCTGATTTCGGGTTCTTAGGATAGATATCCAGTAGTGGGATGGCTGGGTCATAAGGTATTTCTATTTTTAACTTTTTGAGGAATCTCCATACTGTTTTCCATAGTGGCTGCACCAGTTTGCATTCCCACCAACAGTGTATGAGGGTTCCCTTTTCTCCACAGCCTCTCCAACATTTGTCAGTCTTGGTTTCGGATATTTTTGCCATTCTAACAGGTGTAAGGTGATATCTTAGTGTAGTTTTGATTTGCATTTCCCTGGATGATTAGTGATGATGAGCATCTTTTCATTGTCTATTGGCCATCCATATATCTTCTTTGGAGAAATGTCTGTTCATGTCCCCTGCTATAGGGAACAGTTTTTTATCATACACAAGAGTATACTCTTTAATTTTTAAAGTATTATTTTTTAACCACTGACACCAGCCAAGCTCCTGGCCAAGAGCTAGGAGAGAAGGCCTGTGCTTTGGACCTCCTAGGATAGATGCTTTGCCTTTATGCAAAACCTCCTTTCTCTTCAAGATTCTACATTCCTTGCACCCACTTTGTTCTCAGCATCGTTCTTGAGTTACAGCAAAAAGTCCTGCCTTTTCTTCCTTCTTTAAGAAAGTCCCATCTCCAGACTAGCAGAAGAAGCTCGTTTGGCCTTACAGTATCCCTGTTCAATTCTGCCTGCATGAGAGATGCAGTTACTGTGCGTGTAGAAGTTATGACTTCCCTTTGCCAGTGATCTGTGTTCCGGTCCTATGGCTGTTTTGTCTCCCTCTTGATCTTTCTTTTTGTCATGTAAACAATGACAGGGACTATTTAGACTGGGCTTGATGATGTCCATCTGCTCAGAGGGTTCCTTTGATACAGCCAGCTCTCGCATTCCTTTATGCCATTCATCAGCCTGGCATTCGCTGCTGCAACAGGAACTTCTTTCTGGTCTCCTCTCTGTTGCTGACATTAATGCTGTTACTGAGGCCCCACTTGAAGTCTTCCTCTACTCGCCTGCTTTGTAGGCTGCAGCAGTCAGCAGTCTCCAAGTAGGATCCTAGATCAACAGCCACTGAAGAGGACTATGGGGTGGGGAGGGGAAGGACAGCAATTGCCCTGACTGGAGGCCTGTCCCACGGCTGCCCTCAGTCCTGCCGCCTAACGTATCAGGGCCCTCCCCAGCTGATTTCGGAGCTCCCGCTTCAGTTCCAGCAGAGGTAGAACGAACACACAGGATTGGGATCTCACAAGTCTCTTTCCACTTTAAAAATGGTAAGAGGGCACCAGCAGAAGCCTCGCTCTCTTCCCGGTTCTGGGTCTGACCCCTCCAGCAATCCTGGTACTGAAATTACCAAACTCAAGCAATACACAGCTCCCATTGGGGCTGACAGGGGTTCTCCTGGATTAAAGATGATGACCACTCTCCATGCCCCCCCTTCCTGCTACCATAAAAAGACATGTTTTTAATTGTGAGGTGCTAATGTTCTAGATACATGAACTTAAAGTGTTTTGCAGATATCCTGAGGACATTTCACAATTAATGCAGAGTTAAATAGATGTGGCTTCCAGTGATTGGCAGTGGGAGTTAATAATAATGTGTCTTCTCCTCGTTAAAGTAGGTAGCTACCTAGTGGTCACACACCATGGGAGAGCTCTTTTGTCCTGTGATTGCTGAACATGGTGAAGTGAGGGTGATTTTGTGAAGCGGTTTTTAGTTCTTGGTATAGTTTATATATCATAAAAATCCAATATAACGTGGATGGGGAAGGTAAGGCAGACTCTGCTACTTGAAGTATCACACTGCTTATCCTCAGTCCCACAACCATCGTGACCTCAAACAAATCCAGCCAAGTAAATGCACAACACTTGCTTTTTCCTCTGCCTTCCTAACCAGTTGTCTTCATATTCTTTCTGCTCTAACAGCTGCTACTGGAGTGAAACAAAAAAGAATCCACTGCCCTGCCCTGACACTATCGGGAGTGTTCCCAGGGACAGGACATCCATAGCTCCATCCAATATAGGACATCAAAACATCCCACCCACACCACTGCTGCAAATCCCCAAACCGAGCATAAACAGTGCATTCCAGTGGATTCATACTAATTTCTAAAGTTATCACATTTATCTAATATTTTTCCCCATGTAACCAAACATATATGTACCTGTAACTAATTATCAGAATTAGAAATCAGCCATTGCCTAAGATGGAAAATAGAAACAGTCCATCCAGGAAGGAGTTAGATTTTCTTGCCATTGATTATAAAACGTATATGTCTTCTTTGCCATATAATTATAGCATTATTTTTAATGACCCCCCACTCTCTTTAAAGCAGATTTCAAAAAATGACTTGGAACTGATTTTTCTATCCTAGAATTACACTGTTCCTTCTGGTGACTTGTTGGTGTTGTCTCCATTTTGGCTACATAGAAACGCAAAGCATTTTCCTGAACCTGAATCGTTCAAACCTGTAAGTTATCTCTTTCAATATACATTGTCCTTTAATTTTAATTTGTTTTTATGCCAGGGGTATGAATTCATAAACTAACTAGGACTATATTATTAAGCAGCCATATCTCTCTAGGAACAAAGGCTACAAAGTACAGATTAGATTTGTAATATAGATAGTATAACGCTTATGATCAGATAGAAAAGTTTTTGGAATAAGCTTCACCAACTTTAAAATAAATTTTTATCTGAAACCAGCAGGGCGTGTTAAAGTAAATATGCCTGGTCCTGATAGAAGATTTATTCCATGTTCTTCAGGCAGTTGCTTCTGTTAATTGGTTTCCAAGGAGTACAAAAAAACAAAAATGAAGCAAATTAAAACTGTGTCCTGATCGTTCTTAGAATTGGCAAGTTACAAGCTTGAATAGAATTTTAAGAGGTCGTTTAGTCCATTCCCTGCCTTTAGGTAAAACTGTCAAAAATGGCATCCAGATAGATTCCTTCTACATCCCAAGCTTTCTGCAACAAGCAAGGCTGTCAGTGTCTTGTTACTAAACTTATTACCAAGGGCAAATTTATAATGGAGCCTGAGGCCTTATTATAAATATTCTTCCTCTTCTGAGGTCAATTCTGTGGTTGATTTACGTTATCATTTACATTTACCACTTAACAGAATTCTTTTTAAACCTTTTTATTTATTAGTTCACGTTCCAAAAACACAATTGTGTCTGATATTAATAACAGGTTGGAAAAAATTACCAACAACACTGCAACTTTATATGTGAGGATTAGCTGTACAAGGTCATTTTTAGCCTAGAGAAATAAAGTTAAGCTTATTTATATAAGGCTGATTTGGAAAAAAGAATGCTTTCTTCCCACAGGAACGTTGGAAAAAGGCAGATTTAGAGAAGCATGCTTTCTTGGACTACTTCATGGCATTTGGAAGAGGGAGGTACCAGTGTCCTGGAAGGTCAGTGAGACAGCGGGGCCACATTTATCCAGAAAGTCTGCAGAAAGATGCTGGCTCGGGGGGAGAAAGCTGTGGCTTAGTCCCTCTTTTCTTTATTATCAAAGTTTAGAGAAATCCAGGAAGCCAGCTTTTGTTTGGTTGGCCAGTTGTATTGTGTGATGTCTTTGCAGGAATGTCTAAAGTAGCTTCTGATAGGAGACCTCTTAAAAAATATCACAGTTGCAGCTGCCAGATGAAAACAGCACTTATGTTTAAAATGCTCAGCTTTCATATAATTTGAAGTGGTTTGAGTTCTACCTTTTTTAAAGATAAAGATAGAAATATAATACCTCTTTAACTACATTATTGTGGACATTTGCTGGGATTATAGAACATCTTTAGCTTGGAGCATCACAGCAGCTTACTAGATGGTTTTTGTTTATTGGGTTATTTTGGATCTATAAAAATTTTCCTTTGGTACCTTTTATAATTAAATTAATCTGGCACCCAGGACTCCCCTTGGGTGTGATGCTCTGTTCTAGGGCAAGTGTACTTCATTTAATGAAAGATATTTAATGTTTATTCATTCAATCAGAAACTGTTTTTGAACATCTCACCTGTGCCAGGCCCTCTGCTAAGCATCTGAGATCGAGCACTGAGGACAATGGACATGGTCCCGTACTTCATAAAACTTACCGTCTACATTAAATAAGTCGCATTTCTTCACTGGTGATGATTCTGTGGGAGAAATGTTCATACCTGTTTGTAACAAAATCTCATTCAGTGAATGTCCAAGTCATTTAAAAATCTTATTTTGGAAAAATTGTAGCTTCTTAACTGAAGAAATCAATCGTCTTCATTGTTTGAACAGTAATACCAATCCATCTTTGCAATTATGACTTACTCCACAGCATCCATTCTGCCCCTCCTTTGTTTTATGTTTTGTAGTATCAGTATGCTTTTAGTAATTTTCACCTCCCCCAAAATGGTTTTAATTAGTCTTAGCCAACCATGGGAATTCTATCTTCCTTTTTAGAATTTATTCTAGGAGTCTGAAGGTAAGCATATTAGTGCCTATAATTTCCCTGGAGACAACTGTTTGTCCAGGGGTAGGTAGTTGACCTAAACTGACCAATCAGACTGAAAGGACTTTTCTTCCACGGTTAGGAGAGAGGCTCATTCTGTCCTCTCCCACTGAATATGGACAAGAAAGCAGGTGGCCCCAGTTGTTACTCACAGTGAGTTCAAGCAGAATAAGCCTTATGATGGTGCAGAGTTTGTGGACAGCAGAGCAGAGATATGGAAAGAACCTGGGCCATGTGATGTCACTGTGTCAGTGAATCATTGGTTTTGAGGCACTCTTCTACATCCTGTTATGTTAGATTTTAAGTGTCATTATTTTTTAAGACAGTTTGAGTTGGACATTCCATTGTTTAGAGCTGAAGGCATGCTGCCATACCCACCAAAAAACTCCAAAGTTAAACATTGTAATTGAGTGTCAGATACTTTAGGGGCATAGGACAACAAACAAAAACAATAATAACAACAAAAACCCATCATGCTCATCCTGTCTCTCATATTACTTTGACTTCAGGGAACCAGTTCGTAAACCAGTAACACATTTATTATTTTTGTCTCCTATGAAAGTATCAATGTTCTAAGAGCAGCTCTTCTAAAAACAATAGATGTTCCTTTTTTCAGGTCCCTTTACATATGTTCCCAATAGCAGCTAAAGAGTTTATTATAACCATCTTTGAGCTAAGAGTATTTTTTTTTTTTTAAGATTTTTTTATTTTTTCCTTTTTCTCCCCAACGCCCCCGGGTACATAGTTGTGTATTCTTTGTTGTGGGTTCTTCTAGTTGTGGCATGTGGGATGCTGCCTCAGAGTGGTCTGATGAGCAGTGCCATGTCCGCGCCCAGGATTCGAACCAACGAAACACTGGGCCGCCTGCAGCGGAGCGCGTGAACTTAACCACTCGGCCACGGGGCCAGCCCCTGAGCTAAGAGTATTTTAAACCAAGAACTGAAGTACTTTGCAGTGAAGCATGTAGTATGGGCCAATGGTCAAGGGTTAACTAATGACTGTTGTTTCTAGGAGGGGCTGTTATGACATTACTGTATCTTTTGATGCTGATAGACATTTGCTTGAGTTTGACAGTAAAGTTTACAATAGAAGGGAACCATGACATTTCAACTCCATCAATAGCATCTTATTTATACAGAAACTGTACATTTTTTAATGGACTGGGCTCTTACTATATGGAAGGCAGTGTCCTGGGGACTGCAGGAGCTTCGGGTTAGAGTAAGACATGTTCTCAGCCCTCAGGAGATGATATCTAGGAGAAGGCAAGGAGGATAACAAGTTCATAAATAAAGGCAAGGAATGCAGGATGAGAGATGCCTGAGCACCACACTGTAGAGATTTAAGAGAGAGGGTTCGTCTGGTGAGGGTGATCTTAGATTTCCTGGGGAAAGTGGCCTTTGAAGGGCTGAATGAACTTCCAGACTTAGGAAATAGAGTGAGCAAGAGGTCATTAAGTACAGGAGTATGTAGGTTAGGGGGTCATGGTTTTCCTGCTATTGGAACCAGATCACAGGTACTGGTGGGAAGTAAGACTGAAAAGGTACATTAGCCCAATTGGGAAGGCCCCTTAATACCTGGTTTAGGAGTTGGCTCGCAGCTCCCAAGGCACTAAGTGTGAAAAGGTGTAGGGTAGAGTGGATTCGAGTGGGGCATAATTTAGGTTATATGGTCATGCTAATATTCCATGTGAGACATATGGAGTAGTAAAATCTACCAGATATGGAAAATAATTAGAGGGAGGATTTGAGGAAGACTGTGGCTTTGAATCTAGGTAACTGGAAGAGATGGAGGCAATAGAGAAATCAGGAGTGGGACCAAGTTTGGGGACAAGATGTTGCTTTTCTTTGAAAACTTTTGAATTTGAAGTATAGCAAAATGTGTTCATATAACCAAAATCCATAAGTTAAACATGAATGTCGAATAAATATGACTTAATAAACATAAATCTCCTTAGTCTAGTTTTCTATTAACGTTCTATTTTTAAAAGTCTTTAATTTTTCTTTAGTTATTTAGTTATTTATTTTAAACAGCCAACTCATAAAACATTTTGTTTTTAAAGACAGACAAAACAGAAAATTGTTCAGGAAAGTGAATGACTTCATCTGGACAATGTATACCAAGATAGATCTTTGCACTAGAAATTTAATCCCACAAACCCTTAGTATAATCTCCAGAAAACTGCATCCATTCTTAGTTTGTATGCCAGGAGCCAACTTATTTTCTCATGCACCAAACACTCAGTGAGTCAGAGAAAGTTGCCTGAAAGTAGCTAACGATCCAAGATCGTCATGAACACAGTCTTGTGGCCTCACAGCTGTCACCTCTTGGAGTTCAGGCCACTGAGGCAGTATGAGAGCCCCTCTCACAACTAACACAGAAAGTTATGACAAATTTACTAAATAAGTACTCAGCGCTGCCATCAGCTGCCAACCAAAAATCAGAATGGAAGAACTGTGGTGCCTCTTCCAAACGGTGGGAGTTCTGAAAATACATTTGGAGGAGGAAGGCCTTGCTGGGCACTACGCTGTAACTGGGAAGCTCCTGGGGCCACACAGGAAGGGAACTCTTCCCGGTAATTCCATTGCTGGAGAAGTCTGGTAGTTTTGCAGAAAAACTGACAGGAGGAAGCAGCATGAACTACTAGACTTCTTCAGTAATGGTAGCATTCAAAATGAAGAGCCTCATTATAGTGGACATTCTCCTCTTCGACTATGAATTTAAATGGAGGAGTTGGACAGGGGCTCTCTAGTGTTGAGTGGGTCTCTGAGAGTTGATGATCTGAGCAGAAAAGGATGTGCTTGCTATACCACACCCTGGAATGTACACCAGAGCCAAGAGCCGTGAGTTTTTTTGGTTCCCATCCCTGCAAGAGCATGCCTGGTTAGCTGTATCATTGTGCTAATTGATATGGGTAAATTCCAGTGGAAAACAATAGCCCTGATCTGTGGCAAGATAACCCCGCTTACAAAGGCACGCTTGGATAAGAAGAGGGTGTAAGAAGACTAAGGTTGCAGTACTTGAGAAATGGAAACGAAGCATAGATTCCTCGGAAATAGAAATGGTGATTTCTACTTGTTTGTACACACAAAGTCATAAACTTGTCTTGAATTACTAATGAAAATCAAACAGATATTGGAAAATTAATTCAAACGTAGGTCCAGCTGATAGTAGATTAGTAATATTATTATTCAACCTAACGAATATCTCTTGAGCACCTAGTATGAATGTGATTATTCTTGTATTCAATAAATATTTATCGAGTATATGCTACATGTCAGGGTAGGGATCTAGGAGTTACCTTGAAAAACAAAATAATGGATGAAGCCCCTTTCCTCAAGGACCTTATAGTCTAACTCAAGTCACTTTATTAAACAACAGGGAGATTCAAAGGCACATAAACACTCCTGAATAGCTTATAATGTGGTTGGGAGATTAGACATAGCAACATGAGAAACAAGCCCTGCTTAACAGCACCGGATGGCTCTTGAGAAATGCCAGATGACTCATATACATCATAACTGCAGTCAGCGTTCAGGGGAAGGGGCATTAGAAAAGGCTGTAGGAACGAGATGAGAATAATCAGTAAACAGCCTGGAAGAAAGCACACCTTCCCCAGGGGCAGTGATATCAAACTTTGAGGGGAGAAACAAATTAAGTGCTCAGAGGTATGTGACGTACCTGCATGCTACTGATAGCAAGGCAACCATATATTTAGTGTTTGTGAAGCTCTGGGCACAGTTGTTTCTATATGCTTATATTAAAGATAATGTCATTTTAATAATTGTGCTTTGTTCTGTAAAATACCCTTGCACAATCTTGTATTTGAGATGTACTGGAAGTAGCTTTTCTCCCTTTTATGCTTAGAAGTAGCTGATTGCTTTTGAGGAGTGAGCAAACTCACGTCCCCATGGATTTCATGAGAAGTTGCAAACTTGATTAATTCTGAGGAATTTGTTACATAAACAAATGCATCGCCTCAAATCTCGTTGTTCAGTAGAATTGAATGAACTGTATGTCCCTATATGATTGTTTCCTAACATTTTCACTATGGTGTGCACGTGTCCTGGAAGGTGCATAAAAATGGTTCGGAATGAGAGTGGGAAGGGTGGATATGGTTAATTCCAGGACTGAGCCAGGCTGCCGGAAACCTTTATTCAGTTTTAGCTGTGCTTCTCTCTTCTTTCTGCTTTGCTAAGAAGCAGTGACTCACTCAGAGGAGCACAGAAACCATACGCAAAATTGCGCTCATCTCTTTCCCAGCCATTTCATTTTGACTCTTCATTATAAGGCTAAGATTTGTCCGTCAAGAACAGAAGCAGCAATTCGAGAGTGATTTTTGATACGTAGGTCAAAGTGCTTCTAGAATAAAACATACTCATTTCTGAGCAAAAATTTCAGAAGGGACCTTCTTTTCCTTTTATTTACAAAATAGATCTTCAGCCCCTCCGTGGCACACAGAACAGCTGGGCAGGGTTTGTATCTGTGGAGAGAAGGGGCTCTTTGCACTGGCTATCTCCCACCCACTCCCCATTTTTTTTGGATGGGTCTTCTCCCCTCCTCAAACTCAGTGACTGCTCTTGATTAAGTTAGGAGTCAGCTGTTCAGAGAGAGGAACTGAAGTTCCCAGGAACGAGGACTGGAATTAAAACTGTATCACTGTATTGCCCATAGGATTTTAATTCCCCATCACCTAATGCCTTCTCCTCCTTTTCTAAAAGCCCTAATTTAATGGAGATCCATGGGATTCTGGGGTGGTTATTCCACCGGCAGCTCTATAGGAGTGGAGCACTGTTCCCTAAGCCAGTCCACACATTCCATCCCTATCCCCTCCCCACCTTATTGCTGTAGGTGTTGGCATATGCTTTAAGCAGTACAATTAACTACAAGGGTTTCTGTTGAGACTTCTGGGTCAAAAATAATCATTCCCTCTAGGATGTGAGTAAGGAAAGCACTTGGCCCCAGAAACTGTTGTCAGCTATTTTGAGACTAAAGTAGATGATGTTAGGATGAAGTTGGTACATAGAGCGGGGCAGCAGAGGCCACCTGGCTCCATGGTAGCATCGCTGAGCTGCTGGAGTGATCTCTGCCTGAGGCCTGTTACCAGCTCCGGATTTTTCAGGCACATAAAGCAATGCATTCCCTTCAACAGAGAAACCAGTCTGATGTGGGTTTTCTGTCACTTGCAACCAAAAGCATCCTAAGTAATATAATTTCCATAAAAGCAAAAGTTTTCTTTCAAGATTTATTGAATTCCATGAAATAGTGTGTTAACATACACCCACCACACACAATAGCTTTCTAAACAGCTTGTGCTTTGTAAAGGGGCTGAGTTTCATTTACTTTGGGTATGTCACAACCAAAACAAAAGCAAATGTCACTTCTTGAATATTTCCTGGAAGGTCTGGAATTTAAAATATACCATGAGATCATTTCTATTTGGTGAATACTTAATGAAGTCAGTACTGTTCCTTTGCCCTTTTCTTGAAAGATACCAATTTCTAGCTCATACGTATGGGGGCTTCGCTTCTAGGAGGAGTAGCTGTAGAATCACCATTAGAACAATCCTGGCTGCAACTCTGAACAACAGTGACTTGAGACAATACCCCCCGACCAGGAGCCAGTTCTCATCTTCCCAACGAAACAGAAAACAGTATCTCCAATGAAGAAGGGCTGAGGTTCTCCAGTCCTTTCTTCTCTGCTTTCTCGCCTCCTTTCCCCCTTCTAAATATTTCCCATTCTCTTCCCTTCTTCATGTGTTTTCTTCTTTTCCTTCTCTTCCAACTTACCCTTATCCCATTCTTCTCTTTCCATTTTATTCTGGGTTTTTCCTCTTGCTTAATATAAACATCGACCTCTTCACTTTACCAGCTACACCCCCACCATCATTCCCAGTCACAAGTTTGCTACCCTAGCCGTAGTGTTCATGTCTAGCTGAGATACTCTCTGTAATTATAATTTTGTATGGTAAAACTAAAAGGTTCGATAAACTAGATCTTTTAACATATTTTTTCCCGTTTCTCCTTGTCAAGTTTCTCTAGATCAGTGGTTCTTCAAGTATAATCCCCAGACCACCAGTAGTACCATTACCTGGAAGCTTGTAAAAAATGCCAACTCTTAGGCCCTTCCCCCGACCCACTGAATCAGAAACTTTGGAAGTGGGGCCCAGCCATCTGTGTTTTTACAAGCCCTCCAGGTGATTCTGATGCACGCTAAAGTTTGAGAACTGCTGGTCTGGATTATTTTTCCTCCTGCCACCAAATTGATTTTATTTTCCTACAAGATTTCTTCAGGGGCTGAAGTTGTGGGAAAGGTACTTTCCCTTTAACTCGAACAGCCATGCTTCAATGAAGGATGCCTGTGAAAGTATGTCTGCGCACTGCCTTCTCTGAATTCCAGGGCCAGATCATTCTCTTTTCATAAGCTGCAGCTGGTAGCAACTAGGAATATACTTCAGAGCCCCTGCTCCTGGCAACAGTGGCAGTTTTCCAGCCCAGGCTGGCACTGCCCACAGTGACTTCTAGTAGGAAAAAAGAGACAGATTTTCTTGTCAAAAGCAAGAGAGAGAGATTCAGTCTCAAAATCAAGACATCTAAAACTAAAATCATTAATTTCCCCTAATTCTTTCATTTTTTTTTTTTTTTTTTTTTAGCACTCTGTTGCTTTTCAGTGATCACCCTTCTCCCAGACGCTTACTCCTTCCTCTTCTTGGGCTCCCGTGTCCTTTCCCACCTCCTAAACCAGGTGTTTCTGCCTCAGCATCAGGTGACACCATAGTTTCCTAACCCTTCTCCTTCGTTCTAGTATCTCTTCTTTCAATCTGTCTTACTCGCTACGTACACATTAATTTTCCTTAAATAATCACCTCTGATTGTCTCTCTGTTATTAAGACTCTTGGTGCCTGTGGGCCAAACTCATTAGCCTAGAACTCCAGGCTCTACACCGTCTGACGCCAAGCGTACCTTTCTGAACACCTGGGAAGGCCTCCCCAGAGGGTTTATGGGCTGTCCCCTAACTACAGTGTCCCTTCCTCCCCCTGCCTGTGCTTTCTGTGGGTCTGGAACGCCTTCACGCAACATGTCTACTTATTTAAAGCCTGTCCTCTGTCAAGGTCTAGCTCAAGTTTCGCCTCCACGTCAAGTTGGCGCTGATTGCTTGGGGTCCTGGTGCTCGCTTCAGACTCCAAGTTCCCACTTCCCTTGGTTTCCACCTTATCTGATCCTGTTACCTTTCCCATCTATCCATGTCCACTTCTAGCAATGTGAGGGTGGAGTCGGTGTTTGGTAGGACTTTTTGTTCTCAAGGCCTGTGTAGTGCTCCTTGAGTGTTTATCTACAAATCGGGAAAATGCACAGGCATTAAGTCTTTAAGGAATTTTCAACATGTTTACGTTTTAATGAGCTTTATTTGTAGATGTGTAATGTTTTTCTTGTAAGTGAAAAATCTGTTATAAATAGTATGCCTCATTATTTTCACTGTTTTGACATTAGAAGTATTAAGAAAACATTCCTAACATGAACATAACTCAATTTGCTTCTAAAGAGCTTCTGTACAAATACAGATTTATGAAGCCCATTTTTTTTTTTTTTACATAAAAAGCTTTTAATGTCTTGGATACATATATGTTGGTCTGGTCTCTGATGTTTTAGACATTGAACAAAACTCAGTAACATGGAAAGACTTGAAAACACAATTTATTTTTTGCCATTGCAAAAAATTTAACTTTATTTAGTGGATAATTGAGGTAATTCTGCCAGAACAGCCAAATATTTGGATTCAGAGAAAATAAGATTTTTAGCACATATTAGTTTATTATCTTTATTGTGAGTTCATCTTAGTTTTCCTCTAACTAGAATATAAAAATGTTTAGAACTGATAAGAAATATAAATATAATATTAATATTTACAGTATTTTAATAACTAATACTACTTTAATAACTAACCTAACTTAACACTCAAAAATAAAAGGAGAAAAATATTAAAATCTCATTAACGTATGGTATGAATTAGTCAAAAGCCTGAATTATAGTCTTACCTTAAGGGAAATGCAGTTTTAGGATTTTTAAGAACATCACAGGGACTAAAGTTAGACGAGGAAATGCTGCCTTACAGATTCTAGTGGAAAACTATTTTAATGAATTGATAAACATTATTTCCAATCAAAATGTACCTAGTATTTCTAAAATTGTTGAAGTTTATACTCTTAAATAGCTTGTGAACGTTGATCTTGCTTAGTTCCTCATTTGCGTGATAGAAGAAGTGTTGATTGAGGCCTCCTATGTGTAATAGTGCTTAAAGAAGCTTGGTTTTCAGACATAGGTATAATTTTTAATTAAATACAATTTATTCACTAGGTCTGCAGCACTTTCAGGATCAAAGTCCCAACACTGTCGAATGACACACTCAAGCCCTCCATGAACCAGCTCCTCCTGCTCTGTGCAGCTCCCTCTCTCGTCACCTCACCTTCTGCAAGGGAGGAAACAACTTGCAGGCCCCTGGCTCTTCCAAGGCCCCTTTTAATTCTGTGCCTTGGGACAAGTTATCCCTCTGCCTAGACTGCCCCCTTCACTGGGACAGCCCCACCCTGCCCACCACAATGCGTGTTGTCTTTATTGCTTGTTACACTGCCTCTCTTCTAGGGACTTGAAACGAAGAGTGCAGGGGTCCTTTACCCCCCGGCGCTGAGCTCAGAGAGATGCATTGGTCTCTAGCGAGCTAATGTTAGAGAAGGGCTAAAACCAGAGTTTTAAGAAAATAGCATCTGTTTGGATAGAGTGGAACCTATAAAACTGCTCTGTAATTCACAATTGCAAAATTAGCCAGTAATTTTTCTGGTGTTGCCAGGTAAACCTCGAATCCTGGCGTGTCTCTGCATATTCTACTGAACACAGAATGTCAGCTTGGTTATCTGAAAGAGTGATCTCATGTAATTTACTTCTAGGAAGGGAGCAAAGTGCTGAGAATTGGTCCTTGTCTGTTAAGTGGGAACTTTGAGGTCTAATTTCACATGTTGGTACACCTTGCCACCTTTTCCGTTTGCTAAGGGGCTCTTTCTTCAGGGCCGTTGGGGATCTCACCTTCTTTTTGTTATTCTACCCCTCCAGCCACTTCTTCGCAGTCTTATTTGTTCCTCTTCCTCACCTTCAAATTTTGGAGTGTCCTTGGACTCTCTCCTCAGATTTCTGATTTTTTCTGTTTAAGGTACTCCCTAAGTGATCTCATCCTGTCCCGTGGCTTTAAAGAATTGTCTGAATAATGATGGCTCTGTGTTTCTGTCTTATGTCTCCCGTCCTCACTGAATCCCTCCTAAACACCAAGCTCATTTCCCCAGCTTCCACTCAACATCTCCACTGGGTGTCTCCAGGGCACTAGTCACAGCAAGCTTGACTTAGGTGAAATCTGAGCTCCAGATGACAACTCCTCAACCTGCTCTTCCTTCGATCTTCCCCATCGCTGAGGTGAATAGCAGCTGTATCCTCACATTTCCTCAGGTCAAAAACTTGGAGTCGTCTTTGACCCTGCATCTTTCGCATCTGTGATGCAACCCCCAGCCCATCCTCCAGAGCATACCCAGCCTCTAGCCATGGCTCATGACTGTTCCACCATCCTTGCCCGCGTCACCACCTTCTATTGTCTGGAAAATCGTAAAGGCTTCCTAATCAGTCTTCTAGCTTCCATCCACATCATCCTGGTATTTTATCCTCATAGTAGCAGCCAGAATGATCCTTTTTAAACTTAAGTCAAGTTTGCTCAAAACTATCCATAGTGGCTTCCCATGTCACGGAATAAAATGAAGCCTTTAACATGTCCCACGAGGCTCTCTATGTGCCTGGGGTATTTCTCTGACGTTACCCCTTTCTTTCAGCTACTGTTGCTGGAGTGTTCGTCTTCCTTATTGTTCCTCCTCCTCCTCCCTCTGGTCTTTTGCACCTTTTAATTCCTCTGCATGGAATACTGTACTCAGATATTCCTATGGCTTCCTGTTTTACTTTATTCTAGTATCTGCTAAAATGTTACCTCGTTAGAGAGGCCTTCCTTATCTAAAATATGTTAGCCGACACCTCTCTCACTCTCTTTCTTCTCACCTTGTCTTATTTGTTGTTCTACTGCTTATTCTCATACTTGATATATGCATTTCTTGTTTATTTATTTATTTTCTGCCTACTGCCTCCCTACTAGAATTTAAGCTTCGTGAGAGCATGAATGTTGTTTTCATTTATTGTTGTAACTTCAGCACTTGGAAGAGTATAAAACACATGAAGACAATAAATATTGGAATAAATGAATGAGTGGAGATCTTATTTTATTACAAGAACTCTTAGTGTATAACCTGTCAGTTCACCATTCCCGTAAATGTCACTCTCTTCCAGGGGCAGTGGGAGCAAAGGCAGGTGTCTTACATCCACACTCTAGTTGTTCTCTTAGACTTTGACTCTTGGTGTTCTGTGATCTTTGCTGCACTCCCAGCTCCTCACTGAAGATGGGATGCTGTCCTTTCACACGATCTCCAGCAGAGGGGTGGAAGTGAGGCTCTTCCCACTTCCTGCCATTTTATCATCTCTATTCTTCACTATACCATAACACAAAACAATGTAAGCGCATCAGATTTAAACGAATTTTTGAGGTAAAAATTGCAGTGTAGGCAGGGAAATATTAAAGTTGTACATAAAATATTTCTTTTCCCATCCTTCAGGGGACAAGTGTTTAAGTTGAGCACTTCATAGAAAGTCCCCTATTCCTAACTGTTTAATCCTGTACACGGGGCTGTGCTTGTTTCTTTTGCAAAATGACCACAGAGCAGCCATCCTCCTCTTAGTGTCATCCCTCCCCTGAGGAGTTCATCTCACCCCAGGATCCATCTCCCTTCCTGCATTAGAACATTTCTCGAAGTCTGAGTATAGGATAACACCAGGGGCTTTCAGCAGGACTGTCCACGGTTGTCCCTGGGACTTGAGTTCCTCAAAACATGCCATTGTGGGCACAGGTGTACCATATCCAGTTCCCTTAAGATCTGTCTAAATGTTAATTCTTCAAATTCTGTACTGAATGGTTGTCATTTCAGCATCTCTCTCTTTCTGTCTTTCACATATCTTCCCAAAGACAATCATCTTTTTTTCCTACAAGATGGTATAATCCAAGTCTTTTAAGAGGAAATTAAATATCTACCCCCAAGGTATTAAGACTGGCCTCTCTCACAGTAGAGTTAGTGCATTATTATAAAGACTATATTAGCTCCTTTTCTTCATACCTTGACAGTTTATTTTTTTCTTTCAGTACTTTAAAGATGTTGGTCCATTGTCTTCTGGCCTTCATGGTTTCTGATGAGAAGTCTATAACCATTTTAATGATGTTTTGCTTTATTTATTGTCTTTTTTTCTCTGACTGCTTTTAAGATTTTTTCTTTGTCACTGTTTTTTAGCAGTTTGATTATGATTTGCCTTGGCGTGGTTTTCTTTGTGTTTCTTCTGCTTGGGGTCCATTGAGCTTCTTGGATCTGTAAGTTATAGTTTTCACAAATTTGAAAATGTTTCACCTATTATTTCTTCAAATATTTTTCCTGCCCACCTATCTGCATCTCCAAATTACATGTATGTTAGACTGCTTGATATATTTCATAGACCACTGATACTCTGTTTACTTCTTATCTCTGTGTTTTTAATCTATGTACTTCATTTTGTATATTTTCCGTTGTTAAGTCCCATGGTCTTTTCTTTTGCAGTGTTTTATCTTCTATTAATCCAATCCAGTATATATATGTATATATATATATATATATATATATATATATATATACATATATATATAGCCAATCTTCCTCTACTTTATATGTGGGTCACCGTCACAGCGTGGCTGAGGAATGGTGTAGGTCCACACCTGGGATCTGAACCCGGAAACCCGGGCCACCAAAGCAGAACACACCAAACTTAACCACGATCCCACGGGGCCTGCCCCAATCCAGTATATTTTCATTTAAGATATTGTGTTTCTTGTTGCCAGAAGTTCAACTTGATATATTTTATATCTTCCTTTTCTTTCTTCATCATGCTTCTACCTTTTTGAACATGTGGAGTATATTTAATTAGCTGTTTCCAATTGCTGTCATTTCTGGGTCTGTTTCTTTTGAATGATTTTTCTCTTGCTTATGTGTCATATTTTCCTGTTTCTTCTAGGCCTGGTAATTTTTGAACAGATGTAAGATATGAATTTTAAGTGTCACAGATACTAGATTTATTGTATTCCTTTAGTTTTAGGCTTTACTATGGCATGTAGTTAGTTGCTAAGAAAAACAAGTTTTCAAAATCGGTTGTTAAGCTTTGTTAAGGTAAATCCAGAGTGGCATTTAGTTTAAGATAATATAATCCCCCTACTAAGGCAATACTTTTTTAGGGACTCTACTCAATGGTCCATGTGTTCTAAGATCTTTCCACTCTTGCTTGTGGAACACAGACTTCCACGTCTGTGTAACCTCTAGGCATTATTCACCTTATTGCTCTCTGGCTTTCTTTTCCTCCTTCCTTCTCCAGGGTCAGTAGTTTCCTCTCACATATACAGAGGTCACTATTCAGTCAAATACTCAAGGAGACCCCTGGAGCACTCTTGCTCTCTCTGTGAAACTCCCTCCTCTCTGATATTCTTCCCTGCAAGTTCTAGTCTCCTTAACTTGCCTGAACACTGATCTGTCTCCGTAATTCAGTGTGACTGTCAGGTCTGTGTGGGCTTCCCCTCCTTGCACTGTGGCCTGGAAACTGCCACAGGCAGTAAGCTGGGGAGCATAGGGCTCACCTCACTTCTTTCCTTTCTCTTGGGGATTTTCATTTTGCACTGAGGATCTTGTCCAGTTTTTGAGTTATTTAAGGCAAGAGGATAGCATTGATTTCTGTTACTTCATCATGGCCAAAAGTCTAAGTTTTACTTTGTTAGACATTTGACAAAACTTAGTTGTGAGAAATTCTGAACCTGCACACAAATTAGCAAAATTTCTTTTTCTTGGAATCACTGCTTAATTTTATCTGAATCAGTAAAGATTGGGTGTTTTCTATTTTTTAGACATTGATACTCTGTTGAAATAAATCGTCTTTAGCATTACAAGTAAGTAGAGTTAAATTTGCATCATAAATATTCATAAAGAATTGATGTGGTGTCTAAGCAAGTTATAACATTACCTAGAGTGCTCTGGATTTCATTTGAAATAAAATATAGTCAAGATGTTTCAAGTACCAGTGGGAAATAAATCTAATTATCTGATATGAGTTTCAGATTATTCATATTCATTCTTTACTCATTCAATCAGCAAACATTGAGGATTCAAAGATAAATAAGGCATAGCTCCTGCTTTTTGTAAGATTATAGTCTATAAGAGGAGACACTTATGCAAATGATTAACTTTAATATAGTAGGAGTGTAGGATAAAGACGTTTGTTAAGGGATGTGTAAAGTGCCATAGAAATACAGAGAAGACTGGAAGGGGCAGGAAATTGAATCTACTTTATGGGAGGCATCACCTTCCATCATCTGTTCTCTTATTCCGTTAACATTATTAGGCACCAGTAGTGTGCTATGCACTGTGCTAGGTCCAACAGTACAATTCCTCCTCTAGAGGAAAGATGGCTAATATGCAATTGCAATTCAGTGCCATCGATGCTGTGGCTGAGATGTGTACAGGGAGCTGCAGAAGTGGGGAGGAAGGGCACCTCAGCCCAGAAGCAAGGGATCAGGGACTGCCTCCAGAGGAGACTGAGCCTCAGACAGGGAAAGGGCTTGCAACAGAGCTCATCACCATTCAGGGAACGTCAGGTGTGTACATTGTGGCAAGAGCATGGGTGTCAAGGCAGAGCTATGGAGGAGGAGAGGTTGGGGAGATTGGTAAGGGGCGGATCTTCAAGGGCTGGCTGTGCTCTCCTATCGCATTTGGAAGGGAAGCTTTGACAAATTGTGCGTTTGTGTAAAATGAGGAAACAGTGATAGATTTATGTTTTAGAAAGTTCACTACAGCGGTACAGTGAAGAATAGAGTAGAAGGAAGTGAAGCTGGAAGCAGAGAGACCAATCTGGAAGCTGAGCTGATTCAGTAATCCAGACAGTAAATGAAGAACTACACTGAGAGAGAGGTGGAGGGACTGGAAATAAGGGGATAAGCAGAGGGATTGGGAAGTAGTTAAAAGACCAACAAAAGGACTTGGTGCCTAACTGGATGTGGAGGGTGACGGAGAGGACTGAGTCTACGATGACTTCCAGTTTTCTGACCTGTTGAACTAAGTGCGTTCAGTAAGAGCTATGACCCCTAAAAGGGTTTGCCTACACTGAGGAGAGCTCAAAACAACCCACTGGGATGCAAGAAAACATAACAGAATTCCATTTCCATTTTCTTAGTTTCTATTTGTCTGTGTCTTACAAAGTAGACAATAAACTAGTGCAGTAGTATGTGTGTACAATTTACAAATAAATGACTATCAATATATCATAGAGTATGCTCAGATGTCTTATTATTGGGGGTATGATCAAAAAACGTGGAGACATCTGAGTGAAGGATTACAAAAGGAAGAACAAATATGGTACTTATGCGGAATTTGAGGCGCCTGTAGAACATTTAGACAGTGATTTCCAGGAGGCGATAAACATCTAGATCAGACAAGACTTCCCAGAACTTTTCTGTGATCATGGAAATGTTCTAAACATGTACTGTCCAATATGGTAACCAATAGCCACATATGGCTATTGAGCACTTGAAGTATGGTTAATACAACTGAGGAATGGAAATTTTTCGCTTTGTTTAACTTTATGTAAATTTGAATAGCCACATGTAGCTAATGGCTACCGTGTTAGAAAGAGCAGATCTGAAA
The DNA here is from genome assembly GCF_041296265.1 of Equus caballus. Taxonomy (NCBI): domain Eukaryota; kingdom Metazoa; phylum Chordata; class Mammalia; order Perissodactyla; family Equidae; genus Equus; species Equus caballus. The sequence goes on along the minus strand of NC_091703.1, from coordinate 48,532,084 downwards.
CAGGAGAGATGCCCTGGCTCTCATTTATCGAGTGCTTCTACTGGCTAAGCATTTTACATACATTTTTAAGCAATTTAATCACCCCAACTACCCCATGGAGTAGTATTATAAAATAAAAGAATAAGTTCTTTATTCTTTTCATAGTAAAAGTTTACGTTACAAAGAAGACCATATTTGCTTTGAAATGTGTGTACTTTGTAGATACTCTCTATTGGGAGATATTTATGCATCTTTGACAACCAAGTAAGAATTTTGTATTTTTCTTTCAGGTGGTTTGCTCTGTTAGAGATTCAAATATGTGTTATTTTAATATTTTATTATTATGACTGCAGTCTTCTAGACCCACTGCCAAAACACGTAAGTGTTTTCAGAATTTTGAATAGTGTGACTTTCAAATTTGATATAAACTCTAACCCCTTGGTCTTAATCACTAGGGATGAGCTGGCTGTTTTCTTCACTTAGGCCTGATCTTAACAGATGCCTTGCATTGAACCAGATTGAGAAGATAGTCCCTTAATTCCGGATCTAATCTGTGTGCCCCAATACCATAAGACCAGAACCCAAGAGCAGTGTTTCCACCACTTAGTATTAGGAGCTCCTCAATGAATTTACCAATTTTGACCCTTTTCCGTGAGTCAAATAAACATGGCCTTGATGTTGACCTGTTCTCCTTAGAAAGGCATGTCTGTGGGTCCGAAAGTGAACCATCAGTATTGGAGGCAAGTCATAGCCCTTGCTCCGTTTGGAAAGCAACGGCATGGAAGAAAACTAAGCCAACAGTGCAAACAGTGAACAACAATGAAAAGGCCATGACCTTTTCCCGTCTCTGACCATTCAATATTCTACTCATTTAACTCCTCTGGGTTTCCGTAGATCTGTTCCCCTAGACCAGTGGCTCTCAAACTGATGGGAGCATGGAATGACCTGGGGGGGCTTGTTAGAACACGGAATTCTGGGCCCCACCCCTAGGGTTCCGGATCCAGGAGCCCTGGGGAGGGGCTCAAGAATTTGCACTTCTCACAAGTGTCGGGTGCTGCTGGTGCTCCTCCTCTGGGATGCCACTGTCCAAGGAAATAGGGAAAGTTCAATGTAATTCCAAGTGCTTGGAAGTTATTTTGAAAACTCTGGATATAAAGTGCTATTTAAACTGAGGGTAAAGCTCAGAAATTAAGCATTGTAATCTCAGGGCTATTGACAGCGTGTTGTGCTTTGAGTTACTCTAGATATAATAAGGCTATGGAGGGATAAATAACACTCTTGGGTGACATTTCACTAGAAATTGTAAGTGCGTAAGTGACACAGATGATATTATATTACTCACAAATATGCACACTTCAGCACTTTCCCTTGATTTATTTTGCACTCCTGTTTTGAGTATAAGTAACTATCAGTGATGAAGAGCCCTAAAAATCCTCCAGTGAAAGGGAATCAAAATGCCCTTCACAAAGGTTTGGAGCAAGTATAGCTTTGTTGTCAAACTGAAGATCCAGGCCAGGCTTTCACTCACCAAATACCAGTTCCTGGTCCACTGAGTTAGATGTCACAATTTTGCCTAGAACTGACTCAGCATCCAACTATTTTCCCACCAACAAGAGGACACAGGGGTGCCTTTTCAGATTAGGATGGCATTTGTCAAAACCATGTAATGCCTAACCCTAGACATCAGCAATTTTAATCAGTTCCTTGGGCAAGGTTTTGCCCAGCACTTTCTTCCTAGCTAAGAATTCCATTAGTTGTACTTATTATACTGTTCTATATACATCCTATTTCTGTTTTGACACTACTAAGAACATATTTTAAAGAAATGTTATCTCAGTTTGTAAAAAGTACAGCTCTAAGTGAATTCTTCTAATCTCAAAGGGAACTTCACTTCACAATTCTTATTCTAGAAAGAGAAAGATCAATTAAGATTATTTAATTATTGGACTTGTTTTAATAAGTTGTAAAATGAGGTGATCAAAACATGCAGGAAATGACCTTCAAATTACCAAGGTCTTGTAAGAGATGGGAGGGCTGGCTTCAGGGCACATTCTGAGCACTCTTTTGTCAAGAGCAGGGCGATCACTGGGCTTGGAAATCAGCTCCCCCAAAGGAATATACCTGTCATAGTAGTGTAAATCAAATGCCAGAATCTCCAATTTCAATTTTGCAACAGCCCAGTGTTTTATTTTACCTCAAATGGTCTTAATAAATTAATTTAATTTCAATTCTCTCCCATTAAGAACCAAACAATAAAGAAATATACAAAGCTCCCCAGGATCCAGGATTGGGCAGCAGTGTCCAGCTGCTGGCGATGGAGTATTCCGTTGTGAACATTCTTAAGACTACCAACTTCAGTTACCTTGCAAAAGCAAGCCCATTTTTGCTAACACACTGGGGTTTTGTTTGGTTGGTTGGTTCATTTTTTTCTGTTTTGTCTTTTAGGGAATCATGGGTCCTTAGACAATCTCACAAAACCTGTGAATCTCCTTTCTAGAAAAGTACATATCTCTTCATACACTCATAGCTGTACAATTGTGGAATGCAATTTCAGGGAGTCCTGGAAACCCTGCACCTCATTTTACCAACTCCTCTAAGAATCTCTTTGCTAAGGAGCCCATTCTGTGCCCTGTTGCATTCAAACTTGACAACAGACTGATGATCTAGATTGTACCGACAGCCTCTTTCCTTACCCCTCATCTTCCCCCAACCCTCAAGGTTGACAGCACAGTTGCTTTTCTTTTTCAGGCTCCTAAGCCTCAGTGATCCCTATGTATTATTTTCAATAAACTGACTTCCCTTCAACCCCGCACACATTCATCCCTTGCTTATAACTAGGACATATCAGAACATACCAGAATATTTGGAACCCATAAAATATCCTTCTGGAAATTTATTATCTTAGGTACACTGTAATAGTGGCTCACACCTCCAACGCCATGTTGCTTTTTAAACATCTATGGCATGTGGCATAGAGGTCTCATCCAGTGATTACAAGTGAGGTGTCATAGCTTTGGGGACAGAAATATAGAAGAGCCTTATTTGTGGTATCCTCTTTAGTCAGACAAAGTGAAGAGTGGTTGGCAGGCCTGTAGCCATGGGGCATGTGAAACTGTGAAGAGATTGCTATTAAAATAAGAGATGTGCCTCCTGTTCTGTTCCTTGAATGGAAGGCTAGAACTGATGCTTGACAATGGGAGATGCATCAAGCAAACACTTCCAGTCTTTCAAACCTAAACTCTGTACCTTTTTGAGATATTACAATTGAATAAACCTTAGGTCTAAAACTGTTGGCTTATGTCTGTTAATTTCTATGTTTCTTCTGCATTTCTGCTTTTAGAGTCCTCTCCATTTGGTGGGTGTCCAGCAGCCAGAAGGACAATGCCGAATTGAATTTAAACGAAGAAAATGACATCTGCTGGGCCTAAGGAGGGCCAGGCCTTGTGGAGGAGTGACTGCCCCCAACCACCAGCTTGGCAGCATTTAGATCTGAGCTCTGCTAAAACACACTGCCTAACTTTGTTTTAGGATTTAGTTCAAGAAAACGTCCAAATGTTGTGTTTGTTATCTCAAGAGTAGACCAAGAATCTGACATCACTCTCACTGATGTAAAGACCCAAATACATGGTTTATAGAAAATGTTTAAATGAATTTAAAAAATGAGGCATTTCTTAAGAAGTTGGAATTTGGCTTCATGCATAACTGTACTAAAACTTTAAATAGAAATATGTCATTTGAATGAAAATCTTAGTACAGTAAATTCGCTGTGAAGACAACATAATTAAATTTCTATTTTGAAAAAGACTGAAAGTCTTAGACTCTAAAGAAATATTAAGTAATGATTTCTGGAAAATTTCTATTTTTTTAATATGATTCTTAACTAGTAGTTGGAATTCTTAAGCTCTATTAATATAATTCTTTATTGTAAACATTTCTAATGCTAAAAGTCTGAATAAAATGAGAGCTTTCGGGGCTGGCCCCGTGGCCAAGTGGTTAAGTTCACGCGCTCCGCTGCAGGCGGCCCAGTGTTTCGTTGGTTCGAATCCTGGGTGCGGACATGGCACTGCTCATCAGACCACGCTGAGGCAGCGTCCCACATGCCACAACTGGAAGGACCCACAACGAAGAATATACAACTATGCACTGGGGGGCTTTGGGGAAAAAAAGGAAAAAAAAAAAAAATGAGGGCTTCCTAGGACCTGTGCAGACAGGGAGCAGTTCTTACAGTTATTTCTACATTCAACTACGCCTAGGACAGCGCCTTCTCTATAAGGTATGTCAACCCAAATAATCCATAAAGAATCTATAAATCAAAATTGGGGTGAGTTTATTATGAGCCAACTCCGAGGACCATATAGCCTGGGAGAGTCCTTCCACAAAGGAATGGAGCACTCCAAAGAAGTGGGGGTGTGCAGAGTGGTTCTATAGCATCAAAGAGCATGTATCACATATGATTGGAATGTCCCTTTTACAATAGTCATTAGATTGCTTTGCTGGCAGAGCAATTCAGTGAACACAGAGGGTCAGTGTTCGCAAGGTGGGTGGTCGCAAGGTGAGCTCAGCAGGTCAGCAATCAATCCTTAGTTTAGGGGGAGATGCTTATCCTTAAGGAAATGCCAATGTAGGGGAAGTTACATCCTTATCTTTAGGGGCATTATTCTTGTCTTTGGAACGTAGTAAATACTTAAAGCAGATATACAATGCATGCTCAACAGCCACGTCAGGCCCTTTTGGAAACAACAAGTTCAGGCCAAATTAGTTTTACACCAAATGGCTTCATCATATATTCTAATATCCTATTGCTTGTCATTTGTTTATCATAGGTTCAATACATGTATGATGATTGATGTATTGATTTGTAGTTTAGTTAAAATGAAAGCGCTCTTTGACTCAAGGTGTTTGTAATCCTAGTTTAGGAGATAATATTTTTGTGAATGTATAGAAACAAATAAAATGATGTGTCAAGGCAAATGACAACATTTGAATATATTACTTAAGATTTATGCCTGAAATATTTACTCTGAAATCCAGAAAAGAAATCCTGTGGTGTTCAGGGGAAACATATGACACTATTAACAGAGTCATCAGTGATGTCATGATTTGTCCTCTAATATTTAGTAAAATGCTGCTTGCCTCCTTTATTTCACAATAAGTAAGCTTGGTAGTACATGTTGTCCTCTGGATTATTTGCTCTCTTGTGCTAGAATTATCCCATGGGGTAGGTAATGATTGCTTAGTCATCTATTTCCTACCAATGAGCAGATGACTCCCTAGGAGACAATTAAGTACTTTAGAGTGCATTAGCTCTGCCAGACTAATAGAGTGATTTTGAAGCTTGGCTAGTAGCTTGTAGCTCAGCTTAGCAGGCTGAGGGGTCTGGAGACTGAAGGGACTAAGAAAGCAGTTTAGAAGTCTACAGCAGACCTGAGAGTTGCAGACCATAACCTGGCAGGTTCTGCTAAATCTGGCAGGTGTGTTCTCAGGTAAGGCGTGTCCTTCCAAACAGCTGAGGCCGGCAATGAAACACTGTATTTGCATATAATGTTCCTTTCAGCTGAATTTGCAGCCACTCAGAGCTAGTGTTTATTTACTTCTTCTTGCTTGATGAGGATGAATATTAGCTGACAAGTTTATGCACTTTAAAAAAGAATGCAGACTCAGGGGATATGACCTTTGAAATAATGAGTGGTAAGAGGAATATTCTTGGAGGTCCCATATTTTTATTTCCCTAGCCTGGGATTTTATTTTATGTATCTATCTATCTATCTATCTATCTATCTATATGTGTTAACTTGCGTTTTCCAGAAAGCAGAGCCTGAGACAAGGGCTTGTGTGCAGTGCAGATAGTTTATTTGGGAGGTGCTCTCAGGCAGCAGAAATAATGGATGAGGGTCAACGTGCCAATATTAGAGTTATGTTTTCAAGGTAGGTGTTGGAGCAGTGGGGGCTTGATTTTTCTGGGACCACCTGAGAAGCATATGCACCACCTCCCAGAATTGTCCACCATAAGAGGTGGGAGCAGTTACCAGCTGGCTCCTGTTCTCGTTGATTAATGATTACCCCCGAGGACGTTAACCCTGCACTTCCCAGCTGCATTTGTGCAGGGGCCCAGCAGGTGTCCATAGCGTCAGAGAAGCTCTAGATGAGTCTGAGCTTGCATAGAATTGTTCCCTGCAGCTGAAATGAGAGTTGAGCTGAGAGGATGTGATGTGGGGGCACCAGAGACATCGGATACACTCCGCTGCTCGCACCATTCAGGCCTGCTCCTGCTCCACGTTAATTCAGATCCGTCACCAAGTCTTCAAAGTGGTGACTGGCCACAATCTCTACTAAGGATCTAAGACACGACATTAGGAAGCCACAGTCCCCACGGCTGCAACTGGCTCTGAAGCCATTTTGAATATTGGTCTCACTCCACACCCATTCTCAATTTCTCTCACCTTGAGGCAGCCCTTAAACTGATCTCAGTTGCTTGCCTGCTGAAATGAACCAGACCTCCTCCCTGAGGGATCTGAGCCCTAAGTAGCCTTGCTTTTTTCAAGCTGTGATTACTGCAATTTCCCATTCACATTATTACAGACACAAAAGCACCGAGAGGTACCGGAGTGAATCCTCTTAGTTTCAGAATACCTCTCTGTCTTTCCGTTGTGTACCAGCAACCTGACCTCCGGATGATAACCAGGGGCAGTTTCTCCACCAGAGTAGTAACTCCCTTCTCTGACTACTGACCTAGCAGCATGAAGAGCTGGTGGTAGTTGTAGCTTCAGGTTCAGTGGAAACCTTTCTGTGTCACTTGGGGGAATCATCCCCTGCTCCCGTGGGAACCAGGGCCTCTAATCCAGCAGAGCCTAAGATTTCACATAAAGGAAGCACATATTTTCAAGTGGTTCTCTGCAAGTAATTGTGAAAAAGGTCAATCATATTTCAACCTCTGTGTTCCCAGATCTGTGTATTCCAGGTACTGGGGACAGTGTTGGCCATTGGATTAAATGCACTGGATGCATAATGCATCCTGGAGAACAGAATTCCAACCCCATAGATATCATCCCTAAGAGAGAACCTCAGTTGCTTCCAAAGGATATGATTGTATCAATGGATCTCATCTTCTTGGCCCATTGTTGAACTTCTTTTGCCTCAGAACTCCTGTGTTCTAAGATGTTATGAAAGATTCCACGCTGGTGTGGCAGGCATTTTGTAAAACCACTGATGGTGCTGCTGTTGTGTATGGCCTACAATTAAGACCCAATATCATGTGCTGTCTTGACATCTGAAACTGGGAGGGCCTTAAATGGTCTAACCACCAGCTCCCCTCCCCACTCTGCTCCCGTGGATAAGGTCCCCCAGCCAAACAATCTTCCCTAGTAGGGGAACCAGGCACAGTTTCTGCTTGTTCCTCAGGAGCACGTCTCAGTTCTCTGCCAGCCCCTGGGATTATTCAAACAAGCTAATCGCATCCTCCAGTGGGAGCCGAGGGTCACTGTATCCTCTTGATATTACAAAGCCTGCCTCCCACAGCCCCTGCTTGTTTACTCCATTCCTGAGTGAAACTCCCATGTGGCCCTGGGTGACATGTGATGTCCTCCTCCCCAAAGCTGTGAGCCTATATGACTAATGAACTGCTGTTTAGCGCATCTGTCCGGAGTCAGGTGTAGTGAATTCGGCCATCCTCATAACTATAAGGTGCGGTTCCCTCCCTCATCTATGGGGTGAACAGGAGGTGATTCAGACAGCTGTTGACAGCAGCACTGAAGGCAGTGAAAGCAAGCATACATCAGAAGGAGCTGTCAACTCCAGGAAGGATAAATTGCTGCCCTCTCCAGGGTAGAAGAGTTCCAAGTGGCTGGCTCTCGCCTTTAGCGATGGTACGTTAAGAGCTCAGTATTGCTGTTTGCTCCTGGCAGGTCAGGCATTCAGCGGTGGCAGTGGCTGTATCAGGTTTGGTGAGAGTGGAGCCTCCATCTTGTCAACCATAGACTCAGCATTCATGGATCCACTGAGCAAGGAGTAGAGTGGTGGAGGAGAGAGGCAGGCTGACAATATAGGATGAGTCATCCCATCCTCCTCGTTGTTGAGAGCATTCTTTGCAGTGGGTGATCTCTGCTGGACATTAATATGAGAGAGAAAGCTCCACACACTTGGTGCTCACTCCCGTAGGTCCTTCCACATCTTTGTCTCTGATCTTCCAAATGTATTCCCCTCAGGAATAAGCCATTGCCCAAGAGTCTATGTATATTCTTACTTCAGACTATTTCTCCCTCCACACAAAGGAGATGGCTAAGAGTACTTCTCAAAACTCTGCCCAGTGGGAGAATTTCCCCTCAGCACTGTCCATTAGGGACACCCCTGAATGTGGGTGAGTGGAGTAGAAGTCCATTTTCAGCATGCTCCAACTTATAAAGCCAACTTATATGTCAACCAGGCCCAAAACTTTTCTCCTCTGTCAGCTAATCATACCCAATAGGCCAAAGGTGTGAATTGAGAGAAATCTGTCAGTATAACAGCAGTAAGTGATGATCTATTTGTGTAACTTACTTCTGGACTTGCTCAGACCTGATCCCAAATGTATCATTCATTGTATAATGGATTGCTGCTGTGCCCACCTGATATTATACTTGGTGAATCTAACAATACCCAGCTTGTGATGGGCAGCTCTGGTCAAATAGTCACTTGGCATGTCTCGGCATTGGCGGCTTTGTAACATGTCAGGAGCTGCTTTTCAAATGATGCATAGTTTTCAGGTGTAGAAGGCATGACCTTGCCCTAGGATTCTAGGGATCTATCCATCCCTTCAGAGGTCCATCACCCCTGGTCGTGGTAGTGCTTGAAGTGGAATCAGAGCTTGAAGATGCCACTGGTGAGCGGACCGTGGAAGCTGTGGCAGAGGGAGTACTCCTGCTTGCAGCTGATGAACTTAAAGGCATGTCTTTGTAGGGTGGACCTGCATGGAGGCACACGATGGCAAAATCCTTGCTGTTTGGACAGACCTCCAGGATGCACTCTGGGGTTGAGTGCTTATCAAGGTCGGGGTAGAAGACGTTGAACTTGTAGCCCTGCATAATCTTGGGTGGCAATTTGTCGAAATTGTACTAGGTCTGGTTGTACTTTTTCCACTTGAAGCCTGTGTAAACACAGTTGAGGAATGGACTTGCAGTTGCAAAAGCAGTGTGCTGAAAAAGGCGAAGGAGGGGAGAAACAGAGGCAGCACACGTGACGTGGAAGAGGTTTGCCTGTGAAGGGGACAAGGGGGAGAGTGGTGGTTGGCAGGGGCCAAGGGAGGACTTCTTCCTTCCTTTTCTCTCTTTCTTTTTTTTCCCTCTTCTCTCTTTCTGTCTCTCTTTTCTTCTCTCTTCCTCTCTCCCTTTCCTTCTCTCTCTCTCTCTCTCTTTTTCTTTCTTTCATGCAAGGGAGACATCGGCATGTTTCAATGCTCAAGGGCAAAAAACCTATAGAGAGAAGTTAAAATAACAAGCAAGAGGGAATAAAGTTTTTTGTGTGCGGTCTCTGAGATGGGAAGTATTGGGATTGAGAGCCCAGGCACAGGGAAATGAACTGTAGCCAGGAGGCAGGAAGGCCACACCGTTCATCCTTAAGGAAGGAGGCAGGAATCAGGATGGGGCAGTAGTGAGAAGTCGAGAAGACTCATTTAATGGATTTTATTTTGCTGTGAAGTGGAAGATGAGTTTTCTTCCTGAGAGCGAGGGATGGAAAAGTGGCGTCAGCAGGGAGGGGAGAGGAAATATTTTCATAATGAAATACCATAGCAGTTTTGTGTTCAAATTCTCTAGGAACTTTCATCAGCTTGCAGGACAGGAGGAAAAGAGGAATTAATGCAAATTGACATTTTGACCATTGGATGAATATGTGGCAAGAGAGTAAGTGTACTTGAAGAGAACCTAAGGAATATCTGGTAGAGAGGGAAGGAAGTGAAGGCAGAAGGAGGCTGGTAAGAAGAACCAGTCAGTTGGGGAACTAGGCTCTCTGTGAAGCTGAAAAATACGTGCAGTGGGAATAAACATGAGAGAACTTGGAGGGCAGAAGGCTGTGGCCGGAGAATAGACTTTCTCAATTTAAAATGTCAGAGGATGGGGCCAGCCTGGTGGCACAGTGGTTAAGTTTGCACATTCTGCTTTGTCGGCCCGGGGTTCGGCAGTTCAGATCCCGGGTGTGGACCTACACACCGCTTGGCAAGCGATGCTGTGGCAGGGCCATTAAAACTTAAATTAGGAGGTCACGTGCTGAAACTGATGTATAAACAGAGCTTACACTCATTTAGGGGCAAGTCATTTTAACATTTTAATATGAACAAAAGGAAGTTTCTTAGATCAGGCTGCTGTAACAACATATCATAGACTGGATGGCTTGTAAACCACGGAAATTTGTTTCTCACAGTTCTGGAGGCTGGGAAGTCCAAGATCAAGGTGCCAACATGGTCACGTTCTGTTGAGGGCTCTCATCCCGGTTTGTCGTTGGTGCCTTCTTGCTGTGCCCTCCCCTGGTGGAAGGGGCTAGGGATCTCTGTGCATTCTCTTCTATAAGAATGGTAATCTGACTCGTGAGGGCTCCGCCCTCATGACGTAATCACCTTCCAAAGGACCCACCTCCTAATACAGTCAACTTTGAGGGTTAGAATTTTAACAATGAATTTTGGGAGGACATAACCATTCAGACAATAGCAGGAAGTAATCCTCCACTGTTTAACTTTCTAAGTGAAGCTCTGGCTATATATTTTGCTCTGATGGAGGACCCTAAAGAGCATGCGCAAGTGAGGTGCATGTGAGCCCTCTGCTCAGAGGCCCCACACCTCTTGGTGAAGCAGCCTAGGAGGATGCATATGGGAGTGGAGCTGGCTTTCATCAGCATGGTATCTGATGAGGATTTTTAGGCTGCTTAATTTTAAAACACGGTTTATGACGAGGATTTTTAGGCTGGTTAATTTTAAAACTGCAGATGAGAACCAGGCTCCAAGGAGTGGAATTTGCTTGCCCTTTGATCAGAGACAATTGCATTTGTGAAGGAAATCTCCATGCCTCCCTCTCTGCGCCAGGAGGAAGGGGGGATGGCCTTATCTCTGGAAACTCTTAATGGGGAAGGCAAGAACTTAAGTCGTTTACTGTCTGGCAACCACATGTAACTGACCCCCCACCCCAAAATCCTCCTTTGTCTTTAGTTGAAGATAATATTTGAGCGGTGACTTCTGCCATTTACTCAATCCGGTTTGATTCTTATCTAAAAGTTGTGGGACCGCCCAATGGCCGGACCCTACCGGCACTGGTACCATTTTAACTTTTTTTCCTTTGTCTTGGAAAGAGATGACTCACATACCCATGCCTTAAATTTAGCCCTAACCCTCAACTCGGGGCAGCAGCAGGAGCTCTGACTGCCCGTGGGTCCTGTCCCCACGCACCAGCTCTGCCTGCCCATGGGTCCTGTCCCCATGCCAGCGGGGGCAGCAGCAGCAGCTCTGCCTGCCCATGGGCTCTGTCCCCATGCCAGCGGGGGCAGCAGAAGCGGCGGCAGCAGAAGCTCTGACTGCCCATGGGTCCTGTCCCCATGCTATTCCACACTATTCTCTAAATAAAAGAGCACTACTGCCAGATCTTGAGAGTCTAAGAAATCTTTCTTTCGACTCCTCGGCTCACCGACCCCGCATCAGTATCTTTTGGTTTTAAAAATGTTTTCGGGGGGGCTGGACCCATGGCCGAGTGGTTAAGTTCACACACTCCGCTGCAGGCAGCCCAGTGTTTCTTTGGTTTGAATCCTGGGCGCAGACATGGCACTGCTCATCAAACCACGCTGACATGCCACAACTAGAAGGACCCACAACGAAGAATATACAACTGTGTACTGGGGGGCTTTGGGGAGAAAAAGGAGAAAATAAAAATCTTTAAAAAAAAAATGTTTTCAGGGGGCCGGCACAGTGGTTATGTGTGCACGTTCCACTTTGGGGGCCCGGGGTTCGCCAGTTCAGATCCGGGTACAGACATGGCACCACTTGGCAAGCCATGCTGTGGTAGACGTCCCACATATAAAGTGGAGGAAGATGGGCACGGATGTTAGCTCAGGGCCAGTCTTCCTCAGCAAAAGGAGGAGGACTGGAGACAGATGTTAGCTCAGGGCTAATCTTCCTCAAAAAAAAAATAAAAATGTTTTCAGAATAAATGTCTCCATCTTTCTGCATTAATATTGGATTTGGGTAATGAAAATAAACTTATACAAGTTTTGTTATTAGTTTTAAAATCTTATTATTTTTTTTTTTTATTACGCCTACCACAGCGTGGTGTGCCAAGCAGTGCCATGTTCGCACCCGGGATCCGAACCAGCAAATCCCGGGCCGCTAAGAAGCGGAACGTGCGAACTTAACCGCTGCGCCACCGGGCTGACCCCTAAAATCTTATTTTTTGATGTTTTAATAAATGGCTCTAGATTGCTACTGAGAAAAATACAACTTGTATAAACTGTTTTCTTGACAAAATGCCTATTGCTTTCTAGAAACCAACAATATGACCTTTATCACCTGAGCAGTTACTATGTGCCAGGCACTTTGCTAAGCCCGTTCATCCATCCACTTATTTTATTCTCACAATAATCCAAAGTGTTAGATGATTTCTATGATGACCTCTATTTTACAGTTAAGAGAAGTGGGGCTTGGAGAGACTGTGACTTCCTTGAGGTCACACAGCTGGTAAGTGGGAGAGGCAGGATTTGAACCCAAGGAATCTGGTTCCCGAACACGTCTTCATAACACTAGACAACACTGCAGTCTCCCTAAAAAGAAAATGTTGCCCACCAGAGACAGCTCCTTTGACCTTGTTGACATCATAATCCTTAATTTTGGTTCTCTCTTAACTCATAGGAAAAAAGTAGCCAATTTATTGTGCAGACTACATTACAAATGGAAGAAGAAAAGGACTCCTGTTGTGGGCCACAGATTTCTTCCTCTTCAGCTTCCTTCTCCAGAAGACCCCACCCTCACCCCACCTTGTGAGAACTGTGCCATAGACTGGCCTAGAATGAGACCTAGCAGAGGTCGGAGGGGGCCAGCCACTGTTTTAAGAAAAATATCTGATAAAAATGCATCTTTTTCATAAGGGCATATAACTGTAGGTGTTGAACGAATGTTATAAATCCTAATGATATATTATAGCATGCACTGTCTATTAACAGCAGCTGGCTTCTTTTGGAGCCGTGTTCTACCTCATTCCTTCACAAAAATAGCCCTGGTTGTTAGAAACCCAATAGGCCATAGGGTTAGGAAGATATATGGCTTTTCTCTGCTGGCGGAGACAGTAACTAGCTAAACATTGAATGGCCTTCACTTAAGCTTTGTCTTCAGGTGACTTGGAATTTGGGGAAGCATTATCAAAAGGGACCTGAAGGAGGGGTGCGGTGCTTGCTTCACAATGCGTGCAAACTCTCCTTTGATTTTCATGGCGGTGGTTGTTGCTGAAGGTGAGCACGTGCAGAATCATAATACATAAGTAGAGGGATCAGGCTACCATCCCAGCTTTACTGCCTAAGAAGCTGAGATCCAGGAAAATGTCATGTTATGCGCCCTTGTAGGATGTCCAGTGATGACTCAAGAAAGCCCTCTGGGTGAGATGGTTTAAGTGAATGATGCTTTGAAGACAGAAAAATGGAACATCGAATAAATTTCTGACTTCTTTTGGCAGCAAAACTTTTCTTTCTGTAACACATTAATTTCTAGATCTTCCAATAAAAAAGCAGATAAAAGTTGATAAATCCAACTTAGCATTTAGATGACTGTACTTTATTGTTTGCAGAACCCATCATGCACACACCTCTGCAGAGCTCTAGGGGTTAAAGAAGTACATTTTGAAAAACACTGGACTAGATTAGCTCTGTGTGGCAGAAACATTCGCTTGCCCTCTGAATGTCGGGCACCTCCCCATATTTCCCAGGGTCTTGACAGCTACACAGCGTCCTGTGAGCAGTTTGGGCCAATGAGCTATAAGGAGAAATGATGAGTGTCAATTCCAAGCTGAAACGTGGACACAGGGATATGAATTGTCTTTGTGTCCCTCTTCCCTGATGTCATGATGGGGGAGCTATGCAGCAACAAGAAGCCAGAGCCTCCATCAGCCTGGGTCCCTGAGTGTCAATGAGGAGGGAGTCCTTTGCCAAAATCTGCACTAGACAGCCAGTGTGAGCAAGAGACACTGATGTTTGCTACCACAGCACAAACCAGCCTACCCGAACAATCTCAGAAATGAAATTCTCTGGTTCCTGGGCTTTTTTTAATGTCTTTAGTCCTCTTTTCTCTAATCTGCTTTCTTTTAGAGGCAAACACAGTTCCAGCATGCTGCATACCAGCTCAAGAGTGTCAATGGATTACACTAAAATGACTTTGTGGATACGATACGCAAGAACGTTTTTTAAAGTCCTAACATTGCTGGCAAAATTATGTTTTAGCTGTTGTGCCCCATTTTCTGAGCAGTCAGTTGGCTTATTAAATAGAAAAGGGTTCCCACACAAAATAATTTCTAAGAGAGTCACGCAGTGAGGCTCTTATAATAACTCATATAAGAGACATTAAACAACAACAAACAATATCTATTGAGTGTCTCCTGTGTACTAGGCACTGTGCTTGTAATTACAGGGAGTAGAGCCTAGAGCCTAGAGCCTAGAGGTTCAGGATAGGAAGTCTTGATATCCAATAACTTGCGTCCAAAATCCAACTCTGCCACTTTTTGATTTGCAAGTTACTCCTCTCCCTAGGCATGGGGACTATCATGTGACTAATAATGCCCACTCTTCAGGGTTGCTATGGCTTGAATTAATACTCCCACACAAAGCCTAGCCACAGTAAGCGCAAAACAAATGTCAGACAATATTTTTGATTGGGTTACTTTAACCAACTCTATCGTCAAGATTGAAATTTTCTTTCTGTTTTATCAAAAAATGCCTTGTTAGTATTAGGTCACTAATCAATTTCTTATGCAAAAGTATAAAAACAGTAAGACTATTTAGCTTTATTAGAACATGTTTCATGATCGAAGATCTTTTCTTGAAGGACAATCAGGAACTGTTTTTTTCCTTTTTTTGCTTTTTTCTTTTGGTGAGGAAAACTAGCCCTGAGCTAACATCTAGCCAATCTTCCTCTGTTTTGTATGTGGGATTCCACAACAGCATAGCTGGATGAGCAGTGTGTAGGTCTGTGCCTAGGACTTGAACCTGCAAACTCCTGGCTGCCAAAGTGGAGTGCAAGAACTTAGCCACTACGCCAGAGGGCCAGCCCCAGGAATATTATTTTAGAGCCCTCTCTTTCTTCATTTAATCACCTCAATATAAAATAACTTCGTCCAAAAGCAACCAAAGTGATTAATCTTCACCTCGCAATCTGTTAATGGGCCGCTGTGTATTTTATTAATTTGATTCATAGATTGCACAAAATATTTTCCATCATATCTAATGCAATATTTCTTATCTGTTCATTAACATTTGAGACTAACCATGGCAGAACTAGTTAAACAGAGATTATTTTCGTCACTTTCTAAAAGTAAAGAAAATAACTCAAAATAGTGAAAAAAATCCAGTTGATGTCCAAAGTTCTCTGTGGTTGCAGATAGGAGATAGGAAGGCAATTGTTGTATAACAGAAGAATGATGATTGTATCGTGGGAAGATACAAGTTCAAGCACTAGCTTGGCCCTTCAGCCTTATATGATAGCAAATCAGCTCAGTTCTTTGAGCCTCAGTTTCTTCACGTGTTAAATAGGCATAATATAATCTTAATTTAAAAGACTATTTGTGGGACAACTGGATATTCACATGTGAAAGAGTGAAATTGCACCCCTACCTCATATCATAAACAAAAATAAACTCAAAGTGGATCAAAGATCTAAAACTGGGCCTGGCCCTGTGGCCTAGTGGTTAAGTTTGACGTGCTCTGCTTTGGCAGCCCAGGTTCAGCTCCTGGGCATGGACATACACCACTCATCAGCAGCCATGCTGTGACAGTGACCCACATACAAAATAGAGAAAGATTGGCACAGATGTTAGCTCAGGGCAAATCTTCCTCAAGCAAAAATGAGGAAGATTGGCAATGGATGTTAGCTCAGGGTGAATCTTCCTCAGCAAAGAAAAAAGAAAAGACCTAAAACTATAAAATTCTTAGGAAACAGGTATAAATCTTCATTACCTTGGATCAGGCTGTAGTTTCTTAGATGCAACACTGGAACCATATACAACAAAATAGATAAACAGGACATCTTCAAGATTAAAAACTTCTGTGCTTCAAAAGGCACCATCAAGAAAGTGTAAAGACAAGCCACAGGGTGTACCATGGTGTGAATGTTTGTGTCCCCCCAAATTCATATGTTGAAAACCTAATGCCCAAGGTGACAGTATCAGGAGGTGGGGCCTTTGGGAGGTGATTAGGTTCATGAGGGCAGAGCCCTCCTGAATGAGATTAGTGGCCTGATAAGAGAGGTTCCAGAGAGCTACCTTGCCACCTTGCTCCATGTGAGGGCACAGCCAGAGTCAGCAGTCTGCAGCCTGGCCCTTCACTGGAACTCAAGCATGCTGGCCCTCTGATCTTGGACTTCCACTCTCCAGAACTGTCAGAAATAAATTTCTGTTGTTTAAAAGCCACTCGGTTTATAGTATTTTGTTATAGCAGCCTGAATGGGCTAATATAGGATGGGAGAAAAGTTTTGCAAGTCATACATCTGAATAGGGACTTGTACCCAGCATATATAAAGAACTAATTCAACTCATTAATAAAAGGACAAATAACCCAATTTTAAAAAGAGCAAAGGATCTGAATAGACAGTTTTCCAAAGAAGATATACAAATATCCAATAAGCACAAGAAAAGATATTCAGTGTAATTAGCCATCAGGGAAATGTAAATCAAAATTAAAATGAGATACTTCACACCCGCTTGGATGGCTTTCATCAAACTGACAGATAGTAACAAGTGTTAGTGAGGATATGGAGAAGCTGGAATCCTCATACACTACTGACAGGAATGTAAATGGCACAGTTGCTTTGGAAAATAGTCAGGCAGTTCCTCAAATGGTTAAGCATAGAGTTACCACGTAATCCAGAAAGTCCACTCCTAGGTATACACCCAAGAGAATTGAAAATAGGTCTTCCAGTAAGAACTTATATGCAAATGTTTATAGTAGCATTCTTCGTAATGGCCAAAAAGTGGAAACAACAGGTGTCTATCATCAGCGAGTGGATAGATAAAATGTGATATATCCAAACAATGGAATATTATTTGGCGATAAAAAGAAGTCGAATACTGATAATGCTACAACATGGATGAACCTTGAAAACCTTATACTAAGTGAAAGGTCCCAGAAACACAGACTACATATTGTATGACTGCATTTATATGAAATATCCAAAAAAGCAAATCCGCAGAGAGAAAGCAGATTAGTGACTGCCTGGGGAATGGGACGACTGAGCAAGCAATGGCTGAGGGGCTTAGGGCTTCTTTTGGAGGCAATTAAAATATTTTAAATAGATTGTGGTGATGGTTGCACAACACTGTGAATATAATAAAAGCCTTTGAATCTTACACTTTAAATTGTATTCTATGAAATTGGTGAATTGTATGGTACGTGAATTATATCTCAATGAAAGCTGTTTAAAAAAGGCTATCGCGAAGAATAACCAAGGTGGTAGTATGACTCTTAGAACACAAGGCAGGTGTGTAAAGAAATACAGCTTTTTAAATACTCCATAAAACATCCAAATTCCTGATTCTGAGGTCCTGTTCTTTTGGGCCAGCTGCAAATTCTATAGGAACAATTAATTCTGAGTGCCCTCTACCCCTCCCAGCTTCACAGTGGAATTAGGGATGTTATCTGGTACCAGGAAAAAGGGAGAAGGGCCCCTCGTCACCAGTGTCTCAATTTTGCCTCTGGCATCATTTCTGTCCATTGAAGTCCCATGACCTCCTGTGGCTTCTGTGCCTCGCTCTGCGTGGCTTGGAACACTGGAGCCTGTGTTCCCTTCTGCCTAGACACCTTTGGTCTCAGATCTGCATCAGACTCAGGTCTCCAGGGCTCAGCCATCTCACCCCCTGCCAGCCTAGTGGAACTCTTTCTAGTTAGGAAGAACCTCTCTTTGTCCCCTTCTTCTCTGAGCTTCATGGTCATGTCCCTGAAACTCAATTCTCCTTGTTTGTTAAGAGTTGGCCTTGATGGCTTATAAAACCCACAACCTAGCTAAATTTTAAGCACCCAAATAGCTTAAACTTAAAATTTTCCAGGAAGTGATGAGAAATAGTTACATTCCATTCTTCTGGTACGGCAAAAGAAAGAATAAATAGAACAGTTAAATTGCTATATTAGAGCATTCTGAAGGTTTATACATCTTGGTATAGTGATGCCATGAGTTAAAGATAATAATAAGTTAATGCTAATAATAATAACCGACATTGATTGATTCTTTGTGTTTGGCGTCGTGTAACCACTTCTCATGCTTTACCTTCCTTTCAAGAGGAACAAATAAGAACCACGCTCAATCAGGAAATACTGATTTTGGTCCTCAGTTCCAAGAAATGTGACAAACTGATTCATAAAATAATCATCCTGAAATTGTTTATAATACTTTATTGAGAGACATTAAGTGAGAAACCAGGGATTCTTGCTTTATAGTTGTCTACACTGGTGGAAACAGGCAATCGTGTTTTATTTTTCAATTCATTTCCACATCAGAAGAAATGGAAGCGGGGTTTTCACTCAAGAAAAAGAGCTCCAAGGCAGTGTGTTTCTTTGCAACACTCGGCAGAGAGCATGCACTCTCCTGTTGAGAGAGTCCAGGATAAAGAAGAGAGGCCTCGTTCCTGGACTGAGTGGTGGGGCTTAGAGGAGAAAGCTCTCAACTGAGTCCAGTTGCACAGCTGAGTCATACCTTATGCGTCTCGCTTTCTCGTCTGTAACACGAGAAGCCTGGCCTAGACCAGAGGACGTATAAGACCCTCTGCAAGCCTCATGTCCTCTGAAGCTACATACATGTGATTGTGCAATCAGTATTGCCTTCATAGGGCCCATTAAAGGTAGAATTTGGGGGGTAGATAAGTCACAGCTCTAGGCCTTTCTGCATTTTTTGTCATGAAGGGGATGAAGGGCAAGGCAGCTTGGAGCAGTTGAAAGAACACTGAATTTAGGCCCAAACTCCTACATCCTAATTCTGGCTCATGCATTTACTAGCTCTGTTACTACTTGACCTCTCTCAGCCACAGTTTCCGAGTCTGTAAAACAGGGATCATTATAAGAGCTACCCTACCCTCATGTTTAGACTAAATCACTTTATCAACTCTGTTATCTGTCAAGTGTCATACAGTTATAAGACACAATAATGATTAAAATCATGTCTGCATCAACTTCCTGGCCCCGCACTTTTTCCTGCAAATTGAAGTCAATGTTTACTGCAGCTCTCAGCCCTGTTAGACCCAGGAAATTTCTAGCTGTCATCTTTTCGCAAACCCAATTGTGTTTTTCTCTGGTAGCTGTGAGCACTGCCACTCTGCTTTGCCTGTCACAGATGTCCTGACTCTTACTTGAAGTTTTAGACAACCCAGCCTCTTATCCGAGACCCACATACTTCACACCCTCCTCCATCAGCTTGCTGTGAACAACTTCCGTTCTTTTCTAACTTAGTTTTTAGAGGTCTCTATTCTCCTCTGCTTTTGCTTGTGAAAGAAGCCACAATGAATCCTAAAACTGCCTTTTCATGAAAATACTCTTTCAGGGGAGATAAAGACCAAAATCAAACATAAAAGACCAAAAAGGTTGTTTAGCTCTCAAGTTGCATTGCCTGCATTCTTCTCCCATGCTGTGTTAATTTGTCATCTGGCCAAAAGGAGAAACAAGTACAAAATAAAATAAAAATAAGCCACCATCCCCCATAGGTCAGGGGCTGAAGCATAAATGGACTAAACTTCATAAAAATGTTTCTAGATGAGTTCCCAAACCAAGATCTATTGTGTAAGACTCTACACATTGCGATTCTACTGAGCTTTTTCTATATGATAATATGTCATTCAAAGTGGCTTCATGGAAAGCCAGAAGCTATCTGAAGATATTCATTCATTCATTCATCACCTAAAATGAATCAAGAGAGTTCCAAGCACTGGGCAAAAAATTGAGAGAGGAGAGAAGCGAACCCTCAAGGATGTCCCTATTAGCGGAGGAATTAGACTATTTCCCTCCCAAGAGCCCTTCTAACATCATGTACCTATTGCAGCCCTATGATGTAGGTATTAACATTATCTCATTCTTTAAAAGAGGAAATTGAGGCACGAGGGGATCGAGTAACTTTTCAAAAGGCACACAGGTAGTAGGTGGTGAGCCAGGGTGCAATCCGGGCATTTTGGCTCCAGGATCTGTGCTGTTAACTTTGTCTTTGCTTCTTCTAGAGTCACTGTCAGCAATTTACCCCAAAGGAGTGAGTCATACACGTATTTCAATACTACACTGAAGCCTTTCAAATCCCCACATCTCTCAACACTAAATAGGCGATCATCTCTTCCCATAATTTATGAGCCCAAACATATCTGAGACTTTTTAAGTATCATGGAGCAGTGATGTCCACCAGGAGGAGGATGTAGTGTATTTTCAGTTCTTACTTTAAAAATCTGTTTTCTCTAAATGTTTTCATACTGTCTATCACTGCCGTCATTGGGAGGAATAGCATATAATCGGAGAAAGGAGACAAACAGTAATAAACAGCATTCACTTTGTCTAGCTTGTTAGCCATGTCATCAAGATGTTTCGGTGATTTCACTCTGAAAATATCTACTGAATTCCATCAACCTTCCATTAACCCACAGGACCAGTCTCTAGAATCGGTATGTGGTACATAACAAGTGGCAGTAGATGGTACAGAGTTTGGATACGTTTCCGACAAAACAGCCACCAGTAGGCAATAACTCGCATTTATAACACTTGGTAGTGTAATTGGGGGGAAAAATGTCCATTCAACCTTCCACAAATCCTCGTAGGCAGTTCATTTCTATGAACTATTACTCTCGCTGGTGTATTTCAGCCCACTATCTGCTTCTCTTTTCAACAGTCGTCCGTTGCTCACACACACACGCTTAGATACACCACGTGTTCCTGGGACTTTCTGAAACATGGGGCACGCATCCTTAGCATAAGATTATACAAATAAATTTAAATACAGAAAAAGATAGAAAATAATGGAGCGTAGTTAAACACAATGGATGCTAAAATAAATGCTGCTGTCAAAACCCAAGAGTGACTGAAGGATTGTGTCATCCCTCAGTGGTGGGCATCATAGCCACACCTTCCAGAACCCAGAGGAGGTCCCATCATCTGAGGCAAGCCCTTACCCCTTTTTAATGTTTTGAGCCACATCTTCGTTCATGTTGGAAAGACAGAGTAGAAAGAGCAGACTCCTTGCTTTGTGTCTTTCTCCTTTCCGACAGTGCCACTTTCTTCTAGCTCTAGTTTTCCTTTGCTGAGTGAGGAGCATTTTCCAATCTCCACTGAGATCTCCAGAAACTTTTTCACCAAACGGATCCCCCTTTCCTCTTGGGAATACAGCAGCGTTACATTTCCCAGCCTTCCTTGCTGTTAGGTGTGGCCGTGTGACTGAGTTCTGACCAATGGAATGTGGACAAAAGCCCTCTACCCCACTTCTAGGCCTGGCCCATAACACCGTCCATGCACCGCTCTGTCCTCTTCCTCTATCAGCGTGTCAGTAAATGGCTCTGAGGCGCTAGGGGATTGTGAATTCACAGATGGAAGAAGTCTGAATCTCTGAACGACTGTGTGGAGGAGGGTCACCTCCTCCCAGTCCAACCCACATTGAAATGTAAAGGCAATAAATACTAAACTTTTATAGTGTTAAGCCACTAAAATTTGGAGATTGTTAAATACCAGCAGACAATCTACCCTATATGTTTATATAAGAGCCATGTAACATAATTTAAATGCTGTGCTGTCCTTTGGAGGAGATTTAAATAAGCTTCAACATCACTTGAAAATTATTTCTGTTACCATGCCATGAAAAAAACTAAACTGACTTTTCTTCCTTTGGAGAGCAAGTACCATAAAATGAAATGAAACAAAATTAATTTAAACCAGATTAAAATTTTATCTGATTTGATTTACTGTCGTCCATCCATCAATAAGTGGAATGTGGTG
Source organism: Equus caballus (assembly GCF_041296265.1). Classification (NCBI taxonomy): domain Eukaryota; kingdom Metazoa; phylum Chordata; class Mammalia; order Perissodactyla; family Equidae; genus Equus; species Equus caballus. The sequence goes on along the minus strand of NC_091703.1, from coordinate 48,509,959 downwards.
AAATATCTTTATATATCCTTCAAATTTTTATGTTCTATTTATATGGGTCCTCAAGAGCTCTGCCCAAGTGAGCTTGTTTTTGTGATTCTGAACTCTTTCAGAAAGTGGTTTTATATTTAATACAGCATGTTTGATTGTCGCTAAGCATCCATTTGGTGCAAATTAATAATAACACAAGCACTAGCTTCACAAGCCAAAAACAGGGTGGTGTTGGGGACGCAGACGCAGTGGAAGTACTTCTTTCTGAGTTGGAAAAACAAGGAGGTTTCACATGTGAAACTCCACCACACTTTTTTTTTTCTTTTATTTTCTTCTTTACTAGAAGCTTCTGCTCCAGTAAAGAAGAGAGTATAAGTGCAAAGTTGTGACTGTTAAGAGCTCAGACGTTGATTAACTCCTCTCTAACTCTTATGCTATAAGAAAAATCTCATCTGCAGAAGGAAAATGCCAGCAGACAAAAACGGCAGACCCACGATTTTGTTGACTCCAGGTATGACAGGAAAAGAAATGAATCTGTGTAGTCATTCCAGGCACTGGAACCTGTAAATGAAGCCAAGGATCCGTTATTACAGGAGAGACACATGTAGGCATATGAGCCCGAAGACAGCTGCCAAACCAAAAGATGGAGCAATGGAGAAGTAAGTTCAAGTTTTACAAAGACATGTGTGACCACGGTACCAGTTTAGGGAGAATCTCAGGCAGAAGGTGTTTAGCCCCCCCAAGTCCCAAGCCTGAAGCCTTTCCCTTACCATTTAGCTCCACTCTTCAAGCTTGATGGGCCCATGGGTATTACGAGTATTGTGAGTGGTAGACATGCTGGTGGTGGAGAACAGGGTAGGAGATTATTCACACAAGGTGAGTCACACTTGGCTGATGCAAAGACACAGGGCTCAAAGGAGTATCACACCTCCTAATTGATAAATAGACATCATGCTGATTGCTGCTTAGGAAAATCTCCATCCTACGCCTGCAGGAAGAAAAATTAGTGTGGCCCTTGACTACAAGAGATGTACAGGGCTCACAAGGGTGGGGCCTGGGACGCTCAGTTGGTTCCTCTTGGTCCCCAGCTGTGGTTAATCCAAGTGTTAATGGGCTGGGCCATCTTCATATACTGACCCTGCTCACCTGCCAGTTCCCTTTGGATGATGGCACCACCTCTCTCCTCTCTCCCCTGTGACCTCTTTTGGTTATTTCCTCTTCACCTTTTCTGTCCTTTTGCCAGAGGATCATTTTCTAATCTGACGATTGGGACGAACAGAAGCCTTTCTATTTCCCAAGTTTTATTTTTCTCCCATTTCATTAGCCAAAGCAAATCATATACCCTAGCCAAATATCAGTATGGTAAGCTTTGTAGTCCGCTTTTAGGGAACAGCCATTATGCTGCCCCAAGCTCCTTCCGATGAGTCTGCTGTGGACAGAATTGGACCTGTAGACTAGTGAGAGGACCAACTTACTCCAGAGTGGAGCATCAAAGAGGCAGAGGGAAGGGATTTTGAAATGAAGCTTGAAAGAAGTACAGAAACCCCAGGAAGATTCTGGCCTCAGTAAAGACAGTATAAACCTCGGCAGAATGCAAAGATTAGTAAGTAGTAATTGATAAAATTTAGTTAATGAGTGAGCTGCATGTTTGATCATCTTAACTTAAAAGATAAAAATGTTACTGGTTCATTACACGCAATAGGAACTTTGAACCTTGGTTTGATTGGGTTTTGGTGGGAATGACAGTGAAATATAATAATAAAGTCTTTGGGAAAAATTGTGTTTGATGAGTAAGGGGACCTCCAAAGTTACCCAGAGTTTGGCAGATATTATTTGTGTCAATTGAAGAGTTTCAGTCTATATTTGAAAGGAAACTTCTTGTTTTGTTGTTTGTTGTTTTTGTTGTTGCTGCTGCTGTGGTTTCTGTTGTTGTTGTCTTTCCTCTTCCCCCCCCTCCTCCTCTTTCTTCTTCTTCCTCCTCCTCTCTTCTTTCCCTCTTTTTCTTTTCCTCATCACTATTTACATCACCCTTTTCCAGGTCTTTCAGTGTTTCATCAAGTGCCAAGGGGTTCTTTCAAAATACACTATTTCGACACTAAAAGTATACACCAATTGTCTCTGTTAGGATTATATTTGCCTGCATGGAATGGAAAATTCCAGAACAATGTGATGTAAACATACAAGGGCTCATGATCTCACATTAAGGACATCCAAGGTCAGCCGTCCAGGTGTCATCAACCTGACACGTAGAAGGAGGGAGAGATAAGGTCACACATCAAACTACTGGCAGAACTTGGACAGCTGGAAAACAAGACGCATTTTGTAACTTGAACAACAGAACTCCAAATGATTTCTAAATTTAGCTCATTTTGAACTTGCTTTTTTTCTCCTTATCTTCTTTTTTCCGATTTCTTTCTGCTCTTGTTGGTTTTATCTTCCCTTTGCAGCATCCATGTAATGAAATGCACTGCTTGGTCCTTTTCATGAGGAAGACAGAAGGTGTCAGAAACACAGAAGTCGCTATCTCTGAGATGGTGAGGCATCTACTTATGGCCCTGACGGGGTATTTGGGAAGTAAGGAGATGCACCGCCCAGGGCTCAGAAAGGGAGCATAAGTGCAAAGACTCGGTTACAGAGAATTCATGTGGTTACAAAATGGGACACAGGGTCCCATTGACTTGGTCATTTTTTGGTGCTTTTGGCTTTTTCTTCTATTAGTATCTGTTCAGTTATACTAATATCATAAGAAGGCAGTGGGTGTGGTAGAACAGGATGTGAGCTTTGATTTCAGATCTTTTGGGCTTACATTCAGAAACTATCTAGTTACTAATTAAGTGTCTTGGGTAAGATGTTTCCATAGCCTCAATTTGCTCGCGTGTTAAATAGAGATAATGGTCTCTACTCCACAGGCTGGTTGTCAGGATTAAATGAGATAATGAACATTAATGTTTTGGCCTTTCTACTCTAAACAAATACCAACGAACTGTACAAAAACAAGTCATGTGGAAATTCATGTTTATGGAATCAGGTAAATTAGTTATTGATAATTTGAATTTTTAAATAATAATTGCAAGAGTTTAAAAATATCCAGTCCCCAAAAGAAATGCAAAGTCATATTCAATTTCCAAAAAACTCCAAGGTACAAACAACTCAGGGAGTGAAATGATGGCTGTTTTACTTACTGTTTCATCCAGAACCAGAATGGTTTGGAGCATATGGTAAATGTTCAGTAAATATTTGTTGAATGAATAAATAGATGAATCCATGAAACAGCTTCCATTTATTCTATATGTACTTGGCACTGTAGTAGCTTCTGGAAATGTGAATAAGATCCAACTTTCACAAATCTCAGATTCTAAGTATGGACAAACCAACAAGGCAATTTCCGATCATGATTAAGTGCTATGAGCAAAGTTAAGCAGGATGATTTGATAGAAATTAACTCAAGAAACTTGAAGGGGGCAAAAAGAGCTTTAGATTGGATGGTCAGAGAAGTCCTGAGTGATAAGAAAGACCCAGTCATGGGACGATCTAGATTTGTTGTTGATGTTTTCTCCAATAAGCACTGTATTACATTTACTTGACTTATATTAATAGAGCTCTATTTAGTTCATTTTGGAAGCATTTTCTTCACTTATTAGTCACAAGGTTTACAGTCATAGATGCAGCTCTCTTCCTAGATCTTGCAAAACTTGGAAATCCTAGTGCTTTAGGATCTCCAGGGACCTGACTTCGAAGTTGTTGTATTGAGCAATGTTTTCTAACGCATGTCCCAGGAGACATAAGAGGGTCACAGATGCAGTCCTCCAAAAAAAAGGTCCTGTGGTCAAATACGCTTGTGAACCAGTCCAGGAACATTGGTATATGGAAGTCTCAGAGAAGTCCAAAAGCAGAGGAATATGTATTTATTGTGTGCATCCTCTTGTTTTCTAAACTTATTTTTTAAATTTTCTTCTAAATTTATTTTTTTCCTTTGTACACTTACTAACAACAAAATACAGTTTGGAAATACTGTTATAGTGTTGAAGATGAAGTTTTGGCACAAAGGGAAAAGGAGGAAGATAATCCTTTGTCCATAAGCCTTGCAATTCTAAAACAAGATATTTGCACAGACTTATCAGAAACTTAAAAGAAACTCTAGATATCATGTTTACATACATTGCTCACTTTGAATAAAGCCATTGAACTGATAAGAGAGTTGCTCATATTTAGTTTTTTGGCTGCCGGAGGTTTTTTTAGTTGTTCTGATATGAGAGTGGGAAAGATTTGGGTTCCTTCTATTTTTACTTCATGAGAGTTAACAACATTCAAGCAGATCTGCCTTTGCTTCGGTTTGGTATAAGGCAAGCAGTAGACTACGGCAGAAACTTCATGAACTCTTACCTGTGCACACCACACTTAATTCTATCACTTCATCACTTACTAGAGGTGATTTTAGGCAAATTGCTTACATTTACTTAAAGCTTTCCTTTTCTCACCTGAATCTCCACATCCTGCTTTTTGGAGGAGGAATCAAGCTGATGCAAAGGGCCTGGAGGAGAGCATCATTCTTGCCTCTTTCTGAAATGCTTGCTTTGGGATCATATATTCTCCCTCTAAAAGTCATTTTAATCCCCCCACTGGAGATTCAATGGGAAAAACAGAACGTTTGCTATTTGTTCCCACAGCGATGACTCACAGAGAGCTGATTTATTGAATCAATTAGTGAAGAAGTGAAATTAGTGTCCCATTTTATAGGTGTGAAATGAGCTCTTCAGCAAGTACCATGTATGATATACAACATCCTCAGCCAGGACTTATCTAAATACTTTACTATTTCGCCCAAAGCAAGCTAACAGGAGTCCTCAGTTAGCGAAAGAGTCTCTCCTCAGCTCCCTAAAATGTTCTAAAGTTGTAGAAAATCTCAACAAGTAATGAAAGAATTTGTCAGGTCAGCTGTATAGTAGTAACTATCGACTGTCGCCAACTGTTGTTCCCACCACAGCGTCATGGGGAAGAGTCAGCCTGCCTAGGTCTTAGATGATTGCAATATTTCCAGTGGACCACACACAATGAAACGCAACAACAATTTAACTTTGATAATAACGGGTTAAGTTAAGAACATCATTTTACAAGATTGTTGAACAAAACATACTTTTAGGCTTTAGAGAATGTCCACGAAGGATTTTAAGCCCAGCTGGACAGAGCACTGCCCTATCACACTATGTTTTCAACCCTCAAGAATTGCTTCATGAGTCATTCCTAATATTAATCCAAAGTTGAACTAGTGGTATGCCCTTCTGGTTTGATTGTTTAGTTTTAACATTTCAGAGCTGTGGAATAGAACAGTGGAATCATACTACTGGCATGAAGAAAGAGGAGCAGTGTATCATGGGAAGAAGAGAATTAGGAACATTCCACTGCATAGCCCTCCTTCTAGGATACGCTGTCTCCTGGTATAAAATGGGTACAATTATTGAGCGCATCCTGTTTCATCAGAACATTGTAGGAAAAATAAATCATGATCAGAGTAGGAAAAATCCTGGACTTAAGCGGCCAGAGACTTGGGTTCCAGTAATGACTCTGCCACTTATCTACCCTAGGCAAGTCACTCTCTGAGTTTTACTTCGTCTTCTGTAAAATAATGGTTTCATAGATTATTTCTAAGGTAGCTTCCGGATTTCTGATTCTATCTTGGTCCAAAATCCACAAACTTTTCTCTCTTCTGAGTTTTCAAGGCATTCAGGTATCTTACCTTCATGCTCCTTCTTTACCAGTTTGCTTTCTTGCTTTCTGTTAGGTTTTAACAAGAAGCCTGAGTTAGTCCAGCCTCCACAGCGCTATCAGGAGAGAGGTTAGGTAGTGTTTGTGACGGTGGAGACAGAGGCCCCCTTCCCCGAATCACAAAAATCATGAGGTTGAACCTCGAGTTCCGTGTTGGTCTTTTTCTATACCTGTTCCAGGTGCTATATTAGATTCTAGTTCTTGGCAAAAGTAAAATTGATCATTAAGTGGTGGCTCTTCGTGACTCAAAAAGAATCTCTTACCCCCTCCTGTGACCTGAAACAACACATCAGGATTTACAGAATAGTAAGAAATGTTAAGGACTTTGTCTCTATTATTGAGGTCTTTATATTCCAGCTAGGGTAAAAAGCTTACGTAAAGAAGTGGATGTTAACGTAGACAAGAAGAGAGCATAAGTGTTAAATTGTGTGGCATTGGGAATAAGTGCACAGAAACTCCTAGAAGGAAGCGGTTTATGTGGGCAAAAAACGTGAGCAAGGCTTCACGGGGAAAACGAATGCTAGACCTTGAGGAGTGGGAAGAATCAGGACAGAATGGCAGATATAATAACAATTGAGGAAAGTCACAAGGGAAAAAATATGAAAAAGCGATGGGTAGGGGCACTGGTTTCCCATTATCTTCTCAACTTGTGAACTACACCTTGCCAAACTATGGCTCCAAGGATGAAGCACGGTCCACTGGACAAACATCCAAGGATGAGGAACTTTCCTGAAACAGAAAGGAAAGGGAATTCACACAGCATTGTACAATTGTACAATGCTGTGTGAAATTAGAAAATCCAGTAAGGAACTTGACTTTTTCCCAGCAATTGCAATAATGGAGTTTATCCCAAGGGCTCTGGACTTCCAGGTGATGAGAGAGATCCTACTGGCTGCCCCTGCTTGCTAAGGTCAATCCTCTTAGATAATGTGTTTTTTCTGGGCATGTAGGTGGGGATCAGTACCATCTTCTAGCATTAAGATGGAAAAGTGTCAGGAGTTAGTTCATCAAGTCCAAAGACTGTGAGAAAGGTGCCAGTCATAGCAATTTTTTTTCAAGCTAGAAGGGACACTTCAGATTATCCAGCTCTTCATTTTATGTACGGGAGAATAAGGCCCAGAATTTAGGTGACTTATCCAAGGTCTTCACAGCCATTTATGTATGAGAACAGTTGGGTCATAATTTTACTATAATGTTCTTCCTTAGTGAGAAATATTGATATTATATTTTTCATCTCTCTGCCATAATTATAAAGTCCCTTTCTGATCCTGTCCCAAACATAACCATTTTTTAACGTCTCATGTGTACCCACATGCTTATGTCCCTGGACACTATCTCGAAGAAAAATTGCACAAGGAATACATATTTCTTATGGAAAATTTTTAAATACAGATAAGTACAAAAAGGAAAATTAAAACAATCTGCAATTCTGTCCCTAGAGAAAACCATGGCTAGATATTTCACATATATATGTTTAATCTAAAAGTGGGATTTTACTTTTTTAATGGTATGCTATTTTTCCATTAATATCTATAAGCTTGTTTTCATGTGAATGCATATAGCTCTGTTTCATTCTTGACTCTACAAAAAAAAAGGAGTTGAAGCCATCCCTGCTGATTTGCTTAAAGCGTTCCATAAAATGCAAAGTTTCTTCAAAACTACTGACCTTGCTTGAAAAAATGCATTTGGCCACGAATATACAGAAATATGAAGCTCTTCCTCTTTTAAAATCAGATGGAATTATCAACTCCTATTTTAAACTTGTTTATAGAACTAGAATAATACTGAACATAGATATATAAAGGTGATTACAGCAGTGGAAGTTTGACCTTTGAAAAATCCTTCCCCGTATAAACAAAGTCTGGAATGTTTTAAAACCTCTAGGCTAGTCAATTTCTTTTTTTATTTATCATAGACCTGAGTCAACACAGAATGTCCATTTTTTGTAGAGCATGAAATGAAAATGCCTTGGTTCCTTAACCATACATGAAGGAAGTGTCTTTGACCACCACGTGTTCCTTGCCTCAAACCCATGTGGCTCTGCTGGACTCTCAGGGCCTAGAAACCTGGCCTCTCCCACTGCCTTGCCTGACTTCTCTGCATTGGACGACCTGCTTGTTTGATTCTGTCCGGGTGCTTCTTCACTGTCCCACACCCATACTGCTCTCGTTCCCACCTCCATATTTGCATACTGATAAGGCTTCCCGCGGAATATGCATCCTCTCCTATACCAACCCCATCCTGACGTCCAGGTCTAGCCGCCCAGCTTCCTCCATGAAGCCCTCCTGGTGATTCATCCTGCACCCCTCACCTTCATCTGGACCTTGCTGGCTCTGAGTTCTCTGGTTCTGGCATGGTACAGTGTGTCCACCTTTTCTGCTCCTTAATATGTATCTCCACTAAGCCGTCTGGTTCTGTGTCGGTAGAGGTTGTGCTCAGCTTTCATTTATGTTTGCACAACAATGTGCACATATTACATACTAAGTACTCAGGAAATGTTTCTTGATTAATGGATGACTGGGGGAGGGAGTAGAATTATACTTCTGTCTGTCTCTTCTTAGCTGTTAGACCTTATAAAAATGCCTTAACCTCTCTGACCTTCAGTTTCCACTCCTGAGAAGAGTGAAAGCACCAACCGGATACAGTTGTCATAAAGACAAAAGGATTCAATGTGAAGAGCATGGGGTACAAATTGTCTCAACAAATGACAGCCACCATCACAATGAACTAGTGGATCCACTGTCTTAACTTCGTCAAAGGCTAACCAAACTAAAATGTGGTCCAGACTGCAAAATGATTGTAAATTCTAACCCTTTCAAATATTTTCCAGCATTCTCAAAAAGGGATGTGTGTGTGTGCATATGTATATTTTTTTACTTTTGTTATCATAGCCCATAGCCTACTCTCAAGACTCAAAATAAGAATATTCTTTTGAATGTTATGGACTTCCTTCACCAACTAAACTTTACATGCCCTCCACACACATATATTTGCATATATGTGTAAATACTCTCATAATTCTAAACAATTTGAATGTATGAATAATGTTATATGTGGACATGCAGATAAGTGTGCATAATTATACACTATATTATACAGCATATATCTAACTTGTTAAGGATTTTTTTAGTTGCCAGGGACATTAACACATTCAGACTAACTTTAACAGAAAGGGGAATTTTTTTTGGATCAGGTAGATGCAATAGTTACAATGAGATTTGGCCACGTATCATTTTAAACTTTTCAAAATAATTTTTTAAGATCAAATATATTTGTCTCTTATATAAGAGAAGTTCTGGAATATGCAGTCACAGTGACTCCATGTGCCATGGTAAGATTCCTCCCCTACCACACCACCATTATCAGCAGGTGGCTTCAACTTCATGTTCCAAGATGGCCACCACATTCCATCTACCAGAAGGAAGAAACGCAGAAGAAGGACTGACCCTCTTTTTAAGGAGTGCCAGAAGTATCACACAACACTTCTACTCACTTCTAATTGGTCAAAATTGAGTGGCACAGCCTTACCTAGCTACAAAGGACACCTGGGAATATTATCCTTTACCTGGATGCTAATTTGTCCAGATAAAGATGAGAATTTTATTAAAGTAGACAGGGAGCATGTATATTGGAGGAGCTGTTACAGTGTGCATAATTCAATTAGTTTTGTAAACACAGAATACAATTCCTATGGCTTCTCTACTTGATTCAAATATATATGAAATAGCAAAAATAATGAAGGTTTTGAAGTTCTTAGAATGAACTCAGGGTGGATAAGTTATGGTAACAGGAAACTTTAAAACTGAAGTTTGATAGAGGTGATTCAGAGATCAGCTGGGGACAGAAAAAAATTAATAATAACTGAAGAAGCTCTAAAACTTCCAAATACTAATACTTCCAAATAGTTGCCTTCGCTTTTTTAAAGTATGGAGTTTCATAGTAAGAAATTCAACTGAATTCTTGAGATCTTATTTCCAACTTTAAAATATGGTGCTGAAAAAGCAGTTTCCTCTAGTTTTGAGTTAAATCAGGAAGGGAGACAGGAATGAAAGAAGAAGGAAGGAAGGAAGGAAAGAAGGCAGGAAGGAAGAAGGGAAGGAAGGAAGAAATATACCTGAGAAAGCATCTATTTTCATCAACTTTTGAATTTTGTTGGGTTTATTGTACATGATCTTGGACTGAGACATGGAGGTGGAGCCTGAGAACATCAGGAAAATTTTGCTTCTGTTATATAAAACTTCCTTGATCATTAATATTATTACCTTTTGCAATATAAGCATCTGCTAAGAGTGGGAAGAAATTTAATGCCCTTTGGGCCAAAGTAAAGAAGAGCCTCTGAGCCTTTAATTTAGACCATTTAATATTCTGTGTGTACTAAGCTTCTTGGCTGAGCCCTCACAGCAAATCAAAAGAAGATGAGCACAATTAATGTAATCCATCATATCAACAGACTTAAAAAGAAAAATCACAAGATCATATCAATAGATGCAGAAAAAGCTTTAACAAAACCCAACACTCATTCATGATAAAAACACTTAGTAAACTAGGGATAGAGGGGAATTTCCGCAAGTTGGCAAAGAATGTCTATAAATAACCTACAACTAACTTCATACTTAATGGTGAGAAACTCGAACTTTCCCCACTTAGGTTAGGAATAAGGCAAGGATGTCCTCTCTCACCACTCCTTTTCAACACTGTATTGGAAGTCCCAGCTAATGTAATAACACAAGAAAAGAAAATAAGAGGTATATAGATTTTGAAGGAAGAAATAAAACTCTCTTGGTTTGTAGATAACATGACCATCTGTGTAGAATCCACAAGAATCCAAAAGATCAATAGAAAAATTCCCAGATATGCAATTGAAGCAAGATTGCAGGATCCAAGGTTAAATAATACACAGAAGTCAATTGTTTTCCTATATACCAGTGATGAACAAGTAGAATTTGTAGTTAAAAACACAACACCATTTACAATAACACCCTCATAAATGAAATACTTATGTATAAATTTAACAAATATGTACAAGGTCTGTATAAAGAAAACTACAAAACTCTGATGAAAGAAATCAAAGGAGAACTAAATAAATGGAGAGATATTCCATGTTCAAGGATAGAAAGATTCAATATTTTCAAGATGTCAGTTTTTGCCAGCTTGATCTATAGAGGTAATGCAATCCCAGTCAAATCCCAGTGAATTATTTTGTGGATATGGACAAACTGATTCTAAAGTTTATATGAGGAAGGAAAGGCCCAGAATAGCTTACACAATGTTGAAGGAAAAGAATAAAATCAGAGGACCGACAGTATCTGACTTAAAGAGTTACTATAAACCTACAGTAGTCAAGATAGTGTGGTACTGGTGAGAGAATTGACAAATAAATCAATGAAACAGAATAGAGAGCCCAGAAATAAACTCACACAAATGAGGTCAACTGATCTTTAACAAAGGACCAATGGCAAGACAATGGAGCAAAGACAGTCTCCTCAACAAATCTGCACACAGATATTTATAGCAGCTTTATTCGTAATTGAACAGCATCTTTAAAAATTACAATGCCCAGTGCACAAAAAAACAGATGCTGTCACTGCCTGCTGGTGAGTGTCCATTGTTCAGCATTTTCAGGGGGCAATTTGGCAATGTATGTTAAAATCTACAAAGATAAACATAAATTGGCTTAGGAATTCCACTTCCAGGAACAGTTTTAAAACCATAGACGTGTGAAAAGATTTATCCTCGAGATAGTTCATTAAGGTATTATTTAATGTTAGCAAAAAAAAAGAAAATATCAGAAGCAACTAAATATCCAACAGAATGGGGTCAGAAAAATAAATTAGTTTTAGATCCAAATAATGAAATACCAGGATGTCATTAACATTCAGATTAAGCTGTAAAAAAAGCAAGAATAATGAATGTGAAAAAATGTCTATAGATTGATTATTAAACGAAATGAGAATTACAAAACCAAACATATAATATGATCCCATTTTGTTCTTATGAGAGTGCCATGTTCTTACAACTTTTCTACAAGTTTGAAATTATTTCCAAACCAAGTTAAAAGGAAAGTATGTTTGGTAGATAGATAGACATAAAAATAGACAATGGATAGATGGAAGGAAAGACTGATATATAGACGGATGGATACGTAATCAGATAGGAGAGAGAGAAAGGGAAATTGATTTATAAATGAATTTGCATTCTCAAGGAAATTGTAAGCTAAATGTTCAAAATATATGAATGGACTGTCTGATCAACATTAAGTTAAGGCTGGTTAAGAGAGAACTGAAAGTAAATGTACTAAAACTATCAACAGTGGATAGCTTTGCATGGTAAGGCTGTGGCAATCTTTCTCTTCTTTGTGCTTTCTCCCAATCCTCTGATCCCTGAAACACTCACATTTGGGATTTGCTGTCTGCTGCTCTGTGATATTAGTCATCTTTTTATATCTGAGTGTTCTGTTTCTCAGAGATATTGTAAGTTAAATATCCAGGAGATATGAGTGGACCACCTGACTAGTGTTAGGTCAAGGCTGGTTCCAGGTCAAAGGATTTTAAGTGAAAAATGGAAACAGGAAGCAGAGGGGTAGGACCATGAAAGCAGGTAGCTAAGTGGGAAACTTAATGCTTCAGGAAGTCCAGACATTGAAGTGGTTCAGAGCACAGGTCTGAAACCCAGCTGCCTGGCCCTCTGCCTCAGTTTCCTTATATGTAAAGTGAGGTTAATTACACTATCCACTTCAAATAGCTGATGTGAGAATTAAAATAAATTAATACTTGTGAAGCACCCAGAGTATTGCCTGGCACTCAAATGTTAGTTCTTATTACAGAGAATACTAGCATGTATCTTTTCTCATTGTAAAAGTAACACAGAAAATTTGGAAGATAGATATGAGGAAAAATAAGGAATTAAAAATCTTCCATATTCTCAATGCTCAGATATAAAGTTCTAAGATATAATTGCTGTTAATATTCTAAGATACATTTTTTCAATTTGCTTCTCTATCTTTGTATGTATGTATTTACACATATTTCAACTCTTTTTACAAAAAAATGGTATCATACCAAAAAGAACTTTATAAACTTGCTTTTCCTACTTAGAATATGATGAACGTTGTTTTACGTAATTAAATATTTATACGAACATTTTAAGATGTCCTAGTATTACCTGAAAAACAGCTAATCCAATAAGGGCAGATTTGGCAGTTTGAAGAATCAAGCATCTTACATATGAGTCAATAAAGAGAATGAAAACATGAACAAAATGTAATTTTCTACTCTAAATATTCAAACAGTAAAATTAGGAAATGTCAAGGGATTGTGCATGGAGCTTTTAAAGCACTAAAAATAGTATTTAGGACATTTAGAAATCCAGCCATGTTCTCCTTTTAGGAGGCATTTGATTACTTAATTTTATAAAATAAAGTATTAAATTATTTTCCCTCATTTTTTATTTCACGGATATTTACAGAAAAAGAAATAGTTGTACTTTATTCCAAGAACAAGGAGATGGAGCCAGTGGTTTGAATGCTTTTACAAATTTAGCCATGATCTGACAAAGGCAAATGCGTTCCTTCAGCTATTCGGGAATTTCATCCCAACCCCATGGTAGGTGTGCTCTCGCCGGACGGAGCGTGGATGGTCACCCACCCACAGAGGAAGTGCTCCCGGGTGGTGTTTACTGCGGAAGAAGAGCATGGTGTGGGTGATCTGTGAGGCTGTGGAAGAGGAGGTGGCAGCTGGAGCACCAATGGTGTGGATCTGGGCTCCGTACATGGCCCAGGAGCCAGGCGCACGCGGTCCAATCCTACCGCTTTACCAGTTCTGTAACTTCAGACAAGTCACGAACCTCTGGGCGCCTAAGTTTCCTCCTGATTGTGCCTCTGCATGGAGCTTTAGGGAAGACTGCATGGAAAGTGCTCAGAACAGGGGCTGCAATACACAGCGTATGCACTCAATAAGGGTTAGAACTATCATCATTATCACTAATTATTAATTATTATTGATTTTAGGATCTTGCAAGACTCAGACCTCCATGCTCTGGTCTGGATATCCCTCAGTGAAAAAGGAGGCCAGCAGGTAGGGGGATCCTGGACCATCCCTGCGTGTGTGTATCCAAGGATAGATCTGAGGAAAAGCAGCTCACACTTGCCCCTTCCATGCCATCCCCTGCCCTCCACCCAACCACTTAAGTGAAATCACATGGAAAATAAAGAACACTCTAAATGGCAAAAAGAAGAGCAGAAATGTCAGCTGTTGTCAGTGCCTAAATTTACTGGGGATCATGGGGTCGGACACATTTTGTCCAGATATGGTGAAGGGCTGTGGGTTGACTGTCTAGCCGTGCAGATGAAGCTGGGTCTATATAGGCACCAACTGCTGGAGCCTCTTCTCACCAGTGTCTCCCTGACCCATTGCCCCAGTCTGGAGCCATGAAAGTTCCCCCCATTTTCTGTGCCCTAGGCTATAGAGGAAGGGAATTTTCAGCTGGGGTGGGAGGTAGGCAACAGGTAAAGGGAAAGAAATCCAATACTCCAATTTCCAACTGAAAGATATATATAAAAAACATACCAAAAACATGATGGAAATATCAGAAGTGGATGAAATCAGCTACTTAAATTCCAATCCATAAATCAAATAAATTTACACTTCAGCCATGTAAAAACTGTATATTTTGTGTAGAGAGATTTCCAAGACATACGTGCCTCCCTCCCATATTTTAATGATGGTGCTGTCTGTGCCCTTGACCCTGGTGAATGGTTTTCTTTCCCTGCCTTCTGAACTCTTTGCTTCAGAGATCTCCCTCTCGCTCTGGGCTCTGTCCATGTGCAACTCCAGAATCAGCTTTGAAAACTGGACTCTTTCTGCCCATCTCAAGTCTCTGGCTGCCTTCAGAACACCTCCACTTGACTATCTAGAGAAAACCAGGAGTTGAACATTTTAGAAACAGAACCCACCCTCCTACTCAAATCAATTCCATTCTGAAACTGATTTCTGGGGGCAAAGCCCCATCATGCAATTGAAATTATTAGTTCGCTCATTTACCTTGGGCTTCCCCACTAGATAATGAAAGTAGGACTCACGATTCTTTTTTTTTTATTGTAGCTCCAGTGTCTATCACAGTGCTTGGCAGGTGGCGGGTAATAAATAAAGGCTTGTTGAATGGACGGTTGAGTGAATGAATGAAGGAACAAATGAGTAAAGAAAATGATATGAAGATGAACACCATGCTGCCTCTGCCCTGCTCAGGCTCTCATTCCTATTTGGCAACATAAAACAGGCTGCAAGGATGCTGTAAAAGAAGCGCTTAGAAGGTGGACTAGGAGAATAGGAGAGAGAATAAGTTCGATAGAACGATCTGATGAATTGGAAGAGAGGGAGCAGTTAATATTTGAAACACTGGTGGGACCTTTCTCAGATTGCCCACGACTGCCAGTGATACCACTAAGATGCTACTGCAAATAAGGTTCCATCCCTAACACTCTCATAACGGGACATTCTAGAACTTGAAGAGTACTTAGAGGTCATTTGGGCTCTTTTTCCTGTTGAGCACATTAGTCTTGCCTATAGCATCTTGGTCCGGTGGTTATGGAATATAAAACCAGATTACAGTTCACAATTCCAGATCTGGGATTTCAAATGGAGGCCACCCACGAGATAATCATCGTTCTCTATACCTTAGGGAACAGTATTTAATTCTTGCCCTTCAAATACAGTTGATTTTCAAGATTATTTTTAACTCAAAATGTCTGTGATACAGTTGTTTCTTATAGTAGATAAAGTCTCTGTGCCTTTGAAAGAATGATAATGAACCCTCTGCTGGTATTGAAGTGGATACTTCCTACATCTTTGATAATAGAATGGCAAGCAATAGGATATATTGGAGAATATGAGGAAGCCATTTGGTGTAAACCTAATTCAGCCTGGCTTTGTTTCTTCCAAAAGGGCCTGACGTGGCTGTTGAGCATGCATTGTATATCTGCCTTAAGCATTTGTTATGTCCCAAAGGCGAGAATAAACGGCCTTAAGATAAAGGTGCAACTCCCCCCACATTGGCATTTCCTTAAGGATAAGCATCTTTCCCTAGACTAGGAACTGATTGCTGCACCCACCCTGTGACCACCCAGCTTGAGACAACAGATCTGCCACTCTGCTGTGTCCACCGAGACAGCAGACCTACTACCTGCTGTGTCCATCAATCGCTGTGCCGACAGAGCAGTCTTGTGACTATTGTAAAAGGGACATTTCAATCGTATGTGAAACATACTCTTTGAGGGTATCTAACCACTGTGTACACCCCATTTCTTTGGTGCCCTTCCTTCCTTGGGGAAGGAAGGCCCCAGGCTATATGGTCCTCACATTTTGGCTCAGAATAAACTCACCCCAATTTTTATTTATAGGTTGGTTATGGATTATTTCAGTCGACATCTTATTTCTAATCCTTACCTCGAATCTACAAAACATATATTATTATATCAGTTAGGATCCCTTGTGGCAAGTGACACAAAATGCAATTCCAACTGCTTTAAGTAAAAAGAGAGAATTTTTTCACTTAATCTATGGAAAGCCCAGAGTTTGTGGAGTGCAGGCATGACTATTTCCAGAGGTCCAAACAAGCTCTTTGGCATCCTGCCTCTCTTCATTTCTTGGTCCTGTTTTCTTTTTCTGTTGGTTGCTTTCAGGCAGGTTCTCTCTATATCAGGACCTTTACAGAACCCTTCTGCTCAATAGGCCCAAATCTTAGTGTCTCATTGGCTCTGAATGGTCACATGATCATCCTGGATCCAAGCATTGTTGCCAAGGGGATTTGATGTTTTTATTGGCCAGATCTTGGATACATGCTCAGTCACATGCTCAAACCTCACTGTAGAAAGAGTTTCTTCCCCCCAAATTTAAAGTGCTTTTACAATAAGAGACCCAGGCAACAAATGATCATCACAAGTTTGATCTCAATTTCACAAATGAGGTAACTGAGACTCAAAACAATAAGGTTGCAGCCAGGGAGCAGCTATATCAGCCAGGATCCAGCAGGAAACAGAATCCAGCTCAGGTGGTTAGAGACCAATGATGAGATTATTTGTAGATGGATGGCCAGGGCTAAGGAAACCAGCAAAGCCTGTTGAGGCACTGGGAATCTAGGCACAGTAGGACCACTTTGAGCTCTGAGGGGCAAGAGCTGGATCCCAAGAAAAGAGGCCAACTGACAAGAGGAGTAATGGTGGCGGGACACTGCCACTGCCAAAAGTGCAAAGCGGAGAAGGAGTGGATTCCTGGGGTGGGAATGACGTCACTTGACTTCTCTCCCCTATACTCTGATCTTCCTCCAGTACCTCCCACTGGGGACCAGGAGCCTGCCAGTACAGGATGCAGCCAGTGCACAAAGCTGGTAAGAGAAGGGCAGAAATGGATGGAGAAGGAAAGAAGAATAACTCAGCAGCACAGCTACGTCAGCTTGTGAACCCAGCTCTAACCAATCTGAAAGGTTATATCTACTCCTCTACTCACCTTTCATATTTATGAGTGTGCATGGTCAGAGACCTCTAGGTAAGAACCTGTAGGTAAGACGCTGTTCCCCTTCAAACTTGATGACCCCTGTCCCTTAGCAACTGGTTCCCCGATACCGTGAATTTGCAGCATCAGGTGTTTGTCCTTGTGGCAAACCCTCCCTCTGGCCTCACTCATCTCATCATCTTTTTTTTTTTTAAAGATTTTATTTTTTTCCTTTTTCTCCCCAAACCCCCAAGTACATAGTTGTATATTCTTCACTGTGGGTCCTTCTAGTTGTGGCATGTGGGACGCTGCCTCAGCGTGACTTGATGAGCAGTGCCATGTCCGTGCCCAGGATTCAAACCAACGAAACACTGGGCTGCCTGCAGCAGAGCGCGTGAACTTAACCACTCGGCCACAGGGCCAGCCCCTACTCATCTCATCATCTTGACACTGAGATTCAACTTTCTTATCTGTGCAGTGCTTCACCAGAAAAATTGCTTAGGCTAGAAGGAGTGTTAGCTCAGATCTCTCAGATACGGTCCACTTCCATCTATCTGAAGGATAAGGCATTGATTATCATTTGGGGAAACTTTGTGATCTGTGCTCAAGTGAGGACAGACTACTTGGCTGCGGGGCTCGGTGCCTTAAAAATACAAGACGCTAGGGTTTAGGTTGAACTTAGGAAATAAATCAAAATTCTGACCATTGAAGCAAATGCCAAGTGCTATCTAAACCTAAGGGCCATTGTTTTCCAGGCAATCCTGACCCTACAACCTGCAATTTAACAGTGTGAACTCTGAGCCCTACTCCCATAGGTGTGTTGAGGGCATTTCTGTGCTTCCACACAGATATGGCTGATGTACCTACTGCTTATTTCCATTTCTGGAAAAAAAATTACTTCGTTGTCTGCCTCACAAAGGAAGATTACTTTGGGGAAACTGAGGCAGATTAGCCATTGACAGTCTTGCTTCATGTCTTCCTGAAGGCTGACTGGCATCATCTCTTCTTGGCATCATCCCAGTGGTCTGCAATTGGATCGTTGTGGCGAGTCCTGAACCTAGGCAGAGGAAGAGAGGACCTCCAATCTGGAGGGCGTGTTGAGGTCATCTGGTCCAAACTTCTGCCTAAAATAGGCTGCTGTGTGGCCTCTGCCTGAAGATTTCAAGGCAGCCTACTGTTGCAAAAATTGATATTTTAAAATCCCTCTTTTTTGTCAAAGTGGAATCCCTTTGCTATCACTCTCATGAGTGCTTTCCCTGCCTTCTACATTGACATTGAATAAACTGGCACTGTCTTACCACATTTTGTCTTTCCAAATCCCTAAAGATAGCTATCACATGTCTCTTTGGCTTTTCTAGAGAAGTCCAAGCTAAAACTGTCCATTTTCTCTTAACTGTTCCTCACTTGATTTGACTTCTAGACTCCCTCTGTCTTGGTCTCCCAGCAGCAAACACTTTCTAGTTTACCATTTTCTCCAATAAAAGGTGGCTCATGTTCCATGAGACCTGACCCTTGTAGAGCACCATGAGGCCACAGCCTCCAAAGCTCTGTTAGGATTTTGTTTGGTTTGGTTTGGTTTGGTTTTCTAGCTGCTGTGTCATGGTCTTGGCTCACACTGAGCCTGACTTCAGTAAAACCCCCAGATCTTTTCACCGGGGCTCCTGCCAAGCCACAGAGCTCCTCCCTCAATATTTGTGGAATTGATAGTTTTAAAAATAACACTCTCTTTTTCTTTTATTTTAAAAGAAATACACAATAATTGGAGGAAATTTAGGAGATACAGTTAGGTAATTTGCTGACTTAAAAAAAATCAACAACTATCTGACTATCCGGAGATATCTGCAGTTAATAGTTTGGTGATTATCAAGAAGAGCAAATTAAAATGCCAACAGGGCCCAGGCAGGTGTTGGAAATTTGTGAAGCAGGCTGCGAGTGAAACACTAGGGCGTGGATGGGCCTCTTGCCATCGGATGATGGCAGTCATTATTCAGCTTGGGTTACCTAATACTCTCTGGAAGTGAGATATTGATTTGTTTTTCAAGAGACACTGTAAATGCATAATTTTATGAGAAATTGTCTTATTAAGTATTGGCAACCAATTTATTTTGGCCAAAGAATTCATGTCTTTGGACCCCCTTGGGTCACTGAACTGCTATAGTGTGGCCTCTCTGATGTGTATCCTTCCACCTTGTCTTCTTTCTTCTCTCAATCTCTCATCCCCTCTATTTAACGACCAACAATGACTTGCGATCACCTAAGTCAACTTAGATATCTGCCTTAGCTACCCACTCTGTGTGGGCTGCCTCCTCATTATCCCTTTTCTCCTCTCAGACTCACTTCTTTCCCATCCTCCACACACCTTTCTCATTTCCACCACAGAGCCTGTGCTGGGTTATACCCCTGCCTGAGCTTCACTCCCTTTTCATCTGTCTCACTCTCATCCCAGTGTTTCCAACAAGATTTGGTCCAAAAACCCCCTCTCTGCTGTACTCATCACTTTGATGCTGTGGACAAGTTCAGCCCTTGGAATCTGAATGACCCAGGTTCAAACTCAGATCCTCACTTGACTAGTCGTGTAAACCTGTGCAAAATTGCTTTGACCTCTCTGAAACTTAGTTTCCTCAGCCATAATGTTGGAAATAATGCTCCACATCTGAAAAAATAGAGGATTAATAGTAATGTATATAAAGCGCCTCAGGAAATCACAGCTGTTGTGATACAATTATACTTGGTTTTAATCATCAGTGCATGCTAGTATTAACTATTCTTCCCAACTTCATTAGGAAACAGTAGCTGCTTTAAAATATCCATTGAATAAGTGAATAAATAAAAGAATGAGTAAATGAATAAGATGAAAAGCTATAAGCAGGCTGGAGGACCCAACCTCTTCTTAAAGATAGAGATGAAGGGAAGCACTCCAAATGAGGAAGGAAGACAAGAGCTGGCACTGGGTAACTGGTTTTTTCCTATCTGATACTATCTTTTTATGTTCCAAAGAAATGTTGGCCTCAAATCAAGTACCTTGTCAGACTGGTATTAGCCTTAATAATTAATTATTAAACAGTGTGTGGAGTCTCATTTTTCAAATATGTGAGAAACAAAATTCTCAACTCAGACCTCTTGGAAATATTTTATCTTACTAGAGATTTGTCCCTCAGTTATCCAGTGGCAGACCTTTCCCTGAAAATGTTACGAAGGCCTAGAAATACACACATTGCAAGGGCAGCCTCTGGACACGTCCTCACCCTACTCTGCCCGCTGGAAGTTCCACCCAAGCTCTGAGGCCAGGAAATGTCACAGGTTCTGTGAGGGTGTCTTATAGATGTAATAAATATTTTTTGAATACATTATTGGACCAAGAAAAAGGTCAATTGAAAGAGAGAAAAATATCTTTTATTCACTCCCTTCTCACTCTCTGCACTTGACTAGCTGGCTAGCCCTGTGGAAAATGTCTTTAATCTCTCTGAAATTTAGTTTCCACATCCATAATACTGGGAAGAATGATACCTGTCTCTCACTCTCCGTGACCTCCAAGTTAGGTTGTTTTTGGCTGCAAGTAAAAGAAAATCTGACTAAAGTGGCTTCAACAATCAGGACATTTCTTAACTCACAGAGCAAGATTGCTAAAAGTTGATGGTTCAGCAGCTTGTTGATGTCTGGGCTCTGAGGTAGCCTCTCTGTGGTTCTCCTGGCTCCTTTCATGACCGTATGATGGCTGACATCACATCCCCTCATGACAGCATTCAACACAGGAGGCAAAAAGAATTCTCTAGAAGTTTCTAGCAGATTACCCCTTAGGTTCTACTGACCAGACTTTAGACACAGACCTGTGCCTAAACTGGAACGAGAGAAGGGATTATTATGATTGGTTTATACCAATTGTGATTAATCCCCTGAGGCAAAGAGCCTCCCTCCCCTGAGCACATTGCATCCCCACATCTGAACAAAATGAGGTGTTGACCATCTAAGAAAAAGAGGAAATGGTTGTTGAATACTGGTAACTAATACTGATTGCTATTATTTAGTGAGTGCTAACTATGTGCCACACAGTGTTCTGGAGACTTGACATGTATGAATTCCTCATAACATATCTCTGTGAGGTGGCTGCTATTATCCCCATTTTACAGATAGAGAAAAAGTCAGTGAGAGGTTAGGTCGATTTCCCAATGGCACACAGGTAGCCAGCTGGTAAGCGGAAAGGCCAGGATTTAAATCCAGGCCAAATGGCTCCAAAACCTATTCCATTAACCCCTAATCTATGCCAGCTTCCCCCACTGGGGTCTGCTACTGACTGTCTTCATTTGTCAAAACAGTCCCAGATTCTCCAAAGTAAGATCTTAGACAAGTGAAATGAAATGAGTACCTGACAATTGGATGACTACTCGAGTATGGTCGCCAGGGCACACGCCTGGTGGCTATTTTCCAATGATTGTGATAATATAAAACCTGCCTAATGTAAGCCAGGGGTCCTTATGACATCCTCTCATTTGGTCATTTGATTATTATAACAGCCAACACATTTGATATTCTTCCCTCCCTTTTACAATGAAAAATGAGGCTCAATTAACCTTCCTGAGGAGGTAAGAACCTCGGTTTGATCTCAGTTTTGCTTGATTACGAGGTCCATGCTCTTTCTCCTGCACTCCACAGCCTATAAACAAATCAATAAATTAACAAAGTTCACATCTGCACTAGTCAGGAAGCAGATAGCACCCCCAGCACAGAAGGAATTTCACCACTGAAATACCAACCAGGTGGAGCAGCCACTGGCTGAGGCAGGAATGGTGGAGCCGCAGTAATTAACTATCCAGTGGATTTAATCTTGGCCAACAAGGATATTTATGAAGTTGGCCCTTAGGAGCCGGCTAAGAGTTTGTTTCCACTTCTATTAAGGCAGTTATTACCTTCTGACCAGTTTATAGTCAGTTCATTGCTGTCTTGTTCTTAGAATGAAACTGTAGGCTCTTTGAAAATGAAGTCATATTTTCCTCCTATTTTCCATGGTGTCCAGCACAAGTTTGTAGTTGTTACATACTCGAGAACTACACATGACATTTTTTAAGTAAATTTTTAGTTTCGAATAATTTTAGATTTATTGAAAAGTTGCAAAAATAGTACAGAGAGTTCCTGCACACTCCTCGTTCTGTTTTCCTAGTAACACACTTAACATAACTTTCGTACATTTGTCAAAACTTAGCCATTAGCTTTGGTGCTGCATTAAGTAAACTGCAGACTATTCAGATGTCACCAGTTTTTCCACTAATATCCTTTTCTGTTCGAGGATCCAGTGTAGGACACCACATTGCCCTTAGTATGTTCAGCATTTTATTTTGAAGATCTTTCATTACTTTAAATGTCCAAATGTGGTAGGAAAAGAATAATATATGTATACAGTTTCTGTGTGCAACAATAATCTTAAAAATAGCCAGTTTTTACTAAGCTCTTACTATATACCAGGCACAATTCTAAGTGGTTTGTACATACTATCTCATTTTTTTCCTCACAAAAACTCTATGAGGCTGGTACTTATTATTATCTCTGTTTCGTGGACAGGAAACGAGGGCAGGTGATATTTATGCCGCTTAGCTATGGAGACCCATGATTAAAACTCAGATAGTCAGACTCTCAAACGTTATATATAAATGTAATATTTGAGAATAAGCTGCAAAGATGTGAAAAGATTATTAGGTGGCTTGTTTTATTGTTGTAGTGAAAGGTAAGACTGAAAAAGTTGCTATCCCTTCCAGATTTACTTGTCAGGTCTTCAATTTTTCCATCTGCCTCTTGTGAATGAAAGAAGGGCAGCACGCAGGGGCCATGTGACTTTTGCGAAAACAGAACTGAAGGTCCTGACTCCTAGTCTCAAACTGCCTTCCTGTCTTATGTACTAGAGTGTCATGTCCAAGCCTGGGATATAAATGATAAATGAATGTGGTTGGTCATCATTTTTCCCCATCATAACCCTCTGCCCAAGGGCTCTCACGCTGGAAGAGCAGAGGTGTTGAAAGAAAAAATGGAGGTGAACTGGCATACTATCATGGAGAGGCTCAAATGGCAGGCTGGCACCTCCCTGACATGGAATATTCTAAATGTGTCTCAGTTACAGCAACTCAAGCTCCATTTAATTTACAATGGGGAGACTAATAAAATATCAGCCATGAACAAAAAAATCCAAAAACATGCAAAACTAAACTACTCTTGTTGAAACTCACAATTTTTCTCTTTCCTCTTATTATTCGACACAATAGTCTGTAGAATCACTTTTCATTTGAAAATTCCTATTGGGAGCATAGAGTCATTGTATAGGTTTATAGTTATGGTTGCTAAATTATTGTATGAACAGGCTTTCATATTTTTTTCTATTAATTATGTCAGTGGGACCAAGGAGCGAAGGGGTAGAGTAGTGGCAAGCTGTGAAAACAGATCATAACAAGACCCATGCATCCATTCAACAAACAATCCTAAGTCCCTATATGTGCCAGACACAGGGCCACATCCTCTCTATCTAAAAGAAGTAATAGACATCAAACTAAATCATCAATCTAGTGTTGTAGTTCCTCTGAAGGAAATAGCTAAGTACAGGGTTTTACAATTTGCCAGTTATGGCCCATCCAGCATGCTAAGACTTGAAATAGAATAGAGTAATGGAAATATCTGAGTCCGCTGCACATGGTACGTAAAAGTATTCTGTTTTTCTCTTTGCAGGGAAAGATTTGCCCTTAGCTAACATCTGTTGCCAATCTTTCTCTCTTTGTTTTTCCTCCCCAAAGTCCCAGTGCGTGGTTGTATATCTTAGTTGTAAGTCCTTCTATTGTTCTGTGTGAGCCATTGCCACAGCATGGCAACTGACAGATGAGTGATATGGTTCCGAGACTAGGAAACAAACCCAGGCTGCCAAAGCAGAGAGCGTGCTGAGCTTTAACCACTAGGCCGTCAGAGCTGGCTCAAAATTATTCTTTCGTGAAACTTTCATTTCAGCAATATACAGGTTGTGTGTGTGTGTGTGTGTGTGTTCAGATGTGTCTATAAAATATATTTCTTACCACGAATTGCAGTCAAATAAGCTCAAAAATCAATGGTCTGATTTTCAATGGGGAAACAAAAGTGGAGGCAATGAACTCTTCTTGGGATAGGAAGAGGGCAGATAGGAAGAGTCTTCATGATATTTGAGTTGAATCTTGAATAATGGTTTTCACCCGGTGGATTATAAGACAAAGGACATTCTGAATGAATGAGAGCAGAATGGGAAAGGCAGAGAGAAGCCCAGCAGCCTGGCATATTGTGGACACTACAATTTCTGTCTTTCTCCTGCAATTTGAGGGTCAAGGAGCCTCCAGAGATGCACTGCCAGAGAGCCGGAGAGAATTGCTACTCTGTGTGTGCCCGAGAGCAGAGCTTCTCAAATCCAAGGTGCACACAAATCACCTGGGGAGCTTGTGGAAATGCACAACCTGATCCAGTTGGTCTGGGCCCTTCTTTGGAGTGATGCTGCTGCTGGTCCAAGGACTGCACTTTGAGAATCAAGGCCTCTTCCTACAGAGTCAGAATGCATTGTTTTCAGTGTTCTGACGTTGTCCTTGGGCTATATGTGATCTCTGCCATATTCCCAGACGTAGGCAGGCTTCTGGTGTGTGAGAACACAGGCAAGTTGCTGGACCAGGTGAAAATACTAACAGTCATTGAGCATCACCATCTGGCAGGTGCTGTTCTAAGGCCATTAGGTGTAGGCTCTCACTGGAAACCTACGACAAGCCTGAAAGGTAGGCACTATTATTATTTCCATTTTATGGGTAAGGAAACTGAGTAACTCTCTCCAACTCATAGGACACGGTGGAGCAAGGATTGAATCTCAGGCTCTTACTGCTACCCTGGGCTGTTTGAATGACTGCGACTGAGGGTACACACAGTCCTGTTTTTTTCTGGGCCATTTGCCCATCCTCTCTCCATTTTCTTTTTCTATGAAAGGGAATATAAATGCTTACTAAATAAAGTAGAAATAACACATACTTACTTCACTAGGTTGCCTTAAGGGCTGAATTAAACACTGCATAAAAAACACTCAGTATAGTGTCTGACACACAGTCGGAGGCCGATACAACGTTACAGTCTAGATTAAACTGTTGGCTCTGAGACTTGAGATTCCAGAATTTCTAGAACCAGACTTCCTCTTTCTCTCTAACCAAACAACTCCCCAGTAATCCTATACCACTAGTTAGCAAGATGTGGGGGTTTGGGGAATTTTTGTTGTGTATTATTTGGGATAATTTTTGCTTTTATTTTGGTTTGGCTTTCTTTTTTCTAAGGGAGTGGAAGCAAAAGTTGCTGTTCTTATCCTGGTGGGAGAACTGAATCTCATTAAAGATATATGGCAGTGGAAGCTAATTGGATCTTCTGAAGTTTCTAACGCCAACCCCAGGCGCATCCCTAGCACGTCATAGGGACACACTGTCCTAACAGCTGAAATGGGGTACCTGGGCTCAAATGCTATCAGATACCACCAATCCAGAACCATAACTGGCTGTTAATAACCATATCCTCACTTCTTTTCCTCCAGATAGTGTTACCTTCAGGAGATGGGTTTTCTGTCAAAGAAACAATATATATTTCTTTGAGTTAAATTCAGGTCTATGATGGTACATGTTAAGATTAAGCATATTGATTCCTTTTAAAGGTTTTTTTCCTAAAATAACTTCAAATTCTCTTCAATTCCTTTATTTTTTTCTTCTTTTGTCTTTCCATCTCAAAATTATGATAAATCATCATCATTATTATTATTTTACCACTTGGATCCTTAATTTGCTGTGGGCCAAGAAATGTCCCATTGGGAACACAGCTTACATGATATAGGGCTTAAGTTATTGCCCAAACGAATTTTGGCGGGCATGCAAAAATTAAATGAAATAAATATAACTTAAGAATGAAATGAAACTGTAACTTACCAGGCTTGGTTCTTCTTGGTACACCTTTGGGCCTGAGATGAGATGAGGTTTCAGTATTTCACTGCCAAGTATGGAAAAGGCAGGAGGACCATCGGCAGACTGGCAAATCTTTCCACAAGGAAGTAGAAGGAACTATTTTTATTGAATTCTAGAACATTAGATCCTGAGAGAACTTATAGATTTTATAAACCACACCCCTTCCCCAACATTTTACAAATGAAGAAACTGAGGCCCAGAGAACCTAACGTGATGTCACACGGCTGATTAATTAATGGCCAGGGAAAAACTGGAAATGTAATTCTCTTTTCCGCTTTTTAGCAACAACTTTGTTAATGGCACTTATTCTATATTTGTCCCCAAACTATTACTCTAGGTGGACCAGGGAAGTTTGTTCAGTTGCTCTGAAATTGAAAACGCAGGTTGTGTAATATTTCCAAAACCCCAGTAAGAGGATGTCAGAGGGAGGACCACGAGCTGCGGATTGTCTGTGCCTGACCTAGGAGCCCCGGCCCGCACAGGTAAGGAGAGTAAGCTTTCATTGGATCCCAAGTAGTCTTCCTTGGGTGATAACTTTGTCTTTCTATCATGTAACCAGTAGCTGCCAAATTGTGTGTGTGCGTGTTTAGGGAGAAGAACCAAGGCATGTCTCTGATGTTGTCACAGCCCAGTGTCACCCAAAAGTCACTGTGCTCCCATCATCCCCAGTTCCCAGTTGAGTGGGTCCCAGCTACATTTCCCATGGACATCCGTCGGGCCCATGTGAAGAGCTATTTCAGAGACAGAGTGTTCTAAATCAGGTTTGTGTTTTGGCAGAGGAATGGAACCCTCTTTTCTAATATTACTTCTGTGGGAAACTGTTTTCTGAGTTCCAAACAAGTCAACTTACAAATACATTTTTGGAATATGACCCATTTATATATATGCTGAGGACTGCCTGTTCCAGGGGTAAAAACACTTCCCATGTTCAGCTCAGTGCAGACATTTCTTATATTGATTGTATTCAAGAAATATCATATAATGTGCCTAAAATCTGAAGCATATTCAGGTTTTCTTCCAGGAAGGGTTGGCTGCAGGGTTAGCAACTCCCCATGGGGAAGGATTTAAGGGTCCAAAGAGCCCTTCTTTCTCCATTCACGCCCTCAACTTGGTCTGGTGAAAGTATCTGAACTCGTCAGTGCCAATTAAGGCAGAGGTCCCATGTGTGCAGAATCAGTTTGTTGGGTACAACTTTTTCTTAAACTGGGGTTCTAGTTTTTGGTTTCACTTTTGAAAATGCATATTCCCAGGCCAGGATCCTGGAGACTCTGATGAAGTAGGTGAGGGTTAGGATTCTGGAACCTGTGTTTTCTAAAAGCTATCTGGGAAATTCTACTCAAGTTACTTTTGAGTCAAGACCTTTATTGACTTACTGATCAATTAATTCAATTATTCATTCTTTCAGCTTATGCCAAAGCTTGCTCATTGCAATATAGGTATTGGGTACTGAGGATAGAAAACAATGGGAAAACAGAAACATAAGAGAAGACAGTTATATGGCAGCTACTGATATTGTCTGGTAAGATCTGGAAGACTGGAATCACAAAAGTCTTCACAGGAGTATTTATTTGAGAGGTAACTTAGCTGAGTGGTACAACATCTACAGTCTCGAGCCAGACTGCCTGGATTCCACCGTTTATCAGCTAAAGACCTCAGTCAAGTTGCTTAAACTCTCTGTGTCTCAGTTTTCTCATCCCCGTAAAATGGAGACAAATCTTAGTACTTACCTCAGAGGGTTATTGTGAAAATTAAATGAGCTGATGTAGCTTAAGCGCTAAGAACAGTGGTCTCAAGCTTTAGCATGCATCAGGATCCCCTGGAAGTCTCGTTAAAACACAGGTTTCTGGGCCCCACTCTAAGTTTCTGAGTCAATAGGTTAGGGGTGGGCCCAAGAATTTGCATTTCTAACAATTTCCTGGGTGATGCCAATGCCGCTGGTCCCAGGACAATTCTTTGAGCATACTTAGAATATAGTGAGCAGTATTTGTTGCTATTATTTTCAGTTGATCTTTGATGGAAGAATGTGAAATTGTCAGGCAAAGGCACCCAGGCAGAGGGAGCTGCCAGTGCATAGCATGGGAGACTGAAAGCAGAGGTCATGCTCCAGGAACAGGGAGAAACAGGCTGGCAGAGGGACAGGATGGATTGTGGAGGCCAGACTCTGAAGAACCTGGCCCCATTTAAGTATAGATATTATCTGAGAGTAACCAGAGAGCCTATTATCAGCCATTAGCACCTTAGCACAAATTAATTTATCAGAGTAGTCTGTCACCTTGTCAAACCCTGGAGGAATCTGACTCATGCCTGGCAAATTTGGATGGCCCTCATAGATTGGTGCTCCTCCTTTGGAAAATCAACCCACACCAACAAGTCACAGGCATCCTTGAGGGTGCTCAGTCATCCAGACCCCTCTGGGGGGTCCTACCTCACCACAGGACTTGTGGATCTATGCTCATACCCAGAACTGGTCTGTTGGCATCTGCACAGACATACTCCTAATATCTATGAGCATCTTGCTTTTATTTGCAGACTTAAAAACATTACAATAACATTGGAAAGCTTATCGTATCATATTTATCTATCTATGAATATTTTCCACACTGTGGACCACAAAAAAGACCTATTTATACACACATTTTCCACTCCATGGACTGTCAAAAGAGCGTTAAAAGGAAAACACAACCCATCCATCTTTTTGCATTTGTTTTTGTGATTTTTTTTTTTTCCCTTTTGGGCAAACCAAGTAATTTATGAGCTTTGGTTTAACAGACAATTCCCGTATTGCAGCCCCATGCATGCTCTTGTTTCTCTGAGGGAAACGCAGATCAGCTTAGCTGCCCTGTGGCGGTTCTCGTGCTTATCACTCTACCAACACGTTAACTGTACAACCTTATACACTCCAGACACTCCAAAGCCAAGTAAGATCCAACATGGGCAACAGTGGCTTTCATCCTGGCATGGTGAACATGGGGCCACTGTGAAAGCAGACTAGACTATTTTGGGCACGGCATGCTGTAACGAATGGAAAAAGAGAAATCAGAGACAGGCAGTTTTCCTCTGCCATCTGAACGGTAATATGGATGTGTCATGCTGAAATGAAGAGCGTGAGTTAGACGGAGGGGAACTGCTCTTGCTGCTGCATCAAAATTGAAGGAGGAGGAGGCTGTGGGTGTAGAGAAATCAGTTACAGGAGAAAATGCTCCGGTAGGTACATAGACAGAAAACCAAGTCTAAGTTTGCAATGACTGCCTTTACATTGCTCTTCAATTGTAAAATATTTTTGTGAGTGTAAGGTGTGTATGTGTGTGTGGGTGTGTGCAGTGCACGCATGTGTGCTTAAGTGAGAGAGACAGACACAGAGCTGTGCAACATGTGCAGAAGGGCCTTGTGCTTGGTTTCATGCTCTGCTGTCATCATCATGAAATTCTTAATACTTTTTGATCAAGGGCCCCTGGGCCCCCCAAATTA
The DNA here is from genome assembly GCF_041296265.1 of Equus caballus. Classification (NCBI taxonomy): domain Eukaryota; kingdom Metazoa; phylum Chordata; class Mammalia; order Perissodactyla; family Equidae; genus Equus; species Equus caballus. The sequence continues at coordinate 48,480,291 of NC_091703.1, read as the reverse complement.
TGTAGGTGGTCCTGGAGGGAGAGTTAGTTCATTGATTTGAGATGGTCGGAATACGGCATAAATTTTTTTTTAATTCTTAATTTTTAAGACTGTTCTTTTTGAAATATGTGTGCCTCAACTTACCTGTTCAAGCTTTTCTTACTACTTCCTATGCTACCCCTGTGCTTTGTTCACATGGGAGTCCGCATAGCTTCCAACATAGTAATGGTCATTTGACTTTTCTTGCCTTAGAGCAGAAGTCAGCAAACTTCTTTTGTAAAAGGCCAGATAGCCAGTTGAAGATAGCAAGTTGCCCCTTGCTTTGCAGGTCTCAAGGTCGCTATTGCAACTACTCAACTGCTGTTGTAGGAAAAGCAGCCATAGATAATACATAAATGAATGAGTGTGGCTGTGTTCCAATAAAACTTTATTTACAAAAATATGTGGAGGCAGGATTTGGCCTGGGGGGCCATGATTTGATGACCTCCACCCTAAAGCATCTCCTCTTTCTGATGATGATGATGATGCAGCTGATGATGAAGTACATGATGATGGTGATGATAACGACAATGATGGCTACAATTTATTGAGGCCAGACACTGGGTTGAATGCTTTATAAGCATCATGATGTTTAATTGTCACAACAATGTACATATGGTTGCTGTGATCCTGACTTGACAGAGGAGGAAACTGGAGTTTAGAGGAGTAAAGTGATTTATTTGTCCAAGCACATCCAGCTAGAAAATAGAGGTGTGAAATTCAAACTTCAGATCTGTGCTGGACGCTTGTGTTTTCAGCCCTTCATTTCTCATACCTGGGGCCCTTGACCCTTGCCTACAATTCAGCCCCATCCTGTTCTCTAGAATTGACCTAAACTTTAGGTGAGAGGGATGTTGTAAGGAGCTCCAGCCTCATTGACACAATCCACTATCAAGCTATCCTCTAAGGATAGAGACTCCGGAGCCCCTTTGTTTCCAAGAACCAGTCCCGCTGTAAGATAACGTAATGGGGTTTCTATCTTGTCCTAGATTCCATTTCTCCAAGCTTTCTGTTTGTCAAGATAAGCCAGCTTCTCTATGTGAGACTTCTTGATGACAACAATGTGCTTAGACACTTATTTTTGTCTGCTGTAGTATTATTTGGGGACAATAATGAGTCTTTTGGACTGGATTTGGCTGGATGCCAGAGCCAATCTCTTCTTCTGTTCCCACCTATTCTCTCATCTCCACACTTGGTTAGCCCTAAGGGTGGATCTTGTCCTGGCTGCCGCCCCTCCTGCCTGCCCTGTGTTATAGTAGTTAACGGGGCCGAAGCTCCTCCCCACAGTTAGTGTGGTTCTCTCCACTGGAAAGGTCTACCACCTTCTTATTTTCCTCTCAATTCAATGCATTTTTGGATCGTAGCCCAAGTCCTACTCTCTCTATAACATTTCCCTGCACCACTCCAGTACTCACAGAACTTTCCTTTCTTTCACTGCCCATCATACAGCCCCATCTTTTATTTTTTTCTAGTTATCTTGAGAGCTTTATACTTATTCATTTTTCTTTGAAAAGCCCCTTGAAAGAACCCATATTACTTATGTTTACTTTCCATTTGTGAAAAGGTGGTGGACATTATTAGGTAGTAGGCATTGCTGATTGCTATTTGGTATTGCGGATGGGCTGCTTACTATGCAAGGTTGCCAAGGTGAGGGAGGGCTTATTTATCACAATGACAATATCTCACTAGTGAGAAAGAGAAAATCAGCTCTGATAGCAGTGATCTGTCATGACAGGCGTGGTCAGCTTGGCTTGGTGCTCTCCTATTGGATAGAAACAGTTTTACAAAACATCCTGGGACCATGATGAATCAAGACAAAAGCAAGACCTTCTGCAACCATATCTAAACAGAGGCAAAATGTGAACACGTCCAACCTATGAAAATGATCAAACATTCCCCTCTCCTGGCTGATATGAATAACTGAAGCGAGGCAAGTATAGCTGTAGCCTTGCTTGACTCCTCTTGCCTTGTTGATAAGATTTATTAATATACCCACCAAAGAATTACCCCTTCTTTCTAACAGCATCCAACCAGAGCAAAGCACTGCTTCCTTGAACCCTCCCCAAATCATTTAAGACAAGTCCAAACTCTATGATGAGTTCTTTGTAACGTCCTCTTACTTACCATCTCCATGGTGCCTTCTCCCTCAGTGCAATGAGCAATAAACCCAACTTATTTATCTACAGGTATGTTCTTGGTGGTCTTTGCCTGGAGGACACTGACACCAGAGATTCCTTGAGCTAAGAGAAACATACTCAGTCATCTTGACTTTATTTTTTTCAGGGAGTATGTGTGTTCTCTTTTTCTCCCTCAAGGAAAGTCTCTAGAGCAGCTGAGAGAAACGAAAACCATTGCCATGGGATCACTTATTCTGTTCCCTGCTTTGGTGACCCGTCTCTACCTTTCCACCCCACTCACAAGGCTGCCAAGAAAAAAAATAACACAAGGGAACTTAGAAGGCTCTGAGAAGCGTTTCGTCTCCCTTTTCCATTTCTACGACTCAGCATGAAATATTGCGAACCCAGAATGATACATACAGTAGCCTCCATGTTCAGACCAGAACCTAGCCTACTCCAGCTTATTTTCATTTTAAATCCAGCCCATTTTTATTTTTGCCAGTGTAAAGCATGGACTTCAGTGTAAAGGAACATGCATCTTTCTCACATGGCGTTACAACTAATCTAAATCTATAAGGAGTGGCCTGAAATTTAGATAGGCTACAAGGTGCTTTTCTGGTAATAAATGTGGCACCAGGTGGGCCAACTTGATGCTAGAAAAAGAACAGTTACTTGATTGAGACTGAAAAGACTGGAATTTTAGTCAGAGTTTCCCACAAACCGCCACTTTGACCTCAGGAAAGCCATAATCTCTAAGCTTAAATTCCCCATCAACAGTTAAACATTTTTCAGAGCGTACTCTGTGCCAGGTAGCAGGATAAGCTGCTCGTGCCATCTGTCCAGTAACTTATACACAGTACAACGTGACGGGCATTATACAGGGATGAGTAACAAAGTACTATAGGCGCTCTGAGGAGAAAGGCCCAACTCACCCCGTGTGGTCATGGAAAATGACTGCATTTCCTTACACACAAAAGACCCCAAGGTCTTGAACCAGGCTACTTAGATTCTCCTCTGGCTCAGCTTAGCAGAGCTGGGCAATCCATTCATGCCTGGGTTTTGTCATCTGTAAAATGGACATAATAGTTGCACCTATCTCATAGGATACTATGAGGACGACGCTAATGTGCATGCATTAGCTGTAGAGGACAGTGTTTGGCGTGTAGTAACCACTTCAAGACATGCTTAATGTTGTTGTTTTTGTTTCTGTTAGACCTGTTAAGTAATCTTCAAACTCCTCACAAATCCAAACCCCAATCACCCCTCCCAGGGAGGAAGCAAAGTGTCTGAAGTCCTTCCTTTGAAAAAAAATGTGAGCTTGTGTCTTTGGAAAATATGACATCTTTCCAGGATCACGAGTGATTTTTAATAAAATTTACACTTGAAGAATGGAATTTTTCTCTAAGCCAAGAAAGGAGGCAAACCTAAGAGGAAAGCATTTCACTCCACCAACACATGGATCTAAGCTCTGTGAGAGCAGGACTTTGTCTCATTCATCTCTGCCTCTCTGGCACTGACAGCAGTGTCCAGCATAATGCAGACTCAACCAATAGTTGTTGAATGAATAAATGAATGTTTACCACATAAAGACAAATATATATATTTTCTTTTCTGTTACTTTGAATATTTTATAAACAAAGAGTTCGGATCTAATAGACAGAGAAAATTCTCAATCTATTTTCCCCCATAGACCTAAGAGATATGATGAACCTACATTAATGATGTTTAATTACAGGAGCAATAAGACTCAGCTCAGGGTGGAAGAGCAAAAGAGGGAAGCATGGGTGTTTGGGGGCATATCAGAATCACAGGGGTAATATGTATTGTGGGAAAGCCCCTAGAGATTCTGACTCACCCAAAGTGAGCACAGCCCCCAAGTGCCCTTTGACAATCACTGACATTGATGGAAATCTCAAGTGGTGATTCCCAGGCTCTAACCTCATTCAATTTTATCAATGACTTGGATAAGGATATACATAGTATACTTAGAAAATTTGTCAATGACACAAATCTGGATGGGAGAACAGATATTAAACACACAGAAGAGAAAAATTAAGATCTGAAGGATCTCAGCTAGTAGAATCATGAGATCATTCTAAGAAAGAGAATTTTCTGTGTAAGAATTCTACTATACAGATAGAGAATGTGAGGTGAGTTTTAGGAGAGGTATATAGTTTAATAGTGAAATATGTGAAAAAAAACTGAGGGAGTATAGTCAACAGTAAATTCGACATGAATCAACTGAGTGATTTGAAAGCAAAATAACTATCTTGGCACTTAAGAGAAATTAATAGAAATAGTGCTTAGGACAATGGATGTGATTGACCCATTTTACCCTTCTCTGATCAGACTACACATGGACATTTGTTTACTTAATTTCTTTTTTTAAAATTTTTACTTGGGGGCCGGCCCCGTGGCCGAGTGGTTAAGTTTGCACGCTCCGCTGCAGTGGCCCAGGGTTTCGCCAGTTCGGATCCTGAGCGCGGACATGGCACAGCTTATTAGGCCATGCTAAGGCCATGTCCCACATCCCACAACTAGAAGGACCCACAACTAAAATATACAACTATGTACTGGGGGGATTTGGGGAGAAAGAGCAGGAAAAAAAAGATTGGCAATGGTCGTTAGCTCAGGTGCCAATCTTTAAAAAAAATTTTTTTAAATTTATTTCTTTGCTTAAAAGTCTGATTCTTTCTTCCTTTCCTTTCTTGCAGGAAGGCAAGTGGGCCCATGAGAGGAGGCCACCTAAGTGGGGTGGTCCAGTAGGAGTTGATGCCTCTCTAAAGAGGGTATCTGAGTAGGGCAGTGGCCTGGCAGAAGATTGAACAAATAACCAGATATATTGAGGGTAACAGGAGCCGTGTTTTCCCATTGTCAGAGAAGGGAGGTGTACGTTTGTGAAGGGGAAAAACTAGAACAAACCCTGTGGTGTTGGATTGGAATGGCAGGATTGTTGTATCATTCTTACAAATTTTCTGTAAGTGTAAAATTGTTTTGAAAGAAAAGAAAAATGTACAGCTATCAGGACACTACATAGCCATAAAAAATAATGTTGTTGTTAAAAAAGGACAAAGTTGTCCCATTCACAACAACATGGATGGCCCTTGAGGGTATTATGTTGAGTGAAATAAGCCAGACAGAGAAAGACGAACTCTGTATGACTCCATTCATAGGTGGTAGTTAACATATGGACAAAGAGAACTGATCGGTGGTTGCCAGGGGAAAGGGGGTGGGGGGAGGGCACTAGGGGTGGAGTGGTGTACCTACAACATGACTAATAATAATGTACAACTGTAATTTCACAAGGATGTTAACTTTTATAACCTTAATAAAAAAAAAATAATGTTGTTGTTGACACTAAAAACACAAGCAACAAAAGAAAAATTTGACTTTATCCAAACTAAAAACGTTTGTACTTGATAGTGAGGACACTATCAAGAAAGAGAAAAGACAACTCACAGAAGGGGAAAAATATTTGCAAATTATACATCTGATAAGGGATTAATATCCACACTATTAGGGGACTTTTAAAACTCCAAACACACACACAAAGAGAAACAACCCAATTAAAACCTGGACAAGGCCAAAAAATATAAATTACTTAGGCATAAATCTAACAGATATGTACAAGGTCCATATGAAGAAAAGTACAAAACTCTGATGAAAGAACTCAAAGAAAAACTAGCTAAATAGAGAGATATTCCATGTTCATGGATAGGAAGACTCAATATGGTCAAGATGTCAGTTCTTTCTAACTTGATCTATCAATTCAACACAATCCCTACCAAAATTCTAAGAAGTTATTTTGTGGATATTGACAAACTGATTCTAAAGTTTATACGCATAGGTACAAGACCCACAATGGCCAACATAATATTAAAGGAGAAGAACAAAATCAGAGAACCGATACTACTCAATTTTAAGGTTGACTATAAAGCTACAGTAATCAAACAGTGTGGTATTGGCAAAAGAATAGATAAATAGATTGATGGAACAGTAGAGAGAGGCCCATAACAGACCCACATAAATATAGCCAATTGATTTGTGACAAAGGAGCAAAGGCAATACAATGGAGACAAGATAGTTTCTTCAACAAATGGTGCTGGAACAAATAGACATCCACATGCAACATCAACAAAGAATCTAGACACAGACCTTAACTCTTCGCAAAAATTAACTAAAAATGGATCATAGACCTAAACATAAAATGCAAAATTATAAAACATCTAGAAGATAACATAGGAGAAAACCTAGATGACTTCGGGTATGACAATGACTTTTTGATAAAACACCAAAGGCGTGATGCATGAAAGAAAAAATTGATAAGCTGGACTTCATTAAAATTAACAACTTCCGCTCTGCAAAAGACACTGTCAAGAGAATGAGAAGACAAGCAACAGAGTTGGAAAAATTATTTACAAAATACATACCTGATAAAGGACTGTTATTCAAAATATTAAAACTCTTAAAATAATAACAATAAGAACAACAATAAGAAAATGAATAACTCAAAAAATGAGTGAAAGATCAGAATAGACACCTCACCAAAGAAGGTACATAATGACAAATAAGCATATGAAAAAATGCTCAACATCTTATATCATTAAGGAAATGCAAATTAAAACAATGAGATTCCACTACACATCTACTAGAATGGCGAAATTCCAAAACACTAACAACGCCAAATGCTGGCACGGGTGTGGAGCAACGAGAAAACTCAATCACTGCTGGTGGGAATGCAAAACGGTACAGCCACTCTGGAAGACAGTTTGGCAGCTCCTTACAAAACAAATTCTTACTATACGATTCAGTAATCATACTCCATATTATTTACCCAAAGGAGTTGAAAACTGATGTCCACACAAAGCCTGCACACAAATATGTGCGGCAGCTTTATTCAAAATTGCCAATACTTGAAAGCAACCAAGACACTCTTCGGTAGGTGAATGGATAAACTGTGGTACTCCAGACAATGGAATATTACTCACCACTTAAAAGAGATGAGTAACCAAGTCATGAAAACATGGAGGAGTCTTAAACGCATATTACTCAGTGAAAGAAGCAATCTGAAAAGGCTATATATTGTATGATTCCTACTGTATGACACTCTGGAAAAAGCAAAACTATCGAGACAGTTTTTTTTAGCTGTCGGTGGTTTTTAACATCAGTGATTGCCAGGAGTTAGTGGGCAGAGAAGGATGAATAGGAGGAGCACAGAGGAATTTTAGGGCAATAAAACTATTCTGTATGATACTGTAACGGTGGATACATGTCATTATACACTTGTCAAAACTCAAAGAATGTACAACGCCAAGAGTGAACCCTAATGTAAACTATGGATGCTGGTTGATAATGATGTGTCACTGTAACATCACTGATTGTAACAAATGTACCACTCTGGTGAGGGGTGTTGATAATGGGGGAGGCTATGCAAGTGTGTGGGCAATGAGTATATGGGAAATCTCTGTACCTTCTATTGAATTCTGCTGTGAACTTAAAACTCCAAAAAATAAGTTCTATGAAAAAAATAAGAATACCTGTATCTGAGTGGTTGGAAGATGGCCATGTTCATTTTCAGTAACAGCCAACATACATTGAGTGTTACCGTGTGCCAGGCCTTGTGCTAAGGGCTTTACGTATATTACTGCATTTAACTCTCACATTAAATCTTGTGTTTTTCCAACTAATTTCTAGAATGAATATATTACTTCTATAACCAGAAAGTTTTATTTGTAAACAGATATTTGCAAAAGAGATCCTCTTAAGATGACAGTCTTCAGGTGGGTGAAGATTCTAGGAACTGCTGCGAGTGAGATTTTGTTTAAAGGTTTGAAGATGTTTTACTGGGAAGCGGGCCTTGGAGAGAGTGAGACCCGATGGTTATCTTCCCATATAGTCGAAAAACAGTTAAGTGGAAAAGGAATTGGATTCTGTCTGCGTGGCTTCAAAAAGTGAACTCGAACCAATGAGAGAAAATTCTAGGAGGGCAAATTTGGGCTCAATATAAGGATGCTCTTTCAGACAAGTCCATCCAAAAAAGTAGTGCATCTAAATCAACGAACATTAATGGATTTACGCATCTAGCTGAAGTTTGGAAAAGTAGGAATCTAAGGTCATTTTCAACTCTGAATCTGTGTCTCTTTATATCAATGCAGACTAATCAGAGAGAACAGCCAAAGTCTACCTTTTTTGCTTAAAAAAAAAAAGGATATGATTCTATGTCAACCTTGGAAAAAACAATGTGGTGTCTGGGTGAGCGAAGAATAATTGTGAAACTTATAGATGGCTTCAATGCAATTTTAATATAGTTATCAGGAAACAGAAAGGCATAAAAAGAAAAAGGTCTATTTATGTAAAATTAGAAAGATGACAGAACACAAAACTGATTTAAATTTGTTGTTCCCTCCCTCCCTCACACCCTTCTTCCTTCAATTTCTCCCACTTTTCCCATCATGATCTTTTACATTATTGACATTCTCTTGCCAGGAGATTCAGTCTTGTCTGTCCCTATTGGTGTCACCCCCAAGCCACAGGCTTCCTGCCTGCTCTGAATTGCTTCATTTTGTATAGCAGAGACTTCTCCGAGTGTGAAGTTTGTTGAGCAATAACAGATCTACCCCAGATTCTGTTTCACATTCAGCCCTTTACTGTACGGTACCAGTCTCCCATTCCTTGTGTCACAAGCCCTCACACAATAGGAGCCCTTGAGGCTCTTCTGTCCCCAGGTCTGGTGGTTGCGAATCCTGGCAAAGCTGTGAAGCCGGCGCAGGGCACCTTCAGCCACGTGGGCGGGGCCGGGCGCAGGGCTCCAGCCCGAGGGCGCCGGCGCCCACTCAGCGCAAACGCCCCCCGAGACCTTCTAGGGGCTTCCCGACCTTTCCTCAGTTAGCCAGCGTGGGGAGGGGTCAGTCATCGAGTAAGAAGAGTCTCTCTTCCAGTACTCCCTACCCACAGTTTGCTTCTCCGCCAGTTTCTTGGCTGTCGCCGCCCAGTCACCCTTAGCTTCAGAATCAGCCCCTCCCCACCCTGATCTCCAGGGAGGCCCCCACCCCGGCTGTAACCCTAGGAAGCGCCTCCCCGCTGAGGCCGGGACTCCTGCGGACAGGCTCCGGCGCTGGGTCCCCAGGGGCCCTTCACCCCCTCCTGGGCACCCCGAGGGGAGAGGAGGATGTGTGGGGCTGAGGGCAGGGTGGGAGCCCAGGAAGTAGGGTGGGTGGGGGACCGGGAAGGGCGCGGGGTCAGGGGGGAGGAGATGAGAGCAGGCCAGGCAGGGGCTGTCGGTTTCCTGGGGTCTGATTGGAGGTTGGCCCGATGAGTCGAAGCTGGGGGCGCGCCCATCTCCGCTGGCTCCTGCGAGAGACGCCGGCTCGGCCCCTCCCCGGAGCCGCTTTGTCCCGGGTGACGGCGGCGGAGGTGGCGGGGAGGAGCAGGCCGGAGGCAGAGACCCGCGGACAGCCGAGCCGGGGAGCGGGAGGCGGGGCGCCCGCGCACGGCCGCACCCCCAGGCCCGCGGGCACGGCGCCCGCCCCACGCGCGCTCGCACGGGCCGGCAGGTGCGCAGGCAGCGCCGCGGCCGCAGTCGCCGGCCCCGCGGAGCGCCCGAGCCGCCGCCTCTGCCTCTGCCTCTGCCGGCGCATCGCGGACGCCCAGCAGGTCGGTTATGTAACCGCGCCGGCCCGCTCGTCCCGGCACCCCGTCCTGGTCCTGCCAGGGCTGCGCGTGGCGCCCCGATCGTGCCGGGGGACCGCGGCAGGGGGCGGGCAAGCGCGGCCGCGTTAGGGAGTGGGCAGGGGGCTGCGGCGGGTGGGAGGTGGTCTCCTGATCCAGTGGTCAGCCCCCGAAGCCCCCGTGGGGACAGAGGTCTCCCTTGACCCCCTTCTAGAAGGCGCGGATCTCCAGGAGCCCCTTCCCCATTCCTAGTGACCCCAGGGTTCGCCTTCCCAGTAGCAGCAGCAGGTGCATAAGTGGAGGAGTGAGAAAGACGCCCGTGGTCCGCGGGACTGAGGTTTGGAGAGTGGGTTAGGGGAGGTGGACTGGACGCAGAGAGCAAAGGAGAAAACGGAGAGACTCCTTTCCTAGTGCTTAAAGGAAAGTGCTGGGGAGAGGGGAGGTGCTCTGAAGCGCGGCGGGCTGGGAATTGTCCTGCCTGGGATTAACAGGCTTGGGTCATCTAAAAATAACTTCAAGTTTGAAAAGTGAAATAGAAGGGAGCGCAGTGTGCCGAGTTCGTCCTGCCTGTGGGATGCTTCGCTCTAGAAGTCACCAGAGGGAACAGGCAAATCCCAGCCGCCTGATCCCTCGGCTGCCTCCTGGTCTCACTGGTTTCCAGGGTATCTCGGTTTGACTTTTAGTTAATGATTTATTCTCCAAGGCACTGCTGTCTTTTTCTTTCAAAATGAATTATGGCAGACTGCGTGCTTTGAATCTTTTGTATTTGCTACATCGGGATAGAAGTGTTCAGCGGACATCTAATGAGTCTGCTGCCAAAGCATTTTTTTTTTTTAATATCGTTTTAGTAAAAACAGAAGTTTCTGGGCTCCCTTTAACATACAGTCACACAACTGGAGATGAAAGGATGCTAGAGGATTCCAGCCCACACTTCTCCCTCCTTCAGCCAGAATTCCACTTAACCTATCATACAGAGGGGCTTCTGTAGGAAAAGTAGGACATTTTTACTAAGGCAGCTCAAGTTTCACACGTATTACATCAACTTCAAAACGCAGGACACATGTATCACAGGCACAGCGCAAGGCTTGCTTACTGGCCCCCTCCGTTCTAGGCGCACAGAGAAATTGGAAAAGCCCAGACGCTGGAAAGGATCAAGAAGCAGGTCAGCACTGACTGTGGAACAAGGCAGGGGAGTGACTATTTGGCTGCTTTCAGTCTACTCATTGATTTTCTTCAGCCTTGGAGCTATTATCTTAAGTACGATCAGTCACTGAGTGGAATTAGTCTAAAATGTGAGTTGCACTTTGCTTGCAAATCCACTGCAAATCGAATCAGCATTTATTGAGCGCCTACTAGCTGAGTCCAGTCTATAGAATTTTGTGATGGAGAAGTGTCCTCAATGAAACCTACAGGATTCCAAGAGCTTTCAGAATGCCTTGTGAGCGTAGGTCCTGCAGAACCCAGGTCAATCTGGGAGGGTGTGGCTCTCTCTCCAGTGATGAACATTGAACAGGCAGAAGTGGGAACTTGAGAGCTTTGTCATTGGTAAGCAGGCATCACACTCTTTTAAAAAACACTTGCATAATCCTTTGCAGCTAATTATATATTTTGCAGAAACTAGCTTTAATGAGACCAACTTTGGTAGTCCGTCAGGTCTCCTTTTCCCATCGCTCTTACTTTCTGTACCATTCATTCAGTTTAATCAGCAGTTATTTGTTAAGCATCTACTGTGTGTCGTGTGGTTCTTGTGCCAGAGGCAAAAAGAATGAGGCTGATGCCTTTCAGAAGTCAATCTAGCAGAAAAGAAGGATAAGAAAATAAGTGATAATGATCAGCGTGGTGAATGTTTAATGGAAAAAGGAAGAAGGCAGTGGGAGCCTGGGAAGAAAGGGTGGAGAGAAGCTGGAAGAGCTTTCAGAGAAGCTCACATTTGGACCGGATCCCACTAGGCGGTAGGACTTCTCTGCAGAAGGGGCTAGGCGTTCCTCATTGAAGGAAACGTCGTGTTCAAAGAGCATCTAGGTGTTCTGAAGTGGGAGGATGGCAGGAGAGTTTAGGAGGGGGGTTCAGTGAGCCTGGGTTGTGAATATGCCCTATTGAGGAGGAGAAACCATACAGCCTTTAAGGGAGAAGTGATTTGATCGAATGTGTATTTTGCAAAAGTGACTTCAGAGGTGGTGAGTGGGTGGAGTTGCAAAGAGGAAGGAGCTCAGATTTTAGACCACTGGAGTGGTCCAGGCAAAAACATAAATGAAATTAATTGCTCCTGAACCAGGTAGAATGAGGAAAGAAAAGAGAGAGCTACAGAGAGCCATTTCAGAGGGAGAACCAGTTGTACTGGGTCATGAAGTGGGTAGTGAGGTGGAAGAGGATTAGATGTCTAGGTAGGTGGTCAGCATTTTATCTGAGTTAGGAAGTAAATGAGGAAGAGTAGGTTTGAGAAAGATGGGGGATTTTAACTGAAAGCTTTTGCTCTAAGATCAGGAACAAAGCAAGGATGTCCACACTTGCCACCTTTATGCAATGTGGTACTAGAAGTCCTAGCCAGAGCAGTTAGGCAAGGGGGAAAAAAGCATCCGAATCAGAAAGGAAGAGTAAAACCATCTCTTTTTGCAGATTACATGATATTATATTAGAAAACCCTAAAGACTGTTAGAACTAATAAATGAATCCAGTAAAGATGCAGGATACGAAATCAATATACAAACATCAGTTGCATTTCTATACACTAATAATGAACTATCAGAAAGAGCAATTAAAGAAACACTCCTGTTTGTAATTGCATCATAAAGAATAAAATGTGTAGGAATAAATTTAACTTTGGAGGTGAAAGATGTGTGTACTGAAAACCATAAAACATTGATAAAAGAAATTGAAGAAGACATAAATGGAAAGATATTCTTTGTTCATGAATTGAAAGAATTAATATCATTAAAATGTCCATACTACCCAAAGCAATCTGCAGATTTAGTGCATTCTCTATCAAAATTCCAAAGGCGTTTTTCACAGAAATAGCAATTCTAAAATTTGTGTGGAACCACAAAAGACTTTGAATAGCCAAAGCAAGCTCGAGAAAGAACAACAAAGCCAGAAGCATCACATTTCCTGATTTCAAACTGTATTACAAAGCTATAGTGATCAAAACAGGATGGCATTGGCATAAAAGCAGACACATAGATCAATGGAACAGACTAGAGAGCACAGAAATAAGCTCATGCATATATTATCAAATAATTTATGACGAGGGAGCCAAGAATATACAGTGGGGAAAGGATAGTCTCTTCAATAAATGGTGCAGGGAAACCTGGACAGCTGTATGCAAAAGAATGAAACTGGGCCACGATCATATACCATACACAAAAATCAACTCAGGATAGAGTAAAGACTTGAATCTCAGACCTGAAACCATAAAATTCCTAGAAGAAAACATAGGGGGTAAGCTTTTTGATATTGGTCTTGGCATTGGCAATGATTTTTTTTGGTTTGTCAACAAAAGGGAAAATAAACAAATGGGACTACGTCAAATTAAAAAGCTTCTGCACAGCAAAAGAGTCCATCAACAAAACAAAAAGACAACCCGTGGAAGGGGAGAAAATATTTGCGAATCATATACCTGATAAGGGGTTAATATTCAAAATGTATAAAGAGCTGATACAACTCAATAGGAAAAAAACAAATAACCCAATTAAAAAATGGGCAGAGAATTCAAAAGTTAAAATTAAAAAATGGGAATGTCTTCCAAAGAAGACATAGAGCTGGCCGACAGGTACAGGAAAAGGTGTTCAGTGTCACTAATCAGTAGGAAAATGCAAATTCAGACCACAATGAGGTATCACCCCACACCTGTTAGAATGGCTATTATCAAAAAATCCCCAAGAGATAGCAGGTGTTGACAGGGATGTGGAGAAAAGGGAACCCTGGTACACTTTTGGTGGGAATGTAAATTGGTGCAGCCACTTGGAAAACAGTAGGGAGGTTCCTTGAAAAATTAAAAATAGAACTGCCATATGATATGGTAATCCCACTTCTGGGTATTTATCTGAAGGAAATGAAGCACTATCTCGAAAAGGTATCTGCACCCCCATGTTCATTGCAGCATTATTTACAGTAGCCAAGACATGGAAACAACCTAAGTGTCCGTCAATGGTTGAATGGATAAAGAAGATGTGGTATATATATATATACAATGGGATATTATTCAGCCAGGAAAAAGAAGGGAATCCTGGGGCTGGTCCCGTGGCCGAGTGGTTAAAGTTCTGTGCGTTCTGCTTCGGTGGGTTTGGATCCCAGGGCTGACCTACTCCACTCATCAGCCCTGCTGTGGAAGCCTCCCACATGCAAAGTAGGGAAGGATTGGCAGAGATGTTAGCTCAGGGCAAATCTTCCTCACCAAAAAAAAAGGGAATCCTGCCATTTGCGACAAAATGAATAGACCTTGAGGGCATTATGCTAAGTGAAATAAGTCAGAGAAAGATAAATACCGTATGATCTCACTTAGATGTGGAATCTAAAAATACTGAAACTCATAGATACAGAAAATAGATTGGCGATTGTCAGAGGTGGGAGATTGGGGTGGGCAAAATGAATGAAAGTGGTCAAAAGGTACAAATTTTCAGTTATAAATAAGCTCTGGGGGTGTAATGTAAGGCATGGTGACTATAGTTAATAATACCGTGTTGTATATTTGAAAGTTGCTAAGAGAGTAGATCTTAAAAGTTCTCATCACAAGAAAAAAATTTGTAACTGTGTGAGGTGATTGATGTTAACAAAACATACTGTGGTAATCATTTCACAGTATATACATATACCAAATCGTTATGTTGTACACCTGAAACGAATCCAATGTTATATGTTAGTTATATCTCTATAAAACAGCGGGGTGGGAAAGGAAGTAAATGCGAAAGAGTAGGTTTGAGAAAGATGGGGAATTTTCACTTAGAACGTCAAATGAAAATGCTCAGTAGGCACTGATAATTTCTGGTGCCAATGTCTACTCATCTTACCTTCATTACTGAGACTGTCTAGGGCTGCCTTTGGAGAAGAGGTAGAGAATTTCACAATAGGAAGTTGTTTCTCCCTTCTTCTCCCAAAGCAAAAGTATTAACTGTCAAAGATCTGAATTAGGAGTAGTAGTAATAGTAAAAATAATTTTAATGATAATAGTATCTAACATTTATTCAGTGCTTACTATGTGCGGAGCACAAAGAAGTTAGAGCTCTAAATGGATTATCGCATTTGATCCTCATGGTACCCTTAGGAGGGAGAAGCCATTGTCATTCTCATAACATTGACAAGAAACCCAAGGCCAAGCGAGGGAATCTTATCTAGGCCGCCCAGTTAGTAGGAGGTGTGCCCTGAGTTCAAGCTCAGTCAATCTGACCAGCACTCTGAATCGCCAGTGTGAATTAATGACCTTGAAATAATTCCTCGTTAGCCTGGAATGTGTTTTTTACCCTGTGTTTGAATATTTGTGGCTGATGCCATGAAGGAGGACAGGATTGAGTCAGGAGTCCTGGCTGTCCTCTGGGCTCTGTACCTGATTTGTTGTGTGACCTCTGCAAAGTCACATCCTTTCTTAGGCTTTCATTATTTCAAATCTGTATATTAATGGCAGGAGAAGAGGTTGACTAGATAATCTCTAAAGAGTCTTGGCATTCTGAAGTCCTGCTATCCTGTCTTAAATTTCGCTACTAGAGCCGTTGGTTTGGGTTAAAATCATGCCTGCTGGTCACTTTTAGAATAGGCATACGTCTAAGAGGATTAACTCCAATGGTGGCCTGTCCTTGACAGCTTGATGTGAACTAGTCGATAGGGCGGATGCTGAGGGGGGTGCCTGATGTTGGGGGAGCCCAATTCAGGGAGGGGAAACCTGGAAGAGCACTGAAGTGGAGGAATCTCCATAGTCACTGATCAGTTTATTTTAGACCTGTCACTTAAATCTATGAGACTTAGTTTCCTCATCTCTGAATAATTGGGGTAATTAATCCATGCGTTGTAAGGTTGTTGCATGGAGTGAAACAGATAATGTAAAGCAGGCACTCCACACGTCTGCCTCATTGAAGATGCTCAGTAAGTGGGGTCCTCAGCCCTCGCCCCCAGGGTAACAGATGTGCAGGAAAGGGAGGTAGAGTAATTCTGAAGAAAAACTTTTACTTTGTAGTTTTGCTAAGGCAACCCCTCAGTAAGTGTCATTTATCTATCTATCTTAGAAAGTAGTATATATTGGGAATATGAAAACACACAGCACCTTAAACACTTTTCAAAATGTGAATCTCAAGTATTCATTAATAAATTACCCTCAAATATAAAGAAGCTCCAATATTCCACAGCACAAGGTTTTAAACTTGTGTTTTGTCAGCTTATAAATAGGCCAAGATTGCTGTAAAGAAATAGTGTTGGCTAGGCTTGGTGATCCTGGATTGCATTATTATGCCATTGAATATACAAAAGATGGAATGACTCCCTACTCTGTGTGTGTCTGTGGGCACTCTGTGCTTCTGTCTTCCTAAAGAACTTTCTACCTATGCCTATAAAATGTGCACTGTCCTTGTGTCTTTCTTCTTGTGTTACCAACTGCCAGGTGTCGTATGTTGTAGGTTAAATCGATTAATTAAGTGGAAGATTTTTTTAAAAATGGAAGCAGCCTTAAACTCAACTGAAGCTGTTTTTAAGCTTCTTAAAAACAAAAAAGTGTGTGATTGTGAATGGTACTTTCTAGAAGTTAAAGAAAAGTTTCCAAAAATAGCTCAAACTTCCTGCAGTTCAGAATGCCCACAGAAAATATTTTCTACAGTCAGGATGAAAAGGGACTTATTTTCATATCTGATTTTCCTATGCTCAACTCACGTTGAAACAGGGCTGAAAGATGGGGTTCCTAAGCTTGGAATGTATGCATAAGAGGATGTTGTTAATGGTGGCCGTTGCACAGAAAAGTTGTATAATTTGAGAGCTATATCCTGGTTTTTATCACTGTTGCCTTAGCTGTTGGTGAGAATAAATGCTTTATTGTTTCATGTGGTTGAGATGTGTCTACTACAAAATATTATGGGTTCTTTGAGGGCACGGGCCAAGCCTTAATACTCATCTTACGGTGTTGGGAATAAAGAATAAAAAGCTTGGACTTGGCATGAAAAGGCCTGGATTCCCGGCCTGGCGCTGTCACTTCCCAGCTATGTAACCTTGAGCTTCCCGGTGACCTAACAGTCATAGGAGCTGGCATTTGTTGAATGCTGCCCCTGTTCCAGACGCTGTGCTCAGCACACTGCATACGTTATCTCATCTAATCCTTACAACAACTCCACCACATGGGTATTATCATCACTATTTACAGACGACCAAGCCCTGAGGATTGGGGGAATAAGCCACGCAGGGCCGGGTCTCTGAGTTGCCATTTTCTGCTCCGTACAATTAGGAAAACAACGCTTGATCTCCCCACCTTACAGAGTCATGAGGCTGAAATGCTATGAGTCTGTGAATGTGCACTGAAAGATGGAATGTGCTGCACAGATGTTAAGGATGATTGGCACAGCAGGGACCTCCCGAGAGATCAGTTATAGTTGGCCCTGATATAGCACCAGGTTTGTAAGGGGCAGGCCGTCCACTGTATATAAAATGCTTTTATAGAGTGCATTAAAAAAACTGTATTTCCTTGCCCTGCTTTTTTGGTAGTTAGTTTTATGAAGGCTGTTTCTTTCAAGGGTAACTTACTTGTCAGTACCAAGACTCAACCAGGCTGGGCCAGGAGGAAGCTGCATGGCAGGGAGCTGGATCCTGCTGGTGAAGGGAGTGGAAAGCGTGGTTTAAAGAGAAGAGGTAACTGCAAACGCCCAGAGGGGTGTTTCTGTATAAACAGAAAAGGCTGGAAGTCAAAGCCAAGGTCAATGAAGGCACAGGCTTGATGTGGAGAGCAAGAAGTTATCCCCAGGGTTTAGATCAAGTGTGAATGGCAGGTGGGACATGGAATCTGCTCAAGAAGGCTAGAAATATTTCCCAGTGTCTGCTGAGGTTTGTCCACTCATCAGGAAAACTGGGAACCCCCTGCCCTGATTTTTTTTTTTTAGGAAGATTAGCCCTGAGCTAACTACTGCCAATCCTCTTTTTGCTGAGGAAGACTGGCCCTGAGCTAACATCCATGCCCATCTTCCTCTGCTTTATACATGGGACGCCTACCACAGCGTGGCTTTTGCCAAGCGGTGCCATGTCCGCACCCGGGATCCAAATCAGCAAACCCTGGGCCGCTGAGAAGCGGAACGTGCAAACTTAACCGCTGTGCCACTGGGCTGGCGCCTGATTTTTTTTAATGGTTTCTTTTTCTTGGACATATGTGCTTTCTATAAAATTTCTGGACAAAAAAGAATAGTATAAAAAGAGAGAATTAAAATCCCATGTGTGACCACAAGCAAATGATAATTACTATTAACATTTTGGTGCATTTCCATTCTTTCTTCTATGCATATTTTTGTAGAATTGGGATCATACTTTGTAGAGAGTTTTGCATCCTGTGCACTTCACCAAACGTTTAAATAACTTTTCATGTCAAGTCAACAATCTTTATGAACTTGTTTTCAGTAGCTGCACAGCATTCTCATATATGACTTTACCAAATTCATTTACCTTCTCCCCTATTGTTGGACATTTAAATGGCTCCCAATTATCAAAATCTTATACATAATACTTTGATGAACATCTCTGATCATAATTTTTTTCTATATTTGGATCATTTTCTTCGGATAGATGGGTAGAAGTGCAATTATTGGCTCAAATAGATGGACCTTCTGAAGGCTTTCTCTATATTTTGACGTTGCTTTTTGTTGTTTTTCCAGGAGGTTATACTACTTAACATTCCCGCAAGTGATGCATGAGAATGCAGGTCTCACCTCCACCCTGCTTGTAAGCACTCTTTTTGGTGAAGATAAGGGGTGGCTGGTATTAGTGCTTTCCAGAGAGAACCCCCACTCTAGAATGTTCCTGCTTAACACTTGCTTCAAGGAGGTTGGCCTTTCTTTGTGGGCATTGAGGATGAGTGGGTGGGGTCTGGTGGATTTAACATGCGTGAGTGTTTGTAGGCGAGTTGACTTGAGTGGGTTAGCTTGTCTCCTGGGGGTTCTCTTAGTATCGGCCGGGGCATATGGATGCTGTGTGGGGCCTGACCACTGACAGCTGTCATTGCAGCCCGTTGAGCTCCTAAAGCAGACCTAAACTAAAGGGAATGGAGCAACCTCTGCTTAAGCGAGAGCTGGTTCAGTTTGCCTTTCAAATCCTGAAAAAAATTAGCAGCAAGTCTGCATGCTTATTTGCATAAATTCTATTGTTGCTTTAGCTGATTTTGACTGATTCCCCTTCCACTGTTGGCAGGGGCCTTTCGTGCAAGCTGAGATAGACATGTCTTCTTTCACCTTCCACAAAATGAGATACAATGCAAAGTAAACCATTTTGAATAAATTACTAGGATAATCAGTTGGAATCTTCTTAAAAATCATTTAAATGATCATTATCCTAGAATTTTAATTTGATGACTAATCAAATTCGTCTTTCAAAAAAAGTATCTGCATTCACTATTAGGCTCCCATCAACTATGTTGATTATATTGATCAATCTATTGATGTAAAAGCCAGTTTGTATTATTTTTCCCCAAAAAATTGTCTGAAAGACAGGCTAATTTAATATAATTTATTTTTTATTTTGACTTGTGTAGGTATTAAAGATAAAAGCCCAGGAATGGGCTCTGGCCAGGATAAATCAAAGTCCAATTTATACTTTTCTTTTGAGGTTTAATAATTTATCCAGAAAGAAATTATTTATTTGATTACGGGTATCATCATATGAATTTTGAGATAGAGGATGGTAAATCCAGATAAATTAGTGGTAGTTTAAAATATAAAATTCGCTCAAGAGCGGTCTCAGCCTTGACAAGGGAAAGCAAAGTACTAATTCATGAATATGTTAATTTTTTCCTGCTGTGGGCATTAATGATATTTGTTTGATCTTTTATCATGTACAAAACAACTTTTTATAAAAAGGTTAAATTTTGGTCAGGGAAGATATTCAGCAACTGACGTATCATCAATGTGTTTATTTGGTATCCTTTATTTTCTTATTTTTCTGTCTCTTGGTGATTTCTGTTCCACACACAGCTGTTGTTTAGCATTAAACTTCAAAATTTGACAAGATGACATTTAGGTGAAGCTCTGAATTGAAATAGTTGCTCCGTGAGATTTTTCGGGCGAACCGTCTGACCTTGTGTCTAAGCGCCACAGCTCACAGGGACTCCGTGGGGATTCTTGTCTCACAACCTGGACCTTGGTTTGGTTTTGGCCTCCTGAGATGTCGTGGATGGGGAGAGGGGAGCTCCTTCTTATTCTGGTTTGCAACCACACTGGGAGGTCCAGTGTCCTTCTGGAAGGTCAAGAAAATTTTCACAGCCCCCACACGTGTGCAGACCGATTGGCAAGGTTGCCTCCAGGTGGAGGTGAGATAAATGGTCAACCTGAACAGCTCCCTTCGGCTCCCCTACATCCAAATTACTTTGGCTCAAGCTAACAACCACTTCCTTCAGGCTGTGTGAAAACAGCTCAGGCCGCTAAACTGGCAACTGAGGACATTAAGAAATTTAGGATGGGTCCAGATCGGCTCAGGTCACTAAACTGGCAACTGAGGACATTAAGAAATTTAGGATGGGTCTAGATAGGCTTAATTATGCACTAGTGAAATCATTCCCAGCTTACATAGGACATGGGACAGGCCACAGTGGCCCTGTGTGAAACCCCAGATGGGTGGTTTTGCTATGTGGTGCTCTGCTCCTTCCTGCTTCTTTTTCTTGACCTGAACAGCCCCCAGGAGGCCACAAGGGCAAGTGCTGTAGGAAGTGACCCTGTATTATTCATGAAATGGCTTTCAGGGTCTCCAAATGTAGTGGCTCTTCATGACGCTTCTGGTTTGATTCTTTAAAACTGCATTTAGAATCTCACGTTTAAATATAACTATACTTATCACAAAGGCTTTTGTCTTGGGTGAGAAGGACCAAGCCTGCTCTGTGTTTCCAGTGTTTCTTCTCACCTTTAAGTTAACCTCTTCCTCTTAGCTCACCCATTACCATGTCCTCACAACCATACCTGCTATTGTCTTACAATTCAGGCCAAGGTGTGATACTATGAGAAGGTTATTTTATCTGAACAAGATTAGAAGTACCCAATGGGTATTCGTGAAAGCCAATCCTAGGTATTTTGATGACAGTATAAATTTCAAGGGCATTTATTGTAGGAAAGAAGATCCAAAGTATAATAAAGATTAGAGACATTTACCTAACTGGTGTTCGGGGGCTGGTTCCGTTATATCTGAGAGCCTGAGGTGTTGGATTTCCCAGCTGGTCACGACAGCACCCTTTCTGCCTCATCGACCACGAGCTCTCTTTGAATTATTCCATTTCCAGAGGAGTCCTTCTAGATCATCGCAGACTCCTCCCTCTGACTGTGTTCGGGGACTTTGCCTTTAGAATCTGTCCCCATTCTTCTTCTCAGACACCCTCATCTCAATGATTCTAGAGCTTTGAAAAGCTAAAATAGTACTTCTTCCTTCTAAAAGACTGGGAAAAAAACAGGTAAAGGTATAGATATTTTTCCTCTTGCCATAAAAAGGAGTGATGTTCAGATGGTAGGATATAAACACTTAGCTAAAGGATAATTTTTTAAATATTAAAGAAAAAAGAACCTAGTAGTTATTTGAGGTCATCTAGATTTAAGAACATCTAGTAGAAATGGTTCATTGTCTAGCTTGGTGAGAGATTGTCTCAGATCATAGTTGTCTTTGCCACATGTTTTTTATTCAGTTTTAATTATCTCTTTTCTAATCAGGCCAGTCCTTTTAGTGATTTTCCAAAGTATCAATAAAATTATGTCTCTTCTTGCTTTTGGGTTTCTACTCCTGCCATATTTGTATACAGCCTTTATAGCATGCTAATCATTGTTTAAACCAAGTAATTCCTATAGCTCTTTTCTTATCTAGGATTGGTAATGGTTTATTTTTAAGACAATATGCTAATACCACGATGAGGTCATTCTTCTTACATGGTAGAGTTTCTGTCAGTCTTGTTTATTGTCAATCATGTCAAGGAAAATGCTGCCAAATATACACATTTCTCTTCCTAATTGCAAATTGACTTTTTTATAGCTACTTATTAGAGAACCCCAGGAGACCAATAGTAATAATTGAGATATAGCTGCTAGAGACCAGATATTATTTCTTCAGCTTCCTATTCTAATAAATAATGAACCACCAAGTTGTTTATAAATAAATCAAAAGTCCTTACAATAAATAACAAACTAAGAAGCAGTTGCATACAATTTACAGATCTGAAATGTTATGGAAGTGCTAGACATAATAATAATTAGAATGAGAACTCTTTTACTAATAAGAACTAATTTAGAGGTCATTGCAACTGTATAAAATTATAATTGGACATTATCCCACCTCTGCTTCTTAAAATTCTAGTCTTCCTTCAAGTTCCATCTTTTCCAGATTTCCTCAATCCCTGAGTCCTCAAAAGAGCCATCACTCTCTCTCTTTTTTAAAAAATATATTTCCCTGTTTCTAGAGTCATTTCCCGTGGCTAAACTTTTGTTTTTTTAAGGTATGCTTTTTTTTGGTGAAGAAGAATGGCCCTGAGTTAACATCTGTTGCCAATCTTCCTCTTTTTTTTTTTCTCCCCAAAACCCCAGTACATAGTTGTCTATCCGAGTTGTAGGCCATTCTAGTCTTCTATACGGGATGCCGCCACAGCATGGCTTGATGAGTGGTGTGTAGATACATGCCCAGGATCTGAACTGGTGAACCCTGGGCCACCAAAGTGGAGCACACAAACTTAACCACCCAGCCACCGGGCCAGCCCCTCTTTTTTTTTTTTTTTGAACCTCTATTTATGGCACTTACATGGGCTAATCTCTCTATCTCATTCACTCATATGATCATTTGTTCTTTCATTCATTCATTTATTTACCCCTCCTATGCCCCAGGTGTTGTGCTAACCACTGGGCTATAAGCCAATAGGACATAGTCCCTGTCTTTAGTGAAATTAGAGTCCAGTAGACTTTCAGCTTCTGACTTGTGCCTGAGGGTGAAGATGGTGTCTACTCATTCGTCATTGTGACTCCTGCTACACGATGGTTTACGTATGGTGGGCGCTCAGTCAGTGGGAAAAGGAACTGATCATTATATCCATTTCTAAGTAACTCAGAAGCACGAGACAGAAGATTTCAACACCTTCAAATGTCTTCAAAGCCTTTGTTCTCCTCACCCAAGTGCTGACTATAAAAATAAGGAACTCCACAAGATAAGTTTTTCTGCTTCCGCTTTGTGTGTCCAAAGGCCTCTTCTTCTCAGAATACGATCTGGTGCCACATCTCTGTTATATACCAAAGCGCAAATATGATTGGCAGCGGTGTGTGAACTTGCCGCAGGTAGACCTAGTAAAGGCTTCTTTCTCAAACTCAAATTATTTTAAGAGCTTCTGTTTTGGTAAGGCAATGCATTTTTCCCTCTTTTGTAGCACTTAGATGTAAAACAACTGAAAAGGAATAATTTTGGCTATTTATTGAGCACCTATTAAGCACCAGGCATTGGGCTCAGCCCCTTCCACGTGTTGTCACACGTAGTCCTCTCATAAGCCTGGTAGGTTCTATTTTTCTCCCTGTTTGATTTAGATGAGGAGACTGAGGCTCAGGGAAGTTGAGTAACTTGCCTAAGGTCTTACCTAAGACCCAAGCTAATAATTAGTGGCGCCAGGACTCACCAGTGGGCTCGTTGCTTCCACAGCTCACTGCTCTTTATCAGAGTGGGATGTGCAGAGGCGTTGGTGGGAGAGGGGCATAGGACTTTTATATGGCGACATTTAAATTTTGTAGGTTTTTTATTTCAATGATAATATTAGCATATTCTGGATCACCCAGATTTCCACCCTATAATGACTAATACTGCCATGTGGTTTTGGTGCCTGAATTTGTGTTTTTTATTTACCATCAAATTGGTACCAGTACTATTTTAGTTGTGGTGGGCTTAAGGAATGAACTGGTGGACTTACTATGTAATTTGCCTAAAGTGAAGGCCACGTGATGGTGTGGAACACTGGTCCAGGAATGTTCAATTTTGCTATTAATGAAGAAATTTTGGAGGAGGGTCTTACTATAAGGTACGTAGTAGGAGCATTCTGACCTCCAAAACACCTGAATTGGATTGGTTTTTAAATTTCATTTGTATTTTTTTAGAACATTTTGTTGGAGTTTGATGGTTTTAAAGGAGTTGAAACTGTAAGAACTTAGTTTTATGTTTTCACATGTTTAAGTATCATTACAGTAAAAACCGTTTAAGTCAAAATTGGGAGGGAGACCGTATAATTTTTTTTCTGCTAAAAAAAGTGCTCTGTACATTTTTCAAATCTGAGCAAACTGAATTCCTCTGCATATTAATGAAAACTTTCCTCCAAAAAATGTTCCTCTGTCCACCAGGGATCTGGCCTGCCTCAGTCTTCCTTTAGGGATAAGGCACTGACATTTCCTCACCCTGTACATGGTACCTGGGAAGGTTAAGGTCTGACCTTGGGTGAAACTCTCTATTGCTGTGGTTCTCCTCTGGCCGGTCCTGTCAATCAAGGTGCCTTTGGAGTCTTTGTCATTTTGTCCTGATTCTGATAACTGACAATGTGTATGCGTATCATCCATGATTTATAATCATTTTCTCATCATCGCCATAAAGATTTGTGGCTGAGGGCTAGGAAGTAGTACCAGCCCCACTTAAGCAGAGAAGATAATGATAATGGATTGGGATTTAAAAGGCTTCTGATTTGAAAGGTCTCTGAGCCCATCCAAAATGACTACATTACTCTTTGGGTAAAGAAAAGGAAAACCCTGTTAAATGCAGACACTCAGAGAGGAGGTAATATGTGACAGTGTATTTATCCTTAGCTCTTTAGCGTTGCTTCTGACAAATTCCTAGTAAGATTTTGGAGCATTGGAACAGAGGACAGTGAGTTCTAATGCAGAGAGGAAAGGATGATTTTGTAGTACGTGGGCATGCAGAGCAGCTATGTGCTGAGGTCTAGAAAGCCGGGAAGTAGAGGCTGGCATTAGAGCAGAGCCAACCTTGGGTAACCTTTAAAATAGAGGGCATTTTTTTTCTGGGTACATTTCACTGTTCTCCTCTTATTTAAAATTTTAATAAGGTTTCTCTATCTTAATAAAATGTGTAGAAAAGTGTCTAAAACATCAAAATGCTCAGGAAGTGTTTGTTGTTATTGTTATTGTAACCATCATCATTATTCGCTGACAACCCACAGGGTGCAGAGTGGGGAATCAGAGGGGCTGGGCTGGCTGTGGTCTCCCCATGAAGACTGGGCCTTCCCTTAACCACTTTGATTTCAATTTCCTAGTTTACGTCATTAAGAGGTTGGGCAAAATGCTCACCAAAGTTTCTGCCAGCTCTTTCATCCTTTGTATATTCTAGTCTTTGCAATAGATTAGTATAATATCCTTAGAGCTTGTGTTTCATTAATGAGAGTGACCCCTGGTTATTATTATTATTTTTTAATGTTCATCTTAAAATGCAGGGTTATTCTTAGGCAAGGGTTCTGGAAATTTTTACTTTTGTCATCTCTAATAATAGATGTATTCAATAGTTTTTCAGGACATCATTAGAAGAGCTTGAACCAAAAGCTCATCAAACACTTCCATCTGTTTAGAGTTAGCCATTCTATGGGAGGAGCTTTGGCCATGCCTTTCTCCAAGGTTATTTTTAACTGTATTACCTTCTGCAAGGGTGCTTCCATCTGAAGGATGGCAAGATGGATGGACCTAAATCCCAGCCAAATCTTAACTGACCGTGGGGAGAAAAGGATAGCACTGATTTTATAGGAATCATTAGCTTTACCTTATTTTTATACTTTCTCATGGTTCTGAGTGTCTTATCTGGCAAATCTCTTTTCAGTAGATAGTCTTTGCATTAATAGGTAGCACTTATCTAGCTCTTATTATGTGCCAGGTGTTAAGACTTTTACCCATAACATGACATTTGATCATCACAGTATCTTCATCCACATTTGAGAGATGAGGAAACTGAGGCACAGAGAGGTTAAATAACTTGCCCAAGGTCATATAGTTGATAAATGACACAGCTAGGCTTCGAAGCCAGTAATGCTCCAGTGTCTGTGGCTCTAAGACTGTTTGATGCTAGCTTTTATATATATTACATAAAAATGTGATGGACTCAATTTTATCGTTTTTATGAATTGACCCTTAAAGAGCTCACCAGTAATTTTATCCTAAAAGGGACCAACAAGTGTTCAGACCTTTTTGCCCCAGATTTCCCAATTTTGACTTTTTATGTCTAGTAAATAAGCTATTAGGAACCCATAGGGTGCTTGTATCATGAAGTCCAGAGTTGGAGAGGGAGAAGGGGAGGATTCCATGAAACTAAAGATGCTACTGAGCACTTACTGTAGCCAAGGGCTTCTTTTGCCTTCTTCCTCTTTAATACGTTCACGCCTTGGGTGGCCCAAAGGCCTGCAGTAGTCACTCAGTCCACACACAAGTATTGAGTGCATAACCTGGGCAAAGTAAGGGCTTGAGCAAAAGGACCATCCACCTCTGGGAGTCCTACAATCTGTGAGGGCCGGTACCTTGTGTGGAGAGTCACTCTTGCGTCCACCATGCCTAAGCGCCTTGCGTATAAGAAGCCCTCGTGAAGTATCATTGGAATTTTTGGATTGATGAGATGACTGTTGATAGCATTCTCATTATGTTAGTACTGATATTCACTGCGTTGTTTTCTACCTAATCGTCAAAATAATGTTTCATAATCTTTATGGATGATTTGTTTTATTTCATGCATGCCAATGAACAAAAAAATTATTTTTTTTCTCATTATTTTGGCCTGATGAGATGAAAAGAATGATAGATTAAGATTCAGGGAATCTTCATTCTAGTCCTGAGTCTGGGATTCTAGCTGTGAGACCCTGGGCAAGTCATTTAGCCTCTCTGAGCCTCAGTTTTCTACTCTGTAAAATGGGAATTATAACAACTGCTCTGTGATCTCATAAGGTTGTGTGGAGGTCAGATGGTATGATAGCTTGGATGATGGTAGATGAAAGGGGTTACCATACTCAGCATCGCTCACCAGGGCTTTCCTGCAACCTGCTCTCCATTCTTTAACGGTGTCACTTCGCCCATCTTCATGTTTCCTTTTTGGTTTCAAATTTTAAAAAGGAGTTCATGAGAATACTTGTTAGGTGATCACTGAAAAAATCAAAGAGAAAGAAGACGCATTTTGGTGATTCATGACAACCCCATTTGACTCTGAAAGCTATGATGGAAGAGATTTTGCTTGTTCATTTTGCTTTGTTCTGTTCATCAAGCACGTGGCAGACCCTCAATAATTGTTTGTTGAATGAGTAACATAACTCTTGATTTCAGTATTAGCTCATAGAATCAAGTAGCCGTTCTGCTCTGCACACCAGCAGAAACAACGGTCATCATCAGACGCTGGAGGATATAGCATTTCAGCCACTCTGTTTTCATGTAATTACAGAAACCAACCAGAGGGGAGGGAGAGAGGTGATTATAGCAAAATAATTTTGAAGTTGAAATAACTAAAGAATGTCTGAATTCTGTTTGCTCTGCCTGTTTGAAGAGAAATGAAGCCTTGAAAACCATCCTCAAGTGGATGGACACTGGAGAAGTCCGTGGGGCTGCAGCTCGTCTCCCGGCGACCTGCTCTCATCTCCTTTCAGAGAAAAGCACCCTCACCCAGCCCCAATGGACTTAGTAATTCACTGCCTGCCTGCAGTGAAAAATAAGCCGCTGATCTTTACTGTCAAGGAATTAGTCGGCCTGGGCAGACCATGACTTTTAAATCACAGTAGCAGGCTCAAATGAGTATTTTTTTAAAATGGCAAAGAGATGCTATGTGCCATCCTGTCCTTGCTTAGTCTTGACTTCTGTAGAAGTGGTGGAAGGTAACATGCGGCTCTTACTGGCTTTCTCCTCTCCTTAACTAATAGTCACACCGTCCTGAGCAGAATGGCCTCACCTCCCACCTGATTTCCAGGTGACCAGGTATGGACAGGTGGTTTTTGCCCTCTTCTGGGTTGTGCGCCAGGTGCTAGGAGGAAGTGTGGGCCCAAGCTGTGTTCGTTCCATGGTCAAGTGGGGCCTCTCCCTGTTGGAACATGGATTGCAGCAGAGAGAAAAGAGATATTTAGAGCTAAACTGCTTGGGAGTTAATGATGCCAGGTGCAAGGGGGAAAATGCTAAAATCAAGAGCAACACCGTATTCCCAGGCAGGTTTTGAGGTTGCTCAACTCCTCATGACACCGAAGCTTGTCAGGGCTTTCTGAGGACTTTCTGAAAATTGCTTTAACATCAATTTCAATGAAGTAAAGGGTCTTTGGATATTTACCTGGAACAAAAGGAAACATTTCCAAAGCTTCTAGGAGATTCTTATGTGGAAAAACAGGAGAATCATTTTCACGTATTTGTCAGAAATTGAACGTCACAGAACACTTCAACAAATCTTTGGAAATCCTCAGCAGTGCCTAAAAGAACTCCCTACTTTACCAAAAAAAAAAAAAAGTGAGTATTAAAACAGTAAGACAGATATAATCACTTGGAGAAAAATAAGCCTCAATTTGCTCCTAAGGCTGCACTGGGGCTTCTTGACAGAAAAGTCTGCACCTCGGCTGCCTGTGTTCCTTCCCCAGCTACTCATTCCTTAATCCTGTTCGATTTGACTTTCACTCCTCCTTTTTGTAACTGCTCTTATGAAGGTCGTAGAACCCCAATCTTGGTGGAGTCCTTAAACCCAAGTGATTCCTTAATCTTCAGCTTCCACAGCTTTTACACAGCACGAATGCTACCGGTCATTCTTCCTTGCCTGAAACCCACTCCCTTTGCTTCTGTGAGGAGGTTTTTCTCTTGATTCTCCTCCTTATCCATCCCCACCCCTTTCTCCGTCTTCAAACCTACCATCACTTACTGTGTTAGTCAGCTCAGGGCGCCATAACAAGATGCCATAGACTCAGTGGCTTAGATAACAGACATTTATTTCTCATCGTTCTGGAGGCTGAGAAGGCCAAGATCAGGGTGCTGGCTGATTCGGTTCCTGGTGAGGACTCTCTTCCTGGCTTGTAGACAGCTATCTTCTCACTGTGTCCTCACATAACCTCTTCTTTGTGCGTGCACGGAGAGAGAAAGGGGGAGGAAGACGGCGGGGGGGAGGGGGGGAGAGAGAGAAAGAGAGGGACAGAGAGGGAGAGAGAGCCGAGAGAAAGGGAGAGGGAGAGAGAAAGAGGGAGAGAGAGGGAGAGAGAAAGAGAGGGAGAGAGAAAGAGTCAGGGAGAGAGGGAGAGAGAGGGAGAGAGATTTTCCTCTTCCCTTAAGGCCAATAATCCTCTTGGATTAGGGCTCCACCATTAAGACTTCCTGTAATGTTAATTACTCCCTAAAGGCCCCATTTCCAAATACAGTCAAGTTGGGCCTTAGGGCTTTAATGTATGAACTTGGCAGGGGCACGATTGAGTCCACAGCACTTTACTTCTTGCCGCACCTTGCCAATGGCTGTTTAGGTGGTCTTCCTGCCCTGTAACCCTCTCACTTTCAGCTGAGCTGCCTGGGAATCTTGTTTAGATTAACTTCCGGTGATATCGCTCTGCTGCTTCAGCAACATTCCTCACCCCTGGCCTTCAGCAATCAGCGAGAGGCAGATTTTACGTCTCTGAAAGGTGCGTGACTAGCTGGCCTCACCCTGCCTCTCTCCCATGTGTCCCACGGGACTCCAGTAGTTTTCTAAATATTCCCTGAGCCCTCCCTCATCCATGCATTTGCTCAAGATTTTCCCTCAGCCTGGAATGTTCTCCCCCAACCCCCGCCCCTTTGCCCTTTCTCTGAATGTCCCCTGCTTCCTCACCATCTCTTCTCCAATGCTGCCTGCTCCTGAATCATTTCCTGATTCCCCCTCCAGCTGGACCCCTTCCTCCTTGAACCCCCAGAGCGCTGCCTGTTCCCCTCTCCTGAAGCCCGCCTCGCTGCTCCCTCCACCGCAGGCCGGCGGTCCCTCCTCCACCGCCCGCTCGGGAGTGGGTCTGTCTGTCCAACTCTGAGTCATCAAGAGGCATCGCGGGTAGTTTGCACACAGCAGACCCTCAACACATAATTTCCAAAGAGGGCCATGCAGGTTTATATGTCATACTTAAGGGTTACAGTATTATATCTGTTTCATAAATGCATCCTCATTCTTTTCATGAGGAGTTATGTAAAGAGTGCCCTTAAAGAATGAAATTACAGAAGAACATAGTTTAATCCCCATGGATATTTTAAATAAATTATTCAGACCTGAATGGTAACCACCAGTCTTTCATTATCCACTGTAAAAATATTTCAGTGATTGATCTGACAATTATCCTGTTAAAAAAATCCCAAGTTAGTTTTAGAAAACAACGTGGGGTTTCATCTGTGAAAATACAGCTGATGCCATAAACTGGCTGAGCATATCCTGTTCTAGCACTGCCGTTGGTGTGTTTTTATATTCTGTTACTAGCCTTTAGTTCCTGGTGATGATGAGGAAGAGTTAATCCATTAGAATTCTGACATTTTATTGGTGATTTACAAATTGTAGCTTACTATTAAAAAGAATAAAGACAAGGAAAAAACAGCCCAGGCAGCCAGTTAAAATTCAGTTCACTAGACATTTATTGAGAGCCTGTTGTGTATTGGGTATTGAGTTAGGGGTCTGTGTGTGTGTTGTGTCTGTGTGTGTTTGTGTGTGTGTAATGTAATCCTTGCCACTGAGAAGATGTAGAGTATGGTCATCATTGATCATCACAGAGAATCAAACAGGGTACTATAAGACATTGATATAACAAAAGAAAGGAGAAGAAAGCATCAGTATGCTTTAGTTGTTGGCAAATTAACAGGAGAACAGATAAATGTATATGTACATTTAGACATGATTAATAGAAACAGACAAGCACGCATGCATGTAACTAATCAAACTCTCCTAAGACACGACTCCTAAGAGTTCAGGGCTGTGGAGCCATGGGAAATCACATGGTCATTTAAGCAAAAAAGTGTGATCATCTGGAAAACTGGAGATTTGAAGCTTAAGCGTGGCACTCTTAGGCGGCCCTGAGGCTAGTCCTACGAAGGCTTTCCTTCTCTCTGGGCTTCCAAAGCCACCTTCAGCAGCTCTGCTCTGGGTGCAAATCCCCGTATCTTATTACCTCAGAAGAGTGGAGTGCTCCTCTCCCCTCCTTCCCAGATAGATCGGCTTAACTCATTTGCGGCAATCCACTGGGTTCATTCCTCTTTCAGGGAGACTTAAGTGTCTTGGAGTAGGCTAGAGCCAAGGCCGGGTTTTGATTTCTTCATTCATTTGAGAAATTCTAGTGATTCTCTACTAGGTACCAGATCCTATGCTGAGCTCTAGAGATACCTTGTGAACAAGATAGACACGAGCCAGCGTTTGCAGAGTTAATTGGGAAGAAGACAATTAAGCAATTACAGTACAGCAGGATAAGACCTATGATGGAGAAATACAGAGAGACGGGAAATTTATCTGAGTTAAATGTTTCAGTGCCTGTTTGTTGCCTTCCTGAGCACTGGGGAGTGAGGTGGCAAGGGTCACACAGAGATATGACAAGGATTAAACTAACACAGGAGCTACAAAGGGACTATCACTGGACTTTTGTTAATCTTGGTTGGGTACCTAAAATATAGCTAGATGTCACAGAATGTTGTTGTTAAAGGAAGTCCCCATACATCCGTCTTTAGGATTTATTTGTGTGCTTTTATGTAAGGAGGCATCTGCCGCCTTTAAAATGCAGGTTTCTGTTCAGTTATTTGGAATTTGGAATGTATTTTCTCAGAGGAACATGATAAACTATGACCAGGTCCCCAGGCTAGCCCCAAAGGCTGTTTGATGCGTGAAGTACTTGAAATAAAATACTGGATTTCTGGTTTGAGAGACCTTAGAAACTATTTATATTGCTGTGGGAAAATGTTCAGAATTCCAGGTTGGAATACAAGCAAGACAGCTCTTTCCTCTGTAGCCTTCATGGGGAGAACAAGATTTCCCACCCCTCTCCCTACTGAACCATGGGAAGAAAAATCCTACCAGGCCCTGGTCCCTGGGACCTGGGATGCGGGCTCTGGTGGACGTAGGGGCTAGCAGGTATAAGAGGTGTGGTTGTTGATTGTTGAGGAAGGTTCCCAGTACTATTCAAAGTGCCATACATGTATTATCTCATCAAACCCTTACAGCACACCCGTGAGATGCTATCATGGCTATTCCTCGGAAATGCTGGTGTGTTCTAGGGCTCAGACCTTGGACCTCTTCTCTCATTAAGCTCCCTCATTCAGTCCCATGGCTTTAAGTGTCATCTATGATATCCCCCTCGCCCCTGAACTCTGGACTCATAACACCAACTGCTCATCACTTAGATGAACAATAGGAATCTTCAATTTAACAAGCCCTGAACTGAGCTTTTGATTTTATCCCTCCAAACCTCTCCTCCCCTAGTCTTCTCCATCTTAGCAAACGGCAGCTTCATGCTCCTCGGTACTCAGGCCAAAACTAGGGCGTGATTCTTGAATTCTCCCCTACTCCAGTCCATCAGCAAATGCTGCGAGTACATTAAAAATATCAGGAACCCTATTGCCTCACATTCTTTCAATGGCTACCTCTCTGGTCTCCATCACCATCCTCTCCTGCCTGAATTACTGCCAATAGTTTTCTAATTGGTCCCCTCCTTCAGACCTTGCTCTCTTGGTCTGTTCTCCAAATAGCAGCCAGAGAAATTATTTTCAAACAGAAGTCAATTCGTGAAACTGCTCTATTCAGAATCCTCCAGTGGCTTCTCATCTCAGAGTAAAAAGCAAAGTGCCCACCACAGTCTGTAAGGTGCCACATGTCCTGACCTCTGCTCTCTCTCTGAACTCATTTCTTACCATGCTCCCTTCCTCACCACGCTTCAGCCACAGAGGCCTCCTTGCTGTTCCCCAAACATACCAAGCTCTTCCCACTCTTGGGCGTTTTTTCCTCCCAGTCTCTACCTGACGAGTCCTTCCACTAGATATCTACGTAGCTCACCCACTTCCATCTTTCTCAGAGACACATTTCTGATATCCCTATATAAAATAATTGCCGTATACTATAGTCACACTACACAGGTTGTAATAGACTGGTCGAATTCTCTGCAGGATATCTGTGCCTAATGGTATAGAGGGGTGCCAACCCCCCAAGGGAAGGGAATGAAGACTGAGCTGTGCATGTTGCACAGACTTCACCCTCCCACATCTAAACCAAGAGCAAACCACGTGTGTGTGGTCAATTAGACTTGCTTTCTTTTTCCCTCATATTATGATCTGCCCAAGTCTTTTTTTTTTTTTTAAAGATTTTATTTTTTTCCTTTTTCTCCCCAAAGCCCCCCGGTACATAGTTGTATATACTTCGTTGTGGGTCCTTCCAGTTGTGGCATGTGGGATGCTTGCCTCAGCGTGGTTTGATGAGCAGTGCCATGTCCGCGCTCAGGATTCGAACCAACGAAACACTGGGCCGCCTGCAGCGGAGCGCGTGAACTTAACCACTCAGCCACGGGGCCAGCCCCCTGCCCCCGTCTTTTTTAGACCCATACACTTATTATATTTTTTAGTCTCATACTTAGTATTTGAGTTGATTGTACATTATAAGTGAAAAGACTATTAAGGTTCTGTTTGGAAGAAGGAAAAAACCCAATTTTAAGAAATGTAGAAAATGGAGAAGATGAGAAAATAAGTGCACAGGTGGAGAGAAGGAAAAAGAGAATTGTCTAGCTTTATCCAACAAATATTTTTGAGCATCTGCTTTGTGACAGACACTGTCATCTGAAAGGTAGAACACTTAGGTAACTAGATAAAGAGACAAATAGCAATAGTCTCTCAAAACGACAAGCTAGCCTTGAATAGTGTTTCTCGTCTTTCATATTGCCCATTCCTGGCACTGACATAGGCTTTAGGAATCCAGTGGTGAACACTGATCTTTGCTATCTTAATAAGAAGCTTCAATTTTATTGGCTGTTTTTCCAGTTAAACATGTGGAATGGCGCTGGGATTAGAGGAGGAGGAAGGTGAAGGGGCCCTCGTTTCCTCTTCAGATGTAGAGAGCTTCCGATGTCATGTTGCGAGGTTGGGCGGGCCCCTCATTCTGTTCTGGTTGTACCTGTTAGGAGCCTGCGGGCTACAGTGGTGAAGCCGCCATTTGATTATCATGGTGTCCACCATGACGATTTCTGTTCATTAAAGTTACAAGTGTTTCCGTCAGCTCTTTTGGAGATGTAGACGGATGATACGCATCCTCCTCCCACTATATGTCAAGCATCGTCTTAGGCATAAGGCATTGTAGGGGCCTCACAATGTAGAGAAAAGGTTGCCGCCAGTTCTTAAAAGGTAAATAAGTAATTAAGCTCACTTAGTGGCTCCTACTTGCCTCCTCCACCGTCTCCGTCTCTCTCCCTAGGCCCTCTGTCGGTTTTCCCCAGAAGCCTTACTGCCAACACAGGTTCTGTCCTCTGTGAGCCTTGCCCCTGATCAGTTGCTGAAAGAGTGGGAGATGAGGCGAATTGGCCCCTCAGAGTAACTGGCCCTAGTTGCAGCATGCCGGAAAGGACTTTAACAAAGGTTTCAGTTTGTTTTTTTCTAAGCTGGAATCTGGGTCAGCTCTGTCTTATAAACAACACATGGCACCAGAAGTAGGGGACTAATTATGGATCATCCTGAATTGTGACTTTCTGACAATGTGGAGAAAAGCTGCCCAGCCTACGTTGGCTTCTCAGTTGGGGCCCATGGTTGAGGGTGAGGGCAGGCAGCTCCATCTAGAAAGAAGGAGGTATGCTCTGGTTTGCAATGCAGAATCCCAATCAGCATTTGCTCCTACAGGAACCTAACAGATAGATAGATGTTGTGATTGTAAGCTTGAAAGAGAGAGGGAGTGAGAGGGGGGAAGAGAGAGAGCAAGCGAATGAACATCTTCAACCAAGGGATAGGAAAAGAAGGGAAAAATTTTAAGTGACCCGATGTAGTCGGGGCAGTGTCTTACTTTCAGATCAAGAATGAGTTGGTGAATTGCGCCAGCAATGAATGATGTGAAAGGGAGGATAAGAATAGGAAACCTTCTGGATTTAACACAGCAGGAGACAATGAAAATCTGAGTCTCAGGAAGTCACTCAGTTGAGAAAGTGGTAATCAAAGATGAGCAAAGCTCTGGGACATCTATTAGGAGAGAGAATGAGAGAACATAGCAATAGCTCTGGGGAGAGGCTGGTGGTGGTACATTTCATTTGTCTTGCCAGCGCTGTGGATCAGGAACCACGCTGGGTGTCACCCATTACAGGAAGAAGAGAGAATGCTCAACAGATGGGAGGAGATGTAAAGACGTCAATAAATGGGTCTGCTTTGCCAAATGTTGTAAATAACAACACGTGTGCAGACAGGAGAGCAGAAAGGAAGCACTGGGCCGCCCTCCCAAGGTAGAGATGCTTGGCTGGCTTTGGTGGGGCTCTGGTGGGGTGAGAACATTCCTGTGAAGTACCTTGGAGCCTCTGGTTAAGCAGTGATGGCATTTTTATCTAAGTTGGAAAATGGTGCTGAAAGGAAAGAGAACGGCAAGTAAAAATTTAAGTCTGAGGCAGGGAACATGTGTTAGAAAGCTAAGTGTATGGGAGGAGAAAACTCAAGGAAAGTCCTTGTTTGTGGTTTCAAAGTTATGTCAAACCCTGGGCCTAACACGAAATATGCCTTTCTTGGAAAGTAAACAATCATCTGAGGACAGGTAAGTGGTTAAAGGTGCAGCCGTCCATAAGGTTAGCAAGTGCAAGCCAGTGGTCATGGCAAATGCTAACGTTCCTGAGTGATTGTAGCTCCTGCTCCCTGGGCTAAATTCTTGACCAGGATGGTCTCATTGGGGTCTCTCAAGAGTTCTGATTTATAGTTCTGGAAACTGAGGCCTAGTGAGTGAAACTAACTTGCCAAAAATCACCACGTAAAATGGTTGTGGAAGGAGGATGCAGACCAAGACCCCTGCCGCCACCACCAGTCTGTCTTCTCCCCGAGGTCAGCCAGCAGTGGGTGGAGAGCTGGGACTTGAATCTGGGTCCACCTGACTTCAAGGTTCTTGCATTTCTCACTGCAGAAGTACAACCTCTTCTAAAGAGCTAAACAATTGAGGGCACACCAAAAAATGGGGGGGTTTCAGATGGAGGGAGGGTGTGTAACTCATTTAATCCATATAACAACCCTGTGAAATCAGTACCATTATGGTCCCCATATTGCACACTCTGAGATGTTCAGTAACATGTCCAAGGTCACACAGCTAGAAAGTGGCGTGCCAGGATTCAGACCTGGCAGACCGACTCCAGAGCCCATGCTTTACTTACCTCTATAGTCTATGCTCTCTCCACATGAAAAGACTGATGACTCTAGGGAAGAGAAGAGCTCCTGTGTCGTGTGAGACTGTTACAGAGTCGCTGTGTTGAGGACTAAGATGGTCAGTAGCAAAGTAGTTAAAATTTACTGAGCACTCACCAGGGTCCCAGTCTTTGTTCTAAATGCCTTATTTCTATTAGCTGTTAAATCCTCAGAACAGCACTCTAGGATGTACGCTCCTGTTATCCCTACTTTACAGATGAGGAAACCGAACACAGAGAAGTTAAGTCACTTGTCCACGGTCAGATGGCTAGAATGTTGGGGAGCCAAGAGTCAAGTTCAGAACTCCTTGAATTCCATTCAATTCAAGAAAGATGGGAAGTCAGGGTAAGGTCCCGTTTGGCAGCTCCAGGGCTCGTCCTGGTGGGGAAGACTCAGCCTCCTGCCTTCAACATCGGCTGGAAGGTAAAAACGAGAAAGGTACGAGGAGAGGCAACACGAAGAAGTGTCGTGAGAGGTACAAACACGGGACAATGGGGTCGGTGAGGGGGATCCTGTCTTGTGTGAGGGGCTCAGAGTGGGATCTGAAGGCAGTGGCCCCAGAAGTGGCTTTGAGGATGAGTGTTGACAGCCGCAGAGGGTGGTGAGCAGGAGAAATCTTAGAAGTGAGGAAAGCTTGAGTAAGGTGGGCAGGGCCACCCAGCTCTCCATAAGTGTAATACAGGTAAAGCCCTTAGAACAAAATAAGGGCTCAAGAATTGCTGCTGCCGTTGTTGTTGTTGTTACTGTTATCTTTATTGACAGAACCAGAATGTGATGCTGAGACCTGTGCTTCTTTTCTCAGCACCAATGAAAGTAGCTAGATCTGGGCAGGAAGACTGTCACCTTCTTGTGGGTGTTCTGGTTTGGTGGCCCGAAGATCTGTTTGTATTGAATTTGATAGATCTTAGGGAGTTCTGGGAGATTTTTAATGTGGAAGTGACATGAACATTTAGCTGTATATTTGGAGAAAAAGTAGCATGCTGTATGCTGGGTGCCCAGACGGGGATATTTCTCTCTCTCTCTCTCTTCCTCAGTCCTTTCCCTCTTGCATCACAAAGACCTTACAAACAAGCTGCTTATTATCTGCTCATCTTATCAGTGGGAGTGCAGCCGGCCTCCTTGGCTTCCTCTGGAGTTCTGACCAGCCCTCCATGCTCCACCGCAAGCAGCCTTCCGGTCTTCCTTTCTAGAAGGTCTGAGGAACTCAGACCCTTCTTGGCTGGATTTTCCTCAAAAGTGCAGCGTCTCTCTCTCTCCCTGCTCTTTTTCCCTTTTGCTCTGTTTCTGCCTCGTAATCTATGCCCCACCTGAAAGCAGAAGGTGAAAGATGACAAGATAAATCTTACTTTGGCTGCCATGGCAACCTTCACCTGCTTTGCTGCTCACTTTTAAGTGTTGTCCTCCTGTGAAAAGTTATTTTGCATAGAATTGCTTGGCTCATCCAGGGGCGTGCAGCTTTCTTAAGCCTCTTCTTAGAGCAACGATGCCAGGATGGTCTTCTGCCTCCATCAGGGGCTCAAGAATACGTATTCCACCATGATGGGGACATGGGCTCTCTGCAATCTCATGGGCTCAATTGTGATTTCCTTGCTCCTTTTATATCCAGTTGAAGACTTTTGAGATCAGAATACATGTTGCATAGTGGTGTACACATAGAGCCACTCATTCTCTCTCATTCTTGTTCTTAAGAAAAACACAGTCAGAAACGGTGACTCAGTGACGATATCAGACAGGCCCTGGTTTGAGCTGTCAGCTTAAAAATGACTTAGGTTTAAATGTTTAAATCAAGTTCTACTGAAATTAACCTTCCAAATTTCTAGACTTCTACCCAGTTATGAAGACTGTGCTGCATTCTTCATCTCCATGCTTTTCCATTCTACACTGTGCCCCGGAGGGTGACCCATATAACTCCACATTACCTGCTCCCTTGCCCTCTGGTTTCCAGTTGTGTTTGGCCAATAGAAGGTACCAGAAGATCAGAGAAAGAGAACAAGTTGGGAATATGTATTCTTCTGGCATCCTCTGTATGGTGCCACTGTGAATTGGCTCCATCCCCCAGGCAAAGGTCTGTCAGAGGGCCTTCTCCTCACAGTCCTTTATGTGTCCCGTTTCTGGGAAACCCTCCCCTCTTCTCACCTTTTCAGAAAGGTGTAGTGCTAGCACAGGGTTTTGCACTATCTTGTGTGGTTTCCCTATCCACTGCCCGCACCTATGTACACGATCGCTTTATTAAACTCTTTTCAAATTTTCTGATTTGAGCATGCCATCTGTTTCCTGCTGGGACCTTGACTAATACAATGACCAAAGCTCTTCTCTCTTGGGTGAGTGCTCCAATATGGCTTGTTCTGTTTAATAAGTCTATGGTTCATTGTACGTCATTCTTTGTAGAAACAGATTTCCCTGTCTTTAAGAACAACCTTCTCACCCTCATACCCTTCATAAAAGATGGTATTTCTTCTATCTGACTCTCTTCTCTTGCAGCAAGCCTGTTTGAAACACATTTTCCTGAAGATGCTGTGGGAATGGAATACAAATGCCCTATCTGCTTGTTCCATCTGACCCCGGGTAAATCTGAGGGTCCTCCTTCCTTTCTGATTTTGTCCACTGGGAGAATATACAGGATTTGCACATCCTCCTGGGAGACCATGGGCATTAAAACCCTACAGGTGTAAAGACATTGTTCTGGTGAGTTTGTAATCCCATCACTGCTATAGAATTCAGTACAAAAGGAGATGATGGAAACAACTTTCTCCCCCCCCCCCCCCACTTCATAAAAATTCATAAAAAGCTGTTTCTTGGTGGAATGGAATTAATTGAATTACTGTCCTGTGGGAGCTTAAGGTGGATCAGTGGCTCCAGAAGTGTCCTGAAGGGAGCCTTGAATGAAGAATGTGGATAATTTCCTTTGAAAACCCTGAGTTGAAAACTGCATGCTCCTGATTTTTTCAAGACTGATCCCAAATGGTATCAAGAATAGCATGAGGTTCACACAGCTCAGCAGGTGTGAAAATTCTGCAGCTGAATTAAATAGGTTCCATTATATTTCAGAAAGAGCTCTAATGGGTTTCTATGGAGCACAGCCTAAGAATATCATGTCTCTCCTTTGTGTCTTAGGATGGCTGGGATGGTTTGTTGTTACTAATATTATACTTCAATCTCCCTGTAAGATGGACAAAAATGAGAAAAAGGCCTGGCCTTTCTCTAAGGGGCTCTAGATATTAAAATACCAAAAGGGCAACAAAAGGACCTCACCCATAAGGCCAACAAAGCTGATGATATGATTTAATTATAAAATGATTATTGTTATTCATATAAAAATTCTCTTCTAATAAGTTCCTTTTGTTCCAAGTATCATTAGAGAATCATTTAATTTTAGAGCTGAATGGATTTTAAACACTGTGAAACGTTACATTGAGGTTTCTATTCCTTAAACATTTAAAAATAAGATTCATTAAATCTTGTATTCAACTTAAAAATAGTTACAAGTCCTCTGCTTCTAATTAATACAACGTTGCATTCTTAATTTTTTATCATTAATATTCAAGCTGACATTGTCATCTTTAAATTCTTCCAAACTAACAAGTCTCCCGTAATCCATTTACTTGTTTTTCAATCAAAACTGAACTCAAAGTCAGAATGAATTATTCATTAGTCATTTCCATTCATCCTATTTCCTTATTTATCCTCCTCTGCTGGCCATAACATGGAATTGAGGCATATATTTTCCTATTTGTTACTCTTATTGCAAAAAGTTTTATATTCTTGTTCTTAATTTGAAAGGCAGATGAGTTGAATCTTTAACATTCTTTTGTCTAAGGAAAAATAAACCCCAACTTAACATTGCTCTTTGTATATCTTGCTCATCCTTCTCCCTTTGTGAATCACTATTTCCTATTAAAAAAAAATTCCACTTTCTAGTTTGAGTAACCTGGAAGTAGAAAAATATAAGCAGGTATATTTCGAGCATCAAATGGAAACTTTCAACCCTGGAGAAAGCTTTTGTTAAAGGTTATAATTTCCCCTTTCTTGGGCATCTTGAAGCCCAGAGATAAACAGATATCTCTTTTCTTGTGTATTTTCTTCCAATCACGGAAAGATAAAAATCTCAATGTGAAACCAGACGGTAAAGGAAATGCCAGCCAACCATCTCCCTGGTCCTTGGGTTCTCTCTGTGACATCCCACCAGATGTTGATCACTTGCCCTATGGAGCTTACTCATGGACTGTCACCGGTACAGGTTGCTCACTAAGACACAAGGCAGAACATTTCTGTTTTAACTCAAAGTGTTAAAAGATCCATGGCTCCTTTTATTAAATTGAATTCTTCCTCTCTGATTTGACTTCTACTCTCTTAGTGCCATACACAAAAACTGAATTTGAAGGCAACTGTGATTTCCCTCAAGATTTCATTCCTACACTTCTCAAGGCCCTGTTTCTTAGATGACATGACTTTTGGCCCTCGATAGGACTGCATAGTCTCCTTAGAAACAATTCCAGTTTTTTTGTAGTGGGTGGTATCAGAATTGGCCATGATTTCTCTCCATGTCGAGGGGACTTAAGATGAGATTATCACCGTCCCACCCCTCCCAAAGTAGCATTAGTCTTTTTTATAGGTAATGCATCACATTACACTATTGATGGAGTGATTTTACCCGATAATGAAGCTAGTAGGAGCATCTCCATGGATGTTTACAGTTTTATTTTTCTTGTCGTGGCTCTCTGCCATTCTCATGGGCTTCTTTGTGGTTTTCTTCCATCCTTTTATACCCAGTTTAAGACTTTTTAGACCAGAACTCCTGTGGGCAAAAGTATGACTTCCTTCCCATTCTCATGAGATATACCCCATTCTGCAACTCAGAAATCTGAATCTCATGCATGGTGACAATGCTGTGACAATAATGATCTCCCACAGAATCAAACGTCTGTTTGAGGTTCCTTTCTCTGAGTTTAATTGTACCATATAAATGTTTGTTGGAAATGAAAAGTAGAGAGTTTTGGAAAGATTAATTCCTCTTGTAGAAATTTAGTAATGTTTAGATCGTCCACATTTATTGGGGGAGAGAGATTTTATTCACTTATTTATGCAACAACGTTTATATGGTTGCTACTTCTTTCATGCTGAACAGGCATCTTTAAGTTTCGGGTGGCTAGTCTTCATAGTAGGACCCATACTGTCTTCATTTTGGGTCTTTTAATGTTTAATTAATAAGTGCTATCAGGTTATCTAAGGATTTGGATGAAGTCATTTTCACATTATAGCAAAATAATGAAATAGTTGTAAATCTTCCTCTCTTCAGGCTTCGCCTTTCATAAAAATGAGTTAAATCCAATCATTTATATTCTCTTTGCCACTAACTTTGTAACATTTAGATCAACTGTTACCTTGTTAGTAGTGGTGTTTGGGGGAAGGACAGGGTTCTTTGTTTTTTATTTTAATTATTCTCTTTTTCCTTACAAATATCTTTCCCTTCTAATGAGATCCCCGATGAGACTCACACCAAAAATTCAAGCGGCATCTCTACTCATTTCTCAATTTAGTGATATGTGCCTAACCCTCAAGGACACCCACTGGAAATTTGAAACTTGACACGCTTACCAGTAGTACACGGCAGTTGCCTCGGTAGTGCTGGGTTCCTCTCTGTTGGCTTGCTCTTGATGAGCCTGTAAGTGATAATAAATAGCTTTAATTCACATGTTATTTTGGAGGCTCCAAAAGACAGTCACGTGCTTCATCTCGTTTGATGTTCACAGTAGACCGGTAAGATAGGTCTTTTTTTTTTTTTTTTTTTTTTAAAGATTTTATTATTTCCTTTTTCTCCCCAAAGCCCCCTGGTACATAGTTGTATATTCTTCGTTGTGGGTTCTTCTAGTTGTGGCATGTGGGACGCTGCCTCAGCGTGGTCTGATGAGCAGTGCCGTGTCCGCGCCCAGGATTCGAACCAACGAAACACTGGGCTGCCTGCAGCGCAGCGCGCAAACTTAACCACTCGGCCACGGGGCCAGCCCCAAGATAGGTCTTTTTTGCTGACATGAAAACCACAGCCAAGAAGGCTCGCATCTTCCAGAAGGACTAGAACCCACGTAGGCCCCTGGAGTCCTTTCCAGTATTTCGTAAAGATGACTCTTCTCTGCGTCTGAGTTTTGAGGTTCTCCCAGGGGAGGCTTTATATTTTAATAGTGGATAGTGGTTTTCCTTTTCCAGATGCATGTGATGATGGAAATTTATGCTTTCCAAATGTCAAACAACAGAAGAATGGTTAAATAAATTATTGACAGATTCATACACTGGGGTGCTATGTGGCTATTAAAATTAATGTTTTCAGAGAATATCTAGTGATGCAAGGGACTGCTCTTGATTATATCAATGTTTCGAGAAAGAAGTAGGATACTAAATAGCAGGATCCCGATTTTGTTTAAAAATTATACATGTGAAGAAAGCGCTAGAACTAAATATACCAAGATGTTAGCAGAGTTTTCTCTGGATAGTAGAATTATGGTTTACTTTTATTTCCTTTTCTATACTTCTCTGAATTTTCCAGTTTTTTCTTCAGTGAACCCGTATAATCAAAAAGCTTGAATGTTATTTAAATTATACTCTACAGATTTTTTATTTTAGCCAGAGGAATTTTTGGAGCGATTCTTGCTATCTTTCATTTGTAAATTCCATTTTATAAATCAAACCTTAGATTGAAATGAATGGAGATAGCTCAGGCTCTGCTCTCAAGAAGTACCAGTCTAGTTTGAGCTACAGGCTAGTAAAGCAGGAATCACAGTGTAGGATGACCTGGGAGAGAAGGCTGTGTGTGGTGCTCAGGGAGTGCAAGAGAAGGATGCCGAGTTCATGGGCTATGGGCAGGTCGGGAAGCCCTCCCAGAAGTGTTCCCTCTTGAGCTGAAGGCAGCTCTTCCTTTTTGGATGAGCATCTTCAGAATTAGAAATAAGGGCAACACGTGTACATCGTAGGCTTTGCAGGCAGTTGTTGCCCCAAAGTTACTTTATAATAGTTTAGAGTTTTGAAATTAGTTTAAAAAGACGAACTAGTTATTTTGGGCTTTAGGACCTTTACATTTCTTTATTAGGAAGTTCTTTTAATCTCCAGGGTTTCTTTCCCTCTGTTTATTTGTGTTTACTAAAGCTTAGTGGAAATACAAAAGCATACTAGTCTCGCTCTGAGGTTATCATAATGATGTGTTTCTGTGGCATCTCGGATTGCGTATCCTTTTGTGAAGTGGTTAATACTGATTTTGATCACTCCTTTTATTCCTATTTCATTTCTCTGCCTCTTCCTACTCTGCTGAGGGAGGCAGATAGCTGTTTTGTTCCTGTTTTATGAGGATAAACTGAGTCATAGAATGATCAGTTAATTTCTCCATGTTCCAAGGTGAGTCAGGAATGGAACTGGAAAGAGAAATCACAGTTCCTTTGTTCAAAGCTCTGACTTCTAAAATATTTCACAGAACAGGTTGTTTGCCAAAAATGCGTTCACCTTTTAAATCTTTACTGAAAGTAATGAGCTTTAAATAAAGTCTCTGGCAGATAATCGTATTGGTACAGCTTAGAACAGAGGTTAAGGCTATTTGAGTAGATTAGAATGAATCCTGAGTGAGGGTTAATATTTAGTCCATTTAATTAATTTGTTCAGCAATGGATTTTAATTCTTTTCTGGAAAAGGAATAATTGAAACATTCTCAGACCTGTTTAAGAACATTTTGGGATCCATTTTGATTAATTTAAAAATTTTTAAATAAGAGGGACAGGATTAAAAATAAAATAGAGTTGGCAATATCTATATTCACGCTACTGGATGATTATGACTTCATTTATCAAAAGGTTTTCCTATAATCCATTGATGAAAATAATACTATTTTAATGCTCTTAGTAATTATTTTTACTATTAAAATAATTAGTACTCTAATATTAATAAGTGATGGTTATTATGTATGTTGCATTGAAATATCTGAAGCAACACTATAAATGAATATGAAGGAAAATAAATACATTTAAGTATTTCATTGAAGTTTTTTCCTTCTAATTAAAAACATTCATATATT
Source organism: Equus caballus (assembly GCF_041296265.1). Classification (NCBI taxonomy): domain Eukaryota; kingdom Metazoa; phylum Chordata; class Mammalia; order Perissodactyla; family Equidae; genus Equus; species Equus caballus. Next base: position 48,435,964 of record NC_091703.1, on the reverse strand, counting down.
TTGGATTAATTATAGAATAAAACAAAGCTTAAAACATGTACCATATTTTTATTTAGAGTAAGTATTTTATTGATTTAACTACAGAAAAAATGTTGTATTAATTGGAGTTTTAAGAACTTTAGAACACAAGAATGATTCTATTATCTTTTATAGAGAGCACTATTTTTTTTTTTTTTTAAAGATTTTATTTTTTCCTTTTTCTCCCCAAAGCCCCCCGGTACATAGTTGTGTATTCTTTGTTGTGGGTTCTTCTAGTTTTGGCATGTGGGACGCTGCCTCAGCGTGGTCTGATGAGCAGTGCCATGTCCGCGCCCAGGATTCGAACTGACGAAACACTGGGCCGCCTGCAGCAGAGCGCGCGAACTTAACCACTCAGCCACGGGGCCAGCCCCTAGAGAGCACTATTTTTATTTACCACAGTTATACTGATCTGATTTTAGAGTTATTACCTTAAACTCTTTAATTTTTGGCTCCTGTCCCAACCAGGCCTAAGATTTTATATGTAATGCATTTTATAGTAACTGCCATCAAATACTGCTTATCAGGAGTCCATTTGGGTTTTGTTTCTAGGAAAATAAAAACATAACGTCATCACTATGATACATTGAGTTCAAGAAAAATATAAACAGAAGCCCATATTATCTGAAGATCTAGAATTTGTGTCTAAACTTCATGAAGGCAGAGCAACCTTTCCTGGTACCCACCTTTCTGTCCTTTCTCCAAGGTTCTGCAATGCTGGAACTGGGGAATGGAGCTTCCTGGAGATGACCTAGCAGCCATGTCTGAATTTTCAGTCAGTCTTACCTGTATACCCAGGGGCAAGTTATTTCACCTTCTGGGTCTCTAATTATTGAGCTTTGAACAGAATAGTATGATAGACAGGAAAATAGAAAACAGAAGAAAAATGCACATACTGTCCTTGAAGTATGTGGGGAGATTGAAAAAATCTACTGAATTATGTATTGGTATCAAAAAATGGAAAAACTCTCCAACTGCCTGCAGTTGGGTAGAATTTTTAATGTACGGGGTGAGGAAATAATAGGATGATAGAACACAGCTAGTTGAGCTTAATACTGGAAAGCTTTATGATAGGGGCTATGAGGGAAGGGAGCTATATACCCTGGATTAGCCAGGATAGCACTGATTTTTCAAGATCCAGGGTTCACAAATTACTTAGAGTAATTATCCAAGGCCGAAGAAGATGTGTGTGCACACGCATGTGTGTGTGTGTGTCCTCATTGTGGATAAACTATTAACTATTAGAGTTTCATAATCAGGATTCAGTTGGTGATGAAGTAGATTGTACTTCCTTAAATACAGTCTTGCACTAATTTTGATCTGCTTCATTTCTACAGAACAGGAGAGTGAGCTCTGCTGCCAAACTCCCTGGGTTTGAATCCTAGTCCCGCCATTTTGTTACTGACCTTGTAAAAGTTACTTACTTGCTCTTTTCCTCAGTTTTCCCATCTATAAAATGGGGATAATATTGGTACCAATCTCATAGACTATTGTGGAGATTAAATAGGTTAGTTAATGCATGTAAATTATTTAGAACGGTCCCTGGAACTCAATAAAGGATAGGCATTAGTAGTTGCGGTGGAATTATATAATTTATCATGTAACTTATCAAAGCATTTGCCCATGTGCGTTTTTGTTTGAGTCCATCTGATTCTCATAAGGAAGCAAAGGCTTGGAGACTTATGTGACTTTCCAAGGTCCCAAGTCTAGTAAACACTGGACACCTGGGCTAGAGCCCCTGGCCTCCAACTCCCTTCCTGGTTAAATAGGGTTTTTTGACCACAGCACTGACTGGATTCTTGCCCAGAAGCAGAGCTGTGTGGGGAATTGTGACTCAGAGATCAAGGGGATAAGATGAACTTGCTGGGTCTTCCCCCGGCTTATACCCCCTGCCTCTCCTCCTCATGCTCCTCTGCTCTGCCCCAGACGCTCTAGAACTGCAGCCTGAGCACCAGGTCTTAAGGAAACGAGTTCTGCTCTAACACAAGTCCGTCTTTGTGTCCACAGCAATGAGGGGAGAATCTTACTTCCTTGGAATGAGGAGCCCAGGGCAGCAGGGGCACATCCCAGACGATGGAGGACTTTTCTTGCTGTGCTGCGTAGACAGAGACTGGGCCATAACTCGGTGCTTCGCGGAGGAAGCCTTTCAAGCGATCACTGACTTCAACGACCTCCCCAACTCATTGTTTGCGTGCAACGTTCACCAGTCAGTGTTTGAAGGAGAAGAGAGCAAGGTAATAAGCTTTTTCTGCTCCTGAAACATGGGAACTTGTGGCATTATCCCAAATTCTTTCCATGGCTCGTCTGTGGTTGATGTTTTGAAGTTTTTGAAAACATTTAGTTGGCTTTCTTCTTGGCATGCATAGCAGGAAGAGAGAAGCCTGTTCTATTATCAGCTCACTTTGGGGGTACTCATGACTGGGTTGTAGATGAGACTATGTTGAATCAGATCTCATCGTCTGCAACTCTTAGGTCTGTCTAACAAAACAAGTGGTGTTAGGAATAGTGATGGCAGGAGATACCCCTTGGGCTAGGAAGTAGACGTCATAAAAAAAATTTTCCCCATTCTGCCAAAAATATAATTTGCCTTTCTCAAAACAGCACAAGTACTCATTCACCCAAACCCCTCCTACAGTTTGGTGAATGTTCTAAAAATAGCTAGAACCCGAGTCCTACAGCGGTTGGTAGAAAGGTAAGTTGGTTGACAGTGGGTCTCGCTCTCCTCATGGATACCACAGTGGCTGGAATCGTTAGGTGTGTGTTGTAAGAATTTGAATGAACGTGGTTAACTCCTTGGTTTGAAATGATTGGGGAATGAGATTGTCTATGTACAAGCATGTTCTGGAAAATGAAGCTTCCCATTTGAAGAGACAAACTTGATTTAGTATAAGTACTCTTGGAAATCAGAGTCAATATTCCATTTGGAGGTTTTTCTGACCTCCATTTCATATTTCTCTGATCTGTTAGGTGAGGGGTCTGAAGGGATCAAACCTTCCCTGTGGATGTGGATTTCTCATTGGAAATATCCACTGTTATCCTATGTTGTAAAACATGGGCAATCTTTTTGGGAGGAAGGGCCTTTTTTCTAAACTAAAGTAAGTGGCTCTGTGTGAGATGTTAAGAGTAGGATTTATGATTGCTGTCTCACATGCTTGGGCTCTTTTTTGCTAATTGCTGAAGTCCAAACCCTGTTGTCTGAAAACAATTACTGGAAGTTTTTTTTTCTTGATTTTACTGATTTTGTAAGCAATTCTGATAGCCCAGAGGATTAGGAATTATTTCAAGCCATTTAAAGATAGTTTTCTAATGATATTATTTTGGAGTTGCACAATGGAAATAATGGGCTAAAAATAGCTTGAAATCAAAGGACCTCTACACGATTAGAACCTCCAGTGCTGTGAAAATGGCACATAGCCTCTTTGAAAGAAACTGGGAATTTTGCTCTTGGATTATAATCAGGTTATAACACAGATTATAATTTACTCAGAGCAAGTAATTTCCCCTGAAATCTACTTGACATTAACTATGAAACAAAGTCCCATGTTTTCTCATTCTATCATGTGTTTATCTATATTAATCAAGAATTAGGATTTTCCTGAGAGGTTTAATGGGGATTTTGATTCTTTCCTGATTAAATACTTCCCAGTAAATTGACACAATAAGACCTAGGAAGGAACTAATCTCATTCAGGAGTGCTACTCAAGAATGGCTGATCAGGGGCCGGCCCCATGGCCAAGTAGTTAAGTTTGTGAGCTCCACTTCGGTGGCCTGGGGTTCGCTGGTTCAGATCCTGAGCATGGACCTACACACCACTCGTCAAGCCATGCTGTGATGGCATCCCACATAGAAGAACTAGAATATACAACTATGTACTGGGGCTTTCAGGAGGAAAAAAAAGAGGAAGAGTGGCAACAGATGTTAGCTCAGGGCCAATCTTCCTCACCAAAAAAAAAAAAAGATCCCTGTCTTTTAAAAAGAAAAAAAAAGGAATGGCTGATCAAGGAGAATTGGTTCTGTAGTAAGACAGAGGCTTGGGGAGAGTTCCTGGGAATTTACCCACCTCTATTTTGATATTCTGATCTGTGATTGAATAACGGATTACAAAATATTCTCATTTAATTTGTGTATAAGGTCGGCATGCTGCGACTTGACAAATTGTATTTAGTTTTAAAATGACCTTGATAAACTATTCAGATGAAATCAACAGGATATAGTTCAATGGAATCAGTTTCCAATTATTTAGATCCCACATTTTTATAGCCAAGGAGGTGAATTTTATAATTGGCCAGTGTCTACATAGTTCAACTTATTAAATCAGACAGAAAGTCTTCCACCTTGGTGCGATTTTATAAACCCCATTTGAGAAGACTCTCTAGGATATCAAATAATCTGCCCTAGATTCAGTGTTTTCTTTTTTTCTCCCCAAAGCCCCAGCATGTAGTTGTACATCCTAGTTGTAAGTCATTCTAGTTCTTCTATGTGGGATGCCGCCACAGCATGTCTTGATCAGCTGTGTGTAGGTCCACACTCAGGATCTGGTCAGGTGAAGCCCGGGCTGCTGAAGTGGAGCTCACAAACTTAAGCACTTGGCCATGGGGCTGGCCTCTGGATTCAGTTTTGATTTAATTGTATGTACATGGTTTAAGTTTGACAAAGCAAGATGATCAGATACCAAATGAGTTGACAACAGCCAGGAGGCATGATCATGGGACTCTAGAAAAGGGATCTGGGAAGCCTCGCAGATCCTCCTTTTCACTGCCACATATTTCTCTGCAAGTTCCAGACCTTTGTGGTCTTCCCTTCCCCGCCATTGTTTTTCACTGTCTTGATAAAACTCGCTTGTCTTGTGTGCCATTCTCTCAGGATATTCTTTCCACAACATTCAAAGTTCGTGAATCTGAGCCACCACACCAATGATGATTATCTTTCCCAAAGGGTGGACAGTTTGAGTACTGTACTGAGTTGGTGGGGAGACATTTTTAGGCAGAGGGAGAAGCAAGAAGCGTTTCCAGCACCCCTTGTATTTGCCTATGATTATGGCTGGCCATGGTGATTGTCTAAAATATTTGGGAAGATGCATTCAGCAGCCTGGAGTTGTATCAGGGAGCTAAGACATCAGAAATGATGCTTAGTGTTCATTTCAGAGGTCCAAGTGGGTAGATAGTAATATACGTAACTTGTTTTGGCAGAGTCCTTTCCTTTTTGGCACAACCTACTTTTGATTCATTGTTTCTTGATATTGATGGACCAGAGTTTAGTTTGTTTCTTGCAATTGTTGTAAAGCGTACATTTTAACTTCCCTAGCTGGGTAGGAATTAAAGCTTTTGCTTTCTGACTGTCACGAATGAGTCTTGCAACAGTCTCTTCTCTGTTTTCTCACCTGTCTGAGCCACTTTTGCTAAACCCTTTTCCTTTGGGAGCTAATTCGGAAGGTACTGAATTGGACTGTTCTTTACAGAGGTGACACTGCAGGAGACGATCTGGCCATGTTTCTGCTTATCAGAGTGATAAATATTCTGATATGCTCATTTCTGCTATCCTATTTAAATTCTGAGTTCTGACACCTAAAGAACATTTTTAAACAGCTTTGTGAGGGCCGTGATGTTCACTCCAATTTTCTGTTAGGCAGAATTCTGTGAGATTATATTTTGATTTGATGCTTTTGCAAGGAGTGAGCTTCAGTGTGGCTTGTTGTGGTCCAGATGGTTGAGATTTGTTTATATAACACAAAGGAGAGCCGGAGCTGGAGGAAATTGGCATCTGAAACCAATAAATGCAGATTGCTGTTTGCATGCTACAGCTTGAAGCATAAATATTTTTGTATGAAACACATTTAGCACTGGGATGCTCGCAGCATCCAACACCGAAAAGTTACTGGGGTTCATTTCTGTTTGATGTGCTCCCTGGGTTTGCCTTTCTGGGTCCAGCTGGGCTGCAAAGTCATCTTGAACAGGTGAGCCTGGAGGAGCATCCTGTGGGCTGCCCTGTGTCTCTGCTAAAGATGGGTAAGGGGTCTGCTTGAGGGGACATTGGCGCTCAGTGGTAGCTAAAGGAGAACAATGAAACAACCACCATGAAACATTTAGCCACATTCAGTTCAGGAGGGAGAAACCTGGTGGGTAACTTATAATGATCTCCAAAAAATATGAATTCATCAGTTTAATAATGATAATAACAGCAATAATAATAATAGCAGTGGTAAACACTTATATAGGATGTAGGAGGTGGCAGGTGCTCTCCAAATGCTTTATAAACATTCAGCCCTTTAATCGTCATGACAACCCCATGAGGGTCGTGTCTTTCTGCCTCTCCACCTCCTGCGCACGTATCAGAGTTGTGTTCCCTGGACCCCCCTGCTAGTTCTGCCCAGTGTGTGAGCAGAAGTCACCTGTATCACTTCCGGGCCAAGCCTTTAATTACCCACATTTGGCCCTGAAGAATGTTCTTTTCACTCTGCTGGGGCACCTCACATTGTGCCAGGTAGTGTCTGCTCAGGCAGTTTGGCTTGTGGAGTTAGGACAATGACACAAAGCAGAGTCCTGGCCAACCTATGGTGAACATATAAGGTGACCAAAAGGAGAGAAAGACTTCATGGCTTAAGCCACTGGGATGGGGGTTTGTGGCCACAGGATAACTCAATCTATCTAGGTTGATACAGTAAGTACAAGGCCTCTTGACTCTTAATTCTAGTTCATTACCCACCATAACTCACCATCTCTGAATTCTACTGTGGAAAACAGGTTCTAGAAATAAAGTTGGCTATTCATCAGCATGAATATTCAAGTAAGAGAATGAAAGGCAGAGAGAGTGAGAACTCAGGTGACGCCATAGCAAGACTCAAACTAAATGTAAATGCGTTGAGTCTTAATTACTCTTGTAGTTTAGACATGATAATCGTGTGAATATATTTGTTTTATATGTCAATTTATATTTACGTGATGTTTAAAATTTTTAGAGGTGACTGACCTATTTAATAAGCCGAGTGAGTTAAAAAATCAGCAATGTCTTATGCACATCTGTTTTCATAACTATCCCTAGAGAAGAAAAGGGAGAGATAAGAAAAAAAAGAAGTGGCAATGAAAGCTGAAATCTGTGCTTTGGAAGACCTTAGAAAACACGTCATGAGGATGATTTAAGGCTGGTCAGAAAATTCCTGCTACAGATGCGTAGCAGAGAATGAACAAGAAGATGATAATTTACTGTAGTTTAAGTGTTACTGAATGTGGGTTGGAAAAATTAAAATGAAGCGAACTATGGTGACCTGAGGGTGGGGAAATGATGACCAAGCATGAGTTTTAAACATTAAAGCAAGGAATAGTTAAATTAGACACCAGATTTTCGAGCCATACTTAGGGGGTTCACCGTTTCTCTCCTGTTGTTCATCCTGTGGAAGTGACATTTACAGATTTGTTTGCTGCTTTAAAGAATGTTTAAACTGTGAAAAGATAGTGCGTATCATTGCCTCAGTAAAAGTCCTGTTTTCTCTTTTCCCTGGACGTTGACTAGGAACCATAATTAGTCACGACTAATCACTTGGGGGCAGCTGCCAGACGAGAGGCCCAGCGTGGGGCAGATTTGAAAGCTGCTGTAGGACATTCCGTGGAACCTTAACCTTTCTCGAAGTGACTAAAATGTTCCAGAGGCATATTTAGTGTCTCGCTTCTCCACAGCACCAAGTGACCCCCCTGGGGCTGAAGAGCCTGACAAGCCACTCTAAATGCCCCACTTAACTACCTGGAAATAATTGAGGCAGTGGAAGGAATTAAGCCTGATGCAGATGGAGGGGAGAGTATTTGGTTTCTGTGCCAAAGAGTGGGTGAGCTTGTCTTCTTGATGGCACCTGGGGAAAAACGGCTGCCATGTTCCAATTAGTCTGGGATGATATTAGAGAGGGACGTGGAGCTTTTTCCTCTTCTTGGAAAAATGAAAGTACTTGGAAGCCACTTCATAAGGTTTCCATCAGAGCTGCTGCTGGCCTGTACGGTGACTCGGAATCATTAGAAGGTGCCCCTATGGGCAGAAGCGGTCTCACGGCACTGCCTGGGGCAAGGCAGGTGAATTTGTAAAAATAATGTCCTTTCCTCTGGGCAGATGGAATGAAGCCCTGAGCAGTTGTGGGTGGCGTGACAGGTGGAGGGCAGGTTGGGTTTTATCCTCCCCTCTCTTTCTGGGCCAGGAGCCCTTGAGAAAGGCACAAAAGGCATAAACATTGCAGTGGCCCTGGTCATAGTGAGATAATTTTCAATGGCTTCAAATTTTAAAAGATATGTAAATTCAGGGATAACTATTGAGTTCTGTTGTCTAAGAACATTCCTTTTCAAGAGGCAATCTTGGAGATGGCCCCTGGGGCAAGGATGGGGGAAGAATAAGCTTTACTACTATTTTTCCTTGCTCTCATCAGCTGAGGATGGCGTGAACCTCCCCCTCCCTTTGCCTTTCTTGGCTTCCTTGATTCTGGTCTCAGTTTGGTGGTCATGAAATTCTTGACCAACTCGGAGTGAACCAGTGAAAGTCAGAGAGGTCGGACATGAACCTTAAAACTCCACCAAGGTGTCCTTCACAGCAGGCCTGACATTTAGCTCAATGGCTGAGATCAATGTGATGGAGATGAACCGAGGGCCAGTTCCATTAATACTGTGTGATGTTCACTCTATTGGAGCGGGGTTATTAGGGTGCTGCATGCATTTCATTATTATTTATTCATTTGTGATTTTATGCATATGATGTTCAACCGTACTCCCCTACCTTTTAAGCAGAATGGATATGTAGAAACAGAACATGTGTAGTTTATTTTTTTAAGTGTGATCAGTTTCTGGTAGTGTTTTGATAGTGCTGTATTTTGCTGGGGATGTTGTATTATACAGGACAAGCTTCATTTTAAACATAAACACCATAATCTCTATCAGTGTTTCGAGGGGTAGACCCGTTGATCAGATACATGACATAGTTAAGATTTTTCATCAAACATATTGAAATATCCTATCTTGTACTTTGTTCAAGACCTACACTTTCCCCCCAAATTTGTAGCTCTTATCAACTCCAAATTATGTAGTAGTATAGTATTTATACATAGAGTACACTGCCTTCCGTGGTGGTCTAGTCTTACATTCCCCTGGATGATTATTAGCATCTTGAGAGCCGTAGAGCAAGCTCATCATTCTTCTGTATCCTGTAAGGTCTAGCACAGCTCTAGACATAACATGAGCCTTTACAGGGTGTGGGTTCACAACCTCGGGAGTCGCCTGGTGAAATCTGAAACTGGCCTCTGCACAGGGAGGGCAAGGAAAGATGGAAGAAAGAGGGAGACCACTCCAGATTTGTGGGTGGCAGGTTTAGTAAGCAAGGGGACTTGCATATGAGGCCTGTCTTGGGCAGCCACAAGACAAGTAGATTTCCACAACCACCTGGCAGAATCTTAAAAGCTTGCACAGAGGCCTTACCTGGGATCAGTGACATATACCATCCAGATGTTCTCAAGAACGCATTGCTCTCTCAAGGCTGCATCCTTGACAATGGCTCCCACTGTGTGAACAGTAGACAGAATGTACTTTGTACATTTCAAGGAGGGCGGGGTGGTGAGGAGCCTCCGATTGCTCTGGTCCAGCTCGTGGGTCAACCAGTGGTCATGTCCTCTGGATGACCTCCTCCAACGTAGGGAGAGAGAAGAGCCCAGTGAAAGGGCTGCGGATTCGGAATCATTTGCGTCCAAATCCTGCCTCGGCTGCCTACTAGTTATGTGATCTTGACCAACTTAACTTCTCTGAATCTCAGTTCCCTCTTCTATAAAATGGGGTTACAATACATTCTGTAAAGGTTCGTTATATGATTAAACGAGGTGAAATGGGTAGAGGAGGTGCCCCAACACTGGATCTTCTTGGTGATGGCTGGTTTCCTTTCTCAGGCTCCTTCATCCTCCTCCCCACCATCCACGCCTGTGACTGTCTCTAGTTCAAGGAGGGAAGAGCTTTTCTAAAAACTTGTCACCTCGAGGGCACACAGGCTGTTGAAGTTGGAAGAAAGGCCAACTCTTTGTAGAATCCTAATAAAATTGTGCTCTTATATCACAGCTTTGGGTTTCAAGAAAGTTTAATGCCAGTTTTTGCAACATGAAAACTATTTCTGCATCTGCTGTGGGATACATGTGATGCACTGTTCCCATATAAGATTCATGTGATTGTTTTAGAACATAGAAAACTTTGCTTACTCCAGGGAACTGGTATTTTTTCTCACTAGGAAAATTACATGACTTACAATGTTTCTCTTTTTCCGTGGCTTCCAGTAAGCTTAAATTAAAAATTAATATGTAGTCATAGCCATTCCATTTATTCTTATTGGTCTTGATATTCTATTTATCTTGTATTAATCTAATTATGTGCATGTGTAATGTAAGAAATTTTTCTGAATTCTCTGATCAAGTTTTGTTTGGGTTTTTATGAGTACTTTACTTTTACTTTTATGAGTACTTTAACAATCGTCTTTCAACGTGGAAAGAGGCTTGCCAGAAGTCATTAAGGGCGTATTTTGTAGATGTTTTAAATTCCACAGTGAATAGAAAAAAAAATCACTTAAATTAGTAGACTATTTATTTTTAGGATAGCATACACACTTTTTTTTTTTTTTTGGTGAGGAAGATTTGCCCTGAGCTAACATGTGTTGCCAATCTTCTTCTTTTTTTTTTTTTTGCCTCAAAGCCCCCCAGTACATAGTTGTGTATCCTAGTTGTAGGTTCTTCTAGTACTCCTGTGTGGGATGCCACCTCAGCATGGCTTGATGAGCAGCGCGTAGGTCTGTGCTTGGGATCCAAACCAGCAAACCCCGGGCCACCACGGCAGAATGCGTGAACTTAACCACTTGGCCACAGGGCCAGCCCCCAAATTTTTTTTTGCTATAACTCACATTGTTTGAAAGTATAGATTTTAAACAGCTTCAAGGAAAAAAAATATAATGGCAGTCACACAGAACAATAACATCTTCCACAGCACACGTGGTCTGCGTGTTTATAGAAAAACACGTGGTCACATGACAATATCTTACATTTGGCTCTTACATCTGATGGCTATTCTAATATTAATTTGTGAGAAAGTGAACACAGATACGTAAACCGTTTGAGGATACGTGTATTTAAGTTTGTCCTTATAATAAATCAGTCTGATTTGAACCCTACAGGCCAAATTATTTCATGGGAAGCTGCTGTAGCTTCAGTGCCTGACACATGAGATTTTTATTCTTTCCATCAAATAGATGATTTTCCTCGTTGGTATTGTATTCTCGCCAGTTGCAAAACTCAGAACAGAAGTCCACTTAAAATGTATCACTGTGGAGCTGAAGTTCAAGGCTTTGCGAGGAGCACAGAAGAGGAGAGGCGTTTAGCTCTTCCAAAAGCTTCCTTTGAAAATTTCAGAAAAATGAGTCTTCTATGTCAGAAATTTGGCACTGATCACTAGCTTTCATTAAACCTGCTTCCTACGGATGGTCCTGCTCTAGGTGTGGGAGTCAGGGGGTGGGGACATCACGGTTTAAGAAGACGAGCAGAAAGTGAGTGAACATTTGGTTTTCCAGCCCTGCCTTTGTCCTGCTTCCTCTTGACAACTGGGCTCTCAGCTCCACTGGGGCTGTCTTTCCCGGAACAAATATCTCTGAGTTCACATATCTAAGCAAGTGCGGTCCCTGTCAAATGGACTCTTCTTTTGGCATCACCAATAGCACATTCTTTGCAATGTTTTGGGTGGTGCAAAGCCTTTTATGTAGGGTGGATTTGAAGCTTGTGGAAGCACACAAGTCACTTAGAGTCGTGTATGGTGATTTGAGTGGGTCACCCCCCAGTAAAATATTTTTTATTTAAGAACAGCATACCCAAAATACCATGATGAGAAATAGCTACAAACTAATGGGAATGATTTGGGGGGGGAGCTTGGGAACTGACTTTTCGGAATTGGAGAAGTGCGTGATGAAGACATTGCTGCAACCAGGTCACCTTTTTGAAAAAGAAACACTCAGTTGTACACATAAGACCTAATGTATTAAATACCTATCTGTCGTGTGCCAAGCCCTGAGTGTCAAACCTCTCTCTCTTGCTTCGTTCCTTGCCCAACAGAGCTAGACTTAAGAACAAATAGATTGGCTCGATGGTGTGAGGAACATCCTGGCCCCAAGTATCTCCTATGGGGTCTAGAATCTTCTGGAACTTGAAGGCTATTTTCTGGTCAAGAATTCTCTTTTTAATGAATATATCCCTCGGAGATAGTATATCTTAAGATATACTTAAGCTATATCCTAAGGTATCCTAAGTTACATAATCTACATATTCAGGGAACGGTAGTGACTCCTAAATATGCTCACGGGGGACAGAGTACTGTATTAATCAGTCTGATCAACTAAGCCATCAGTTATTGAACAATTATTGAAAATCTCCCATGTCCCTTTGGCCACTGGGAGTACAAAGGTGACTGAGATGCAAGCTCTCATGAAGCTTAATGTTTGCTGGCTGTGAGAATTTCAGTACAGGTTAGGTGAAGTGAGAGGCTGGGGTGGATGCAGCGTGTTATAGGAGGAGGGGGAATGGGAGCCCCTGAGAGGGCAGAGAGAAGGCTCTGGGGTAGGCTTTTGTTTTCTGTTTTGAGCTACCCTGTTCCTGATCAAGAATCTCCAAATGGACCCACCCTTCCCCATGAAATGTGCTGGCCGCGGTGACTTGAGGACAGGATTTTTCAGGCCCACCTCTTGTGTAATCAGCATTGTTGTCTCACGGGGCCTGTTTTGAAAGGACAACTGATGAGTGAGGGTGGCAGAGGGGAAGAACTGACTTTGGCTTTGGCAGAATCTTCTTCTTCAACAAGGAAACCAAGCCACGGTGCCGGGCGATGCCTGGACGGAGCGTTCTATCTGTGACCCACGGGTCCTAATTTTCTCCTTCAACGTGTGAAATTTTTGCCTTCCTCCGAAGGTGAGCTGTGAGCTTGCTTGTTTTAAAAACTGCACCCTGTGAGGAGAGAGGGTGTTCTTTGACAGCATTGCATCACTGAAGCCTCTAGGTGTTGAGTCATCATTATTTTTAGGCAGCTCCATGCTTTTTTTGGTTGTTCTAAGAATAGCCCCTGTGTCTGGACTCTACAGAAAGTCACCTCAATAAAGATCCTGTCACCACGCCACAGTTGGAGTGGAATGCTTTCTTAATTTCCAGATGCAGGGCACACTTTTTAGAATTTTACCTCCAAACATTCTGCCTTTTTAGTTTTTCTATCATCGACATGATGGTTTTGTCAGGAGCTGTCACTTGAAGTTGTTCAGCCCTTTGTCAAACATACGTATTGATGTTAACAACAACAATGAGAACAACAAAGTAGAAAATAGCCCTCTTTCTGAAGGGCTCCTTATTGTCTTTACTCTGTGCCCATTTGGTCTGTGAGTACCTTAATCAGTGACTTTACTCAATTTTTAAACCTTTCAAGACGTATTTCCATGCCTTACATTTTATGGATTGAGGAAGTCTAGATCCCTCACAGTAGGTCATGGGGTCGGGTATGAAGGATCAACCAAAAGAAGCCAAAGTAAATGTTATTATAGCCCGTTAAACTAAATGAACAGGTACATTGTAAACTGTGTTGGAACTTGATGACAGAGCAATAAAAAGGACTGAGCAAGCCCAGGAATGGAACTTTGTGGGTCAATACAGAGGCCCATTTTCCCATTGCCTATTCAGAGCATGTGGCCAAATATGATCAATTTATTTTATGTGGCACTTTTAAGCCCA